>NC_057862.1:453798584-454115668 GCF_019393635.1 Dromiciops gliroides | reverse complement strand
ATATAGACCAACATCTTACACCATAAACCAAAGTCAAAATGGGTACATGATCTAGACATAAAGGGTGATACCATAGACAAATTAGAAAAGAAGGAATAGTTTATTTGTCAAATCTATGGAGAGGGGAAAAATTCATGCTCAAAGATGAGATAAAGAATGCTATGAAATGCAAAATGAATCTTTTTGATTACATTAAATTTAAAAAATGCATCAACAAAACCAATGCAAACAAAATTAGAAGGAAAGCAGAAAGCTAGGAAACAAGTTTTACAATCAGTGTCTATATATTTAAAATACATAGATATCTGAATCAAATATATAGGAATATGTCATTCCCCAATTGAGAAATGGTCACAGGATATGAACAGGCAGTTTTCAAATGAAGAAATTAAAGATATCATAGCCATATGAAAAAATGTTCTCAATCACTACTGGTTAGAGAAGTGCAAATTATAACAAATTTGTGGTACCACCTCACATGTATCAGATTGGCTAATATGACAAAAAAAGGAAAATAATAAATGTTGGAGAAACTGTGGAAAAATTGGAACACTAATGCAATGTTGGTGGAGTTCTGAAATCCAACCATTCTGGAGAGCAATTCAGAACTTTGCCCTGAGGGCTATAAATCTGTGCATACACTTTGTCCCAGCAATACCACTATTAGGTCTATATCCCGAGCAGATAACAAAAAAGGGAAAAAGACCCACATGTACAAAAATATTTATAGCTGCTCTTTTTGTGGTGGGAAAGACTTGGGAATTGAGGGGATGTCCATCAATTTGGGAATGGCTAAACAAGTTGTGGTATATGAATGTAATAGATTATTATTGTTCTATAAGAAATGATAAACGAGTGGATTAAAAAAAAAACTTGGAAAGACTTACATGAAATGATGCTGAGTGAAATGAGCATAACCAAGAGAATATAGTATAAACTATCAATTACAATATGTGATGATCAACTGTGATAGACTTAGGTCTTCTCAGCAATATGATGATCCAAGACAATGCCAAAAGACTTGTGAAGGAAAATGCTCTCCACATACAGAAAAAAGAACTATGAAGTCTGAATGTATGTTGAAGCATACATTTTTTGTTGTTGACTTTTTTGTTGTTGTTGTTTCTTCTTTCTTGTGTTTTTTTTCTCCTTTTGTTCTGACTTTTACAACATGACTAATGTGGAATTATGTTTAACATGATTGTAATGTATAACCTATATCATACTGTAGGTGGCCTCAGGAGGGGGGAGGGAAGGAAAGGTAAAAGAAAACTTTGGAACTCAAAATATTTTTGTGGGGCAATGGGGGTTAAGTGACTTGCCCAGGGTCACACAGCTAATAAGTGTCAAGTGTCTGAGGCCAGATTTGAACTCAGATACTGCTGAATCCAGGGTCGGTACTTTATGCACTCTGCCACCTAGCTGCCCCCAGAACTCAAAATCTTACAAAAGTAAATGTTGAAAACTGTCTTTACATGTAATTTTTAAAAAAAAGGTCTGAGAAAAAGAAAAAATAAGAGTATATTTCATCATCAAAAAAACAAAAATAATGTACTAGACAATCATTTTCCATTATATGGACCAGAATACTCTGAGTGGGATCAGACCTCAACTAGAACCTGAAAGATGTGCCATCAAGATTGTAATTGATTGTTGTTTATAAGTCATCATTCCTTTCCACAGTGGTCTGTGTAGGTGATGAAAAATTAAGGCATGGGCGGAGCCAAGATGGCGGAGAGGAAGCAGCAAGCTGCCTGAGCTCTCCTTCTGTTCCCTCAAAACGAACATTAAATCAAGCCTCTGGACGGATTCTGAAACTACAGAACCTGCAAAGAGACAGAGAGACACAGTCCTCCAACCAGAGATAATTTAGAAGACTTCAGGAAAAGGTCGGTCTGACTCGGGCAAAAGGGAGGCCCAGCGCAGGGCAGCAACCCAGCGCCGAGGGGGTCGGGGCAAATCAGCAGGAGCTGCGGGTCACAGCCGAACAACTGAGGCTCCCGGAACCTGGTTCAAAAATCTGGTGGCCAAGAAGGACAGTGGAAAAACTTACCTGTACCGGCCGAGAGGGCCACGAACGGCGGGATCAGACGCTGGGGTCTGGAGCCTGGCTGGCCGAGCACAATCAGACAGGAAGTGCAGGACAGGGGATCTCCACACACCATAAAGGCCTCAGAGTAAAAGCCTGGTCACACAGCACCTATACACCTGCACAAGAAGCCCAAAACAGGGACCCTGGTGCCCCCAGAGCAGACCTCAACTTAAAGAATAAATAAATAAGCTGCAATAATGAGTAAGAAGCAAAAAAGAGCCCTCTCCATTGAGAGCTTCTGTATCAATAGGGAAGAAGCCAACACAAACTCAGATGAGGACAATAGCCTCAAATTGTCTACATCTGAAGCCTCACAAGGGAAGGTGAATTGGTCGCAAGAACAAAAAGCCTTCCTGGAAGAGCTCAAAAAGGATTTTAAAAATCAATTGCAAGAGGTAGAAGAAAAAATGGGGAGAGAAATGAAAGCAACACAAAAAAACTATGAAAAAAGAATCAGCAGCTTAGAAAAGGAAGCTGAAGAAAACAAAGCCTTAAAAAATTCATTTGGCCAAATGGAAAAAAAGCTGCATAATCTCACTGAAGAAAACAATACCTTAAAAAATTCACTTAGCCAAACGGAAAAAAAGGTACATAATCTCACTGAAGAAAACAATACCTTAAAAAATTCACTTAGCCAAATGGAAAAAAAGGTGCATAATCTCACTGAAGAAAACAATGCCTTAAAAATTAAAGTGGGACAGTTGGAAGAAAAGGAATCCATGAGACACCAAGAATCAGTCAAGCAGAATAAAAAAAATGAAAAAATAGAAGAAAATGTGAAATACCTCATTGGAAAGACAACTGATCTGGAAAACAGATCGAGGAGAGACAATTTGAGAATCATTGGACTGCCTGAAAGCCATGACCAGAAAAAGAATCTAGATACCATATTCCAGGAAATTATTAAGGAGAACTGCCCTGATATCATAGAATCAGAGGATAAAATCATCATTGAAAGAATCCATCGATCACCTCCTGAAAGAGACCCCAAAAGGAAAACTCCAAGGAATATTGTAGCCAAATTCCAGAATTATCAGGTGAAGGAGAAAATACTCCAAGCAGCCAGAAAGAAGCAATTTAAATATCATGGAGCCACAGTCAGGATTGCTCAGGACCTGGCAGCTTCAACATTAAAGGACCGCAAGGCTTGGAATATGATATTCCGGAAGGCAAAGGAGATTGGATTGCAGCCGAGAATCTATTACCCAGCAAAAATGTGCATTTTCTTTCAGGGGAAAAGATGGACATTTAATGACATTGGGGACTTTCAATCTTTCCTGGTGAAAAGACCAGAACTGAATAGAAAATTTGATCTCAACATACAAGACTCAAGAGAAGTTTAAAAAGGTAAACAGAGGGGGAAAAAAAAAGTTACCGTATTAGGTTAAACTGTTTATATCCCTACACAGGAAGATAATACTCGTAACTCTTAAGAACTGTAAATGTATTTGGGCAGAGAGAAGGACTTTATATAGAGGGTATAAATATAAATTGTCTTTGATGTGATGATACAAAAGAATTAAGGGGATAAAAAGGGAGTCTATGGGGAGGAGAGGAAAGGGGAGGTGGAATGGGATGAATTATATCATATGAAGAGGTGGAAAAAACCTATTATAATAGAGGGAAAGAAAGGAGGGGGGAACATGGTTTCAACCCTATTCTCATTAGATTTGACTCAAAGAGGGACTAACATATACGTTCATTGGGATAAAGAAACTTAACTCACTCTTTAGGGAAACAAAAGGGGAAGGGAAAGGGGGGGACTGAGAAGGGAGGACAAAAGCAAGGGAGAAAAGGGTAAAGAAAAGAGAGGGGGGTGATAAAAAGGGAGGGCAGATTGGGGGTGGCAGGGGTAAGAAGTAAAACGTCGGTGAGGAGGAATAGGGTGAAAGAAGGGGGGAAAAGTACAAAGGGGGTAAATAGAATGGAGGGGAATAGACAGTCAGTAATAATAACTGTGAATGTGAATGGGATGAACTCTGCTATAAAACGGAAGCGAATTGCAGAGTGGATTAAAAACCAGAACCCTACAATATGCTGTTTACAAGAAACACATTTGAAGCAGAGAGATACACACAGAGTAAAGGTAAAAGGCTGGAGCAGAATATATTATGCCTCAGCTAAAGTAAAAAAAGGCAGGGGTAGCAATCCTTATCTCAGACAAAGTGCAGGCAAAAATAGATCTCATTAATCAATCTCCCTAATGAATATTGATGCTAAAATCTTAAATAAGATATTAGCAAGGAGATTACAGCAAGTGATCACCAGGATAATACACTATGACCAGGTGGGATTTATACCAGGAATGCAGGGCTGGTTCAACATTAGGAAAACTATTAACATAATCAACCACATCAATAAGAAAACCAACCAAAATCATATGATTATCTCAATAGATGCAGAGAAAGCTTTTGACAAAGTACAGCACCCATTCCTAATAAAAACACAAGAGAGTTTAGGAATAGGGGGAGCTTTCCTTAGAATAATAAACAGTATCTACCTAAAGCCATCAGCAAGTATTATATGCAATGGAGATAAATTAGAGGCCTTCCCAATAAGATCAGGGGTGAAACAGGGATGTCCATTATCACCCCTATTATTTAATATTGTTCTAGAAATGTTAGCTTTAGCAATCAGAGAAGAGAAAGGAATTAAAGGAATTAGAATAGGCAAGGAGGAAACAAAACTATCACTCTTTGCAGATGATATGATGGTATACTTAAGGAATCCTCGAGAATCAAGTCAAAAATTACTTGAAACAATTAACAACTTTAGCAAAGTAGCAGGATATAAAATAAATCCACATAAATCATCAGCATTTCTATACATGACCAACAAAGTCCAGCAGCAAGAGATAGAAAGAGAAATTCCATTTAAAGTAACGGTAGGTAATATAAAATACTTGGGAGTCTACTTGCCAAGACAAACCCAGGAACTCTATGAACACAACTACCAAACACTCTTCACACAAATCAAATCAGATCTTAATAATTGGAAAGATATCAATTGCTCATGGATAGGCAGAGCTAATATAGTAAAAATGACAATACTGCCTAAATTAATTTACTTATTCAGTGCCATACCAATCAGGCTACCTAAAAATTATTTTATACAGCTAGAAAAAATAATAACAAAATTCATCTGGAAAAACAAAAAATCAAGAATATCCAGGGAAATAATGAAAAAAAATTCACAGGAAGGTGGGTTAGCGGTACCAAACCTGGAGCTTTACTATAAAGCGGCAGTCATCAAAACTATCTGGTACTGGCTAAAAAATAGAGTGGTAGATCAATGGAATAGGCTAGGCTCAGGAAATGCAGTAGTAAATGACACTAGTAATGTAGTGTTTGATAAACCCAAAGACTCCAGCTTCTGGGATAGGAACTCAGTATTTGACAAAAACTGCTGGGAAAACTGGAAGATAGTATGGCAGAAATTAGGCTTAGACCAACATCTTACACCTTATACTAAAATAAGGTCAAAATGGATACATGATTTAGACATGAGAGGTGATACCATAGGTAAATTAGGAGAGAAAGGAATAGTGTACCTATCAGATCTTTGGAAAGGAGAACAGTTTTTGACCAAACATGAGATAGAGTATATTATAAAATGCAAAGTGGATGATTTTGATTATATTAAATTAAAAAATTTTTGTACAAACAGAAGCAATGCATCCAAAATTGGAAGGGAGGCAGAAAGCTGGGAAACAATTTTTGAGGCCAGTGCTTCTGATAAAGGCCTCATCTCTAAAATATATAGGGAATTAAATCAAATTTATAAGAATCCAAGTCATTCCCCAATTGAGAAATGGTCAAAGGATATGAACAGGCAGTTTTCTGATGAAGAAACCAAAGCTATCTATTCCCATATGAAAAAATGCTCTAAATCTCTAATTATTAGAGAGATGCAAATTCAAACAACTCTGAGGTACCACCTGACACCTATCAGATTGGCTAAAATGACAAAAAAGGAAGATAATAAATGTTGGAGAGGCTGTGGGAAAATTGGAACACTAATGCATTGTTGGTGGAGCTGTGAGCTGATCCAGCCATTCTGGAGAGCAATTTGGAATTATGCCCAAAGGGCGATAAAGCTGTGCATACCCTTTGACCCAGCAATCCCACTTTTAGGTCTTTTGCCCAAAGAAATCATGGAAGGGAGAAAGGGACCCACATGTACAAAAATATTTATAGCTGC
Source organism: Dromiciops gliroides (assembly GCF_019393635.1). Taxonomy (NCBI): domain Eukaryota; kingdom Metazoa; phylum Chordata; class Mammalia; order Microbiotheria; family Microbiotheriidae; genus Dromiciops; species Dromiciops gliroides. The sequence continues at coordinate 454,109,376 of NC_057862.1, read as the reverse complement.
TCTTTACGTGGTAGCAAGGAATTGGAAGTTGAGGGGGTGCCCATCAATTGGGGAATGGCTGTACAAGTTGTGGTATATGAATACAATGGAATACTATTGTGCTGTAAGAAATGATGAGCAGGAAGAGTTCAGAGAAACCTGGAGGGTCTTACGTGAGCTGATGATGAGTGAGATGAGCAGAACCAGAAGAACATTGTACACAGTATCATCAACATTGAGTGTTGACCTACTGTGATGGACTATATTCTTCTCACCAATGCAATGGTACAGAAGAGTTCCAGGGAACTCATGATAGAAGAGGATCTCCAAATCCAAGAAAAAAAAAGAAAGAAAGAACTGTGGAGTATAGATGCTGATTGAACCATATTATTTCTTTTGTTTTGGGTGCTGTTGTGTTTTTTTTCTATTTTGAGGTTTTGCATCACTGCTCTGATTCTTTCTCTTGTAACAGGATTAATGCAGAAATAGGATTAATGTTATTATGTGTATATATATGTGTGTGTATATACATATCTATATGTATATGTATAGATATATATAGATATAACCTATATCAGATTACCTGCTGTCTAGGGGAGGGGGGGAGGGAGGGGAGGGAGGGAGGGAGAAAAATCTGAAAGTGTAAAGCATGTATAAACAAAAGTTGAGAACTATCTTTACATGTAACGGAAAAAATAAAATATCTCAAAAAAAAAAATTAAGGCATAAGGTCACTCAGTGCCAGGAATCATGGAGACATTCATCATTCTCTGCCACATTTATTTCTTATCTTTCTCTTCTACTGATACAATCATCCTCTTATTCTCTTCTCTTCTTGAATTGTCATGAGCAAGTAAAGTCATCACTCTCATGATGTCATTGGTCCTCCTTGAGAACAAAGGTTGAATAACTACAACACAACAAGAACAAGAAAAACAACAAGAACAACAACAACAACATGATTTTATGAGTAACATCTACTTAATTTGTCTTGTTTAAGGAGAGTGAGATGATTTGGGTTTAAATATTGGATTTATGTTTACTACCTATGTCCTTGGCTTTGGGTAAGTCACTTCACCTTTTGTTTACTTAAATGATTACTAAGATCCCTTACTTCTCTAATCTATAATCCTATGGGAAGATAGTTTTCTCCTTCACATATGGACCAAAATAATGAATTAGTATTTTTCCCCTTTTTATTTAATAATAAACATTTTATCATAAATGTATATTATTTTCCAGTTACATGTAAAGAAAGTTTTCAACATTTGTTTTCATAAGAATTTTAGTTCCAAATTGTTCCCTCTCTCCTTTCCCTTCCCCCTGCCCTAGACAGAAAGCAATCTGATATAAGTTACATATGTACGATCACATTAAACATATTTCTACATTAGTCATGTTGTGAAAGAAGAATTAGAACACAACGGAAAAAACCTCAAAAAAGAAAAAAAAATAGTCAAAAAGTAGAAAGAGTATGGTTTAATCTGCATTCAGAATCCACAATTCTTTTTTCTAGATGTGGAGAACATTTTCTGTCATGAGTTCTTTGGAATTGTCTTGTATCATTGTACTACTGAGAAGAGACAAGTTTATCACAGTTGATCATCACACAATGTTGCTGTTACTGTGTACAATGTTCTCCTGGATCTGCTCACTTCATTCAGTATCAGTCCATTTAAGTCTTTCTAGTATTCTCTGAAATCTGCCTGTTTATCATCATTTCTCTCTTTTTCTTTCTTTTTCTTTTCTTTTCTTTTTCTCTTTTTTTTTGGGGGGGGGAATGCAATGAGGGTTAAGTGACTTGCTCAGGGTCACACAGCTAGTAAGTGTCAAGTGTCTGAAGCTAAATTTGAACTCAGGTCCCCCCGAATCCAGGGCTAGTGCCACCTAACTACCCTCTTGCTCATCATTTCTTACAGCACAATGGTATTCCATTACATTCATAAACCTCAACTTGTTCAGTCATTCCCCAATTTGATGGGCATTTCCTCAGTTCCAATTCTTTGCCCACCACAAAAAGAGCAGCTATAAATATTTTTGTACATGTGGGTCCTTTTCCCTTTTCTATGTTCTCTTTGGGATACAGACCTAGTAGTGGTATCCCTGGATCACAGGGTATGCACAGTCCCATAATCCTTTAGGCATAGTTCCTAATTGCTCTCCAGAATGGTTGGATCACTTCACAACTCCATCAACAATGCATTAGTGTTCCAATTTTTCCACAGTTTCTCCAAAATTAATTATTTTCCCTTTTTGTTATATTAGCCAATCTTATAGGTATGAGGTGGTACCTCAGAGTTGCTTTAATTTGCATTTCTCTAATCAATAGTGATTTAGAGTATTTTTTCACATGGCAAAAGACAGCTTTGATTTCTTCATCTGAAAACTGCCTGTTCATATCTTTTGACCATTTCTCAATTAAGAAATGACTTGCATTATTATAAATTTGATTTAGGTCCCTAAATATTTTAGAAAAGAAGCCTTTGTCAGAAACACTGACTATAAAAATTGTTTCCCAACTTTCTGCCTCCCTTCTAATTTTGGCTGCATTGCTTCTGTTTGTACAAAACCCTTTTTAATTTAATGTAATCAAAATCATCCATTTTGCATTTCATAATGTTCTCTATCTCTTGTTTGTTAATAAATTGTTCTCTTCTCCATAGATCTGAAAGGTAAACTATTCTATCCTCTCCTAATTTACCTATACTATCACCCTTCATGTCTAAATCATGTACCCATTTTGACCTTATTTTAGTATATGGTGTAAGATGTTGGTCTATGCCTAGTTCCTGCAATACTATTTCCCTGTTTTCAAAGCAGTTTTTGTCAAATACTGAGTTCCTATCCCAGAAACTGGAGTCTTTGGGTTTATCAAACAGTAGATTAATGTAGTCATTTACTACTGTGTCTCTTGTGCCTAACCTATTCCACTCTATTTCTGTGCCAGTACCGAGTAATTTTGATGACTGCCACTTTATCATATAGCTTCAGATTTGGTATGGCTAGCCCACCTTCCTGTACATTTTTTTTCAATAATAAACATTTTTTGTTAAAGTTTTGAGTTCCAAATTCTATCCCTCCTTGCCTCCCCTCCCCCTTGCTGAGGTAGTAACCAATTAGATATAGGTTATATGTGTGCAATTATGTAAAACATTACCTTATTAGTAATCTTTATAAGAAAACTTGAATAAAAGGAAAAAATTGAAAAATAGCATGCTTCAGTTTGTGTACAATCAATATCAGTTCTTTAGAGGTGGCAGGTATGCTTTATCATCAATCTTTTGAGATTTTCTTGGACCATTATATTGCTGAGAACAGCTAAATCATTCAGTTTTTCATTGAACAATATTGCTGTCGCTGTGCACAATGTTCTCCTGGTTCTGCTCACTTTGCTATACATCAGTTCATATAAGTCTTTAGAATGAATTAATCTTGAAGCATTCATGGATAGAGAGATTGTTGATACCAAACCCATATTACTAAATGTTGATCTATTGATAGGAAAGGAAAGCAGAGGTGAAGAGAAGAGGGACAATGATGTGAGGGGAATGAAGGAGAGGAAAGAGGAGAAAACACCAACTAAATGACTGACTTTCTACTTAGAAACTGAATTTTACTCTATTGAGAGAAATCAATCTTCCTTAGGACCATAAATAGATAGGTAAAACATTTTGTTAGTAGCTGCCAGGCACTGAGGTTACTCATATTTCTGTCACTTTTCCAAAACCTCACACCTGTGCATATTTTGATAAAAAGGCGAAAAAAACTGAAGTAGAGACAGTGTCAGTGCTGTATTTATGATCTTTTATTTTTGACAAATGTCACAGATTTTTAGAAAAAAATCACTGAACTGGGAGCTGGAGATCTGGATTTCTTTCTTGCCTCTACTGCTAATCAGTAAATCAAACAAACATTTATTAAGCACTAGGTCCTCTTCTAGGGTAGAGCTTCTTAAACTTTTCCCACTCACTACCACTTTTAGTCTAAGAAATGTTTACGGGACTCTGCCTAGGCATATAGGTATATGAAATAGGTATACATTACCTTTTTCTGTTGCAAAATTTTTCATGACCCCCACATGCAGTTATGCAACTCTATAGAGGGTATATATAAAATCAGTTAATACAAAGTAGCTAAATACATAGTAGTTTGAGAAGAGAGCACTCACTATGAAGCCTGGAACAAGTCACACCACACAAACACACACCCTACACACCCCTTTCTCAGTCTCAGTTTTTTTCATCTGAAAAATGATTCGGTTGACCTACACGACTAATAAGAACTTCAGTCCTAAGAGATTTCTTCATGTGTTTTAAGGACAATTCTTCATGTGTTTTAAAACACTTTAAAGATGATTAATAATTACCTTTAAAGATAATTTCCCGTGTGTTTTAAGGAGAGGCAACATGGGTGGAATGAGAAGAGCCCTTGTCCTGAAGTCAGAAGAGACATGACTTAGAATTCCAGCTCAAACTCTGACTGCATTTCCCTCGACAAATTACTTAACTTCTCTGGGCCTTAATTTCCTGTTATGTAAAGTCAGGATGGTAAATACAAAAAATTTTACTTACCTCCTATGGTTGTCATGAGAAAAACATTTTGTGAAATATAAAAAGGGATATGAGAATGAAAATTCAAATTATTAGCTGCGGAAGAGGACACTAAGAAGTTCTTAGAAATGAGTTAAGCACCTTCCCCCTTTTATCCCCTTTTCATGTATTACATTGCACTATATCCCCAAACAGTGTTGCAAATACCAACTTCGTTGTGACACTTTTTTTAAAAAAGAAATTCATTGCTCCTGCACTACTAGAAAGTTTAATTAAAGTTATTTGCTGCTTTTGAGATGAAACCCTTAGCTTCACTGGTTCCCTCCCGAGGCTCTGCTTTTTCAGGAGGCTTTATATATTCAAATTGTATTCACTGAAGCAGCACCTGAAGAGGTGAGGCTGTGTTTCAGGAGGATCTCAGGAGACCACTCTCATCTAGTCCCTGTCTTGTGATAGGAGAAGTAATACAACGGTGTCATCATTAGACATCAAACAAATATATTTGTGCTCCAAACACCAATAAAAGTCATCAGACAGAGAGAAAATAGCCCTTTAAATCAAAAGCATCTCTGTCTAATGAGACTCTATGTAGCCTTTTGTGCCAGTGAGAAAGCAAATGGTGATATTAAAGACCGTCATGCTCAAGATGGAAAAACTCATAGGACCAGAAGTTGGAAGGGACCTTAGAGAATGTCATCTAGTCCAAAGCCCTCATTTTACAGTTGGGTGAAGTGAGATCCTGAGAGGGAAGTAAATGTCACATAGATAGTAAATAACAGAGATGATATTACAACTTTAGCAGGCAGAAAAAATGTATTAAGTGCTTACAATGTACCAGGCATTGTGCTAAGAACTGAAGATAAAAATACAAACAAAAAAAATTCCTTGTCTACAAGAAGCTTATATTTTAATGGAGTAAGAAAACACACAACAGGGTCCTGAAAAGTGGAAGAGGAGGGAGGTATATTCTCCAGAGTAAAGTCAGAGAATCAGAAATATAGCCAAGAGGAAAACAAGGAATGGCTACTCTTGGCCCCTCTCCAAAACAGAGGCTGTTGGAGGAACTTACCAATGGGGGAAGGAGGACAGATGTACAGAAATATATTTCAGGGTTAGATAGCCATAGTGGATGAGGGGTAATCCAGGGTAAGAAGGCAGCTGAGTCATGGTGGTAAAGTCTAGAGTCAAGCAGAGTTGAATGGAATAACTCTCTGGTTCTTTGATGCCCAGTTTTCACCTTGATGGCAATAGGGAGTCATGAGATTTTATTGCTTATCCTTTGTTTTTACTTCTTCTCTACCTCATAGAATTCCTAATTTCCTTTAAGATGCTTTTCAAATCTACAGTTGACAAGGAGTCTTCCCTGATCCTCAAAAGTACTAGTGCCCTCCTTCCCTATTTACCTTGTATAAATATCTAAGCTTGGTCCAGACAGTAGACCAGATTTGGACCTCCCACAGAAGTTTGCTGAACTCTGTTCTCCATCACTCTCTCAGTTGCAGAAAAGAAAATAACCTGCATTAGTAGAAGGACTCTTCTTATCAGGGAGGTCCCTATGCTACTGAAATCACAAATCCACTCCTTGTTCTGTCCTATATTTAGTCTGTATGTGCTTATATAGATATGTGTTGTTTCCTATAATAGAATATAAATTCATAAGAATGGAAATTGTCTTATCCTTTGTCTTTATATTGCCACTGCCTAGCACAATGTTTGCCTATAGTAGGCTTGTAACACTTGCCTATTGATTGACTGATTGCTTAATCAAGGAAAATATTTTCCTAGATTGTGTTTTGATGTTAATATTCATTCTGTTCAGAAGTTGTAGGCAGATTTCCTGAGCCCTGTAGAATGCATGGCATCATGGAATGGCCCCATTCCAGCCTGAGCAAGTCATCCCTTTCCTCTTCCTGAAGCAATAAGCGGTATGAAGACTAACCATGTAAATGCAAACAACCCTCTCCTCCAATGCCCACAGCAGTAGTGATCTGGGCTGCCAAGGACTCACCTTGTGGGATGCCCCATGTCTCAAGAAGGTCAGCTAGAGATGAATAAGGTCCCCTGGCAACAGCTGACTTCTGTTTTATGAACTGCTTGTATCTATCGCCATATGGCAGCTTATTTATTTGCTTTTTGCCTGAGATATAGAATCACTCCAGACATTGAGTCAGAAAAAAACATCAAGGTTTAGCATTTATTTTCTGAAAATCTTTAAACTTCTTTAATATTCAATAAATATTTTAAATGATCCATTTTTTTCTTCTACAAAGTTCCCATTTGGTTGTAAATCCTTTTACAAACAAATGTATACCTTTGAAAAGCAGTTTCATTATTCTGGCTTGCATTATTTTAGAAACAATTGCAGCCACGCAACCCAGCTAAAAATTCCCAAAAGAAATTCTCATCCAAACTGAAGATATTTTGGAGTGTCCCTACAGGATAGGATTTTTATTTTCACAACGATGAGAAACAGGATTGTCAAAACAGCAAACAAGCCTTTACTTTTCTCCTTTGCACAATATCTGACCTTGAACAAGTGTTGATACTTTCAGATAATGGATTTGCTGTGGAGTTGAGAGGGCTGTAATGTGACAGTTCTACCCTAAAAGACACCTGAATTCTTTAGGGAGGAGATAAGGTCATAATTCTCCTTTCCTCTGGAAGCATCAGGAGAAGTGGAAGGTGCCAGGGAAGTTAATTGTTGAGAGCTGTATGGGGAATGGAAAGGTAGAGAACTCTAGACTGGCATAAATGATTTGTCAGGTCTACTTCATTTTCAAGTACCACTGCCCCATAGCATTTCTTTTTATGACCATTTGAATAGAAATAAACTGTATCTATACAATGTCAACATAAACCATTGAAAAGACAACAACTTAATTAATCTAGGTATGATTTTGTTTTTTATTGTAAAAAACAAGAGCAAATAACTGTTTTAGATGATTTTAATAGAGGAGTGCTAGGAGCAGAAACTGAAAAACAATTGATAAAATAACATTGTAAACAAAGAAAAAAAACAACTTTTGAAGACTAAGAACTCAGATCAGTCCAATGACCAATCATGATTCCAGATGATCCATGATAAAGCAATTTACCTACCTCTTGAATGAGAAGTGATTAACTCAAGTCTGGTACTGAGGCATAATTTCAGATAATGTGGGAATTTATTTTGTTTGTGCACAATCATTACAAAAACTTTATTTTTACTTATTTTTAATTTTAATTTGGATGTGTATAGAAGGAACTTGCAGGCTAGCAATAGAATTGACAAAAAAGAAAAAGAAAGGAGGGAAATTGAAGCATTAAAAACACACACAGAGAAAGAAGGGAACAGAAGGAAGATAAATTAAAATGGAAGCAGGACATCTTTGAAAGTTTCATGGCCAATTTATAATTGTCAGGGCAATAACTGTTTTTTGACATTTTTGTATCCCCAGCATTGAGGACAGTGCCTGGTACAGAGTTTATTATTACTATTAGCTAGGTGGCACAGTAGATAGAGTGTCAGGGCTGGGATCAGGAAGACTCATCTTTCTGAGTTCAAATCTGGCCTCAAACTCTTACTAGCTGTGTGACCCTCGGCAAGTCAATTAATCCTGTTTGCCTCAGTTTCCTCATCTGTAAAAAGAGATGGAGAATGAAATGGCAAATTATGCCAGCATCTTTGGCAAGAAAACCCCGAGTTGGTGGTCATAAATGTTTATTGTATTGCATTCAGTATAAAAAATTTAAAGTAAGAACTTTATCAGATTTCCTTGTTCCCCATTTCCTACTCCACCCTCACCCTTTGGAACTTATTGTTTTGGCATTGGGGTTAAAATCAAAGAAATCAATTGCATGGTGTATTTGAGATATGATTGAACTTAGAGCCAACTCTAATATGAATTATGTATCTACATAACCTTAATCTTTTTGAGCTTCAATCTCCTCATCTGAAAAAGTGGTGTTAATCATACTTGTAATTTCAGACTTTTTAAATACATTGATTAATTTTACATATTTTTCTTCTGTATTATAAGGGATAACTCTTTGGAAGGGGTTACAAGGAAGAATACAGTAGGAAATGTAGCTAATATTAAAAAATAAACAAATCAATGAAAGTTTATTTTTAAAATATTATGTCACAAGTATGCCCACAGGCACATACATAAAGAACATAAGAGCAATACACATATGTGAAAGGTTAACTCATTCCTTACATGCTGCAGGGCTGCTGATGCCTCCTTATGACAATGCTATATAAATATGAGTTGTGATGTTATTATGCTCAGGTTTGAGTTGAAGCTAAGATAAGATAATGCAAACATCAACAACCTTAATATGCATACACACCAAGAGTAAGAATCTTCCTGTCTGCAGATGCCTTATTCTGCATTTATGTTTACTTACCTAAAGCTGCCATTCTTTGGCCCCTTCTCACCTCTTAACATCCTGCTTTGCTTCAAATCTCAGCTCAGAGTCTCCTATATATATAGACTATTCTGATCTCTACAGCTATTAGAGTCTTGTGTATTTTGTATCTACATATATATATACACATCCCCCCAGTCCCCCATGATAGAATATATGGTCCTTTTTTTTTATTTGTTTTTTTTTTGCAGGGCAATGAGGGTTAAGTGACTTACCCAGGGTCACACAGCTAGTAAGTGTCAAGTGTCTGAGACTGGATTTGAACTCAGATCCTCCTGAATACAGGGTTGGTGCTTTATCCACTACACCACCTAGCTGCCCCCATATAGGGTCCTTCTTAAAAAAATAGTATGTAAATTTTTTTCCAGTTACATTTAAAGATAGTTTTGTTCATTCATTTTTGTAAGACTTTAAGTTCCAAATTCTTCTTCCTTCCTCCCTTCCCTCCCCACTCTGAAAAATAGCAACCAATCTAAGTTACACATTACAATCATATTAAACATTATTCCACATTAGTCATGTTGGGGGAGACGAATCAGAACAACAGGGAAAAACCACAAGAAAGAAGAAACAAAGCAACAACAAAAAAGTGAATAATATACTTCAATCTGCATTAAGACTCCATGGTTCTTTTTCTGGATGTGGAGAGCAATTTCTGTCATGTGTCTTTTCCAATTGTCTTGTATCATTGTCTGTCATAGTTGATCATCACACAATGTTGCTGTTACTGTGTGCAGTGTTCTTCTGGTTCTGTTCATTTCACTTAGCATTAGTACATGGTAGTCTTTCCAGGATGTTCTGAAATCTTCTTGCTCATCATTTCTTCCAGCACAATAATATACCATTATATACACAAACCACAACTTGTTCAGCCATTCCCCAATTGATGGGCATTCCCATAACTTCTAATTCTTTGTTACCACAAAAAGAGCAGCTATAAATATTTTTTTGCACATGTTGTTCATTTCCCCTTTTTTTATGATCTCTTTGCAATACAGAACTAGCAGTGCTATTGCTAGTTCAAAAGATATGCACAGTTTTATAGCTTCTTCTTTCTTTCTTTCTTTCTTTCTTTCTTTCTTTCTTTCTTTCTTTCTTTCTTTCTTTCTTTCTTTCTTTCTTTCTTTCTTTCTTTCTTTCTTTCTTTCTTTCTTTCTTTTCTAGAGCAATGAGGGTTAAATAACTTGCCCAGGATCACTCAGCTAGAACTTGTCAAGTATCTGAGGCTGGATTTGAACTTAGGTCCTCCTAAATCCAGGACTGGTGCTTTATCCACACTTTGTAACTTTTTAGGTATAGTTCAAAATTGTTCTCCAGAATGGTTGGATCAGTTCACAGTTCCACCAACAATGCTTTAGTGTTCCAATTTTCCCACATCTACAATAATTATAATTTTCTTTTTTGGTCATATTAGATGATTAGATTGGCCTGAGTCAGTACCTCACAGTAGTATTAATTTCCATTTATCTAATCAGTAGTGATTGAGAACATTTTTTTTATGTCTATAGATAACCTTAAGTTCTTCATCTGAAAACTGCCTATTCATATCCTTTGACCATTTTTAAATTGGGGAATGACTTGCATTCTTAGAAATTGTATTCAGTTCTCTATATATTTGAGAAATGAGGCTTTTATTAGAGACACTGGCTGTAAAGCTTGTTTCTCAGCTTTCTGTTTTCCTTCTAATATTGATTGCATTGGTTTTAGTTGTGCAAACCCTTTTTAATCTAATGTAATTAAAATGATCCATTTTTCATTTTATAATGTTCTCCATCTCATCTTTGCTCATAAATTCCTCCCGTTTCCATAGATCTGACAAGTAAACTATTCCTTCCTCTTCTAATTTGTCTAAGGTATCACTCCTTTATGTCTAAATCACATACCATTTTGGCCTTATTTTGGTTGTATGATATAAAATATTGGTATATGCCTAGTTTCTGCCATACTATTTTCTATTTTTCCCAGGAGTTTTTGTCAAATAGTGAGCTCTTATCTTCGAAGCTGGAGTTTCCAGGTTTTTTCAAACAGTGTTATAGTCATTTTTTACTGTCTCTTCTGTTGCCTAATCTATTTCACTGATTCACCACTGTATTTCTTATCCATTATCAAATAGTCTTGATGATTGGTACTTTATAATATAGTTTTAAATCTGTTACAGCTAGACCACCTTCTTTTGTCTTTTTCCCCATTAATTACTTTTATATTCTTGTCCTTTTATTCTTCCAGATTTATGTTTTTATTATTTTTTCTAGCTCTATAAAATATTTTTTTATTAGTCTGATTGGTATGACACTGAATAAGTAAATTAATGTGGGTAGAAATGTCATTTTTATTATATTAGCTCAGCCTACTCATAAATAATTGACATTTTTCCATTTGTTTAGATTTGTTTTTATTTGTGTGAATAGCATTTTGTAATTGTATTCATATAGTTCCTTGGTTTGTCTTGGCAAGTAGACTCCAAAGTATTTTATATTGTCTACAATTCTTTTAAATAGAATCTCTCTTTTCTATCTCTTGCTGCTGGGCTTTGTTGGTAATGTATTGAAATGCTGATGATTTATGTGGATTTATTTTACATCCCGCAATTTTGCTAAAATTGTTGTTTCAAGTAGATTTTTAGTTGATTCTTTGGGATTAACTAAGCATACCATCATATCATCTTCAAAGAATGGTGGTTTTGTTTCCTTGTTGCCTATTCTAATTCCTTCAATTTATTTTTTTCTCTTATTGCTAAAGCTAGCATTTCTAGTACAATAATGAATAATAGTGGGGGCAATGGGCATCCTTGTTTCACCCCTGATCTTATTGGGAATACTTCTAACTTATTCCTATTATGTATAATGCTTGCTGATGCTTTTAGATACATACTGTTTATCATTTTAAGGAAAGCTTCATTTATTCATATGGTCTCTAGTGTTTTTGTTAATAGTAATGAGTGCTATATTTTGTCAAAAGCTTTCTCTGTATCTATCAAGACAATCATATGACTTTAGTTAATTTTGTTATTGATATGGTCAATTACATTGATAGTTTTCCTAATATTGAACCAGTCCTGCATTCCTGGTATAAATCCCACCTGGTCATAGTATATTATCCTGGTGATAAATTGAAATAATTAATTTTTTTTAGGTTAAAAATTTTTATCTATATATATTTTTTGTTCCAATCTCTATCCCTTCTTCCCTTCCTCCCCTCTGGCCTTCCCAAGGCAGCAAAAAATCTTATATGGGTTATACATTTATGATTATGCAAAACATCATCATATTTATCACTTAATGAAAGAATATGGTTCAGTCTGTTCCATCAATATCAGTCCTTTTGTTGGAGTTGGATAGTATGTTTAATCAATATTCTTTTAGCATTGTCTTGGATTATTCTATTGTTGAGAATAGTCAAATCATTCACCGTTCTTCACTGAACAATATTTCTGTCTCTGTGTCCAGCTCTCTTCCCAAGATATAATTTAATACATATATTCCCTAGCTTTTTTTGAAGTCACCCTGTTTGTCATTTCTTACTGAACAGTAATCCCATCATATACCACAGTTTGTTTAGCCATTCCTCAATTCCTGTGCATACCTTTGATTTCTAATTTCTAGCCACCAGAAAAAGACCTGCTATAAATTTTTGTGTATAGCTGGGTCTTTTTCTCTTTTGGGGAATATCTTTGGGATATAAAACAAGTAGTGGTATTGCTGGATCAAAGGGTATGCACAATTCTATAGTCCTTTAGCCATAGTTCCAAATTGCTCTCCAGAATGGTTGAATCTTTTCACAACTCCACCAACAATGGATTATCATCCCAGTTTTCCCACAATCCCTCTACAAACCAATATTTTCCATTCTTTTTATATTTGTCATTCTAATAGGTGTAAGGTGATATCTCAGAGTTGTTTTAATTTGCATTTCTCTGATTAATAATGATCTAGGGCATTCTTCTTATGATTATTAATAACTTTGATTTATTTGAAAACTGCAGGTTCAAATCCTTTGACCATTTATCAATTGGGAAATGCCTTGTATTTTTAAAAATCTGATGCAGTATTTTTATATATTTGAAAACTGATACCTTTATCAGAGATATTTGTTTCCCAGTTTTCTACTTGCCTTGTAATCTTAGTTACATTAGTTTTGGTTTTGCAAAAGCTTTTTAATTTTATATAATTAAATGATCTATTTTATATTTAATCTAATTCTATATATCTTCTTTGGTCCTAAATTCTTCCACTGTACATAAATCTGACAGCTAGACAATTCCATATTCCCTTAATTTTCTTATGGTATCATCCTTTATTTGTAAATCATATATTTATTTTGACCTTATTCTAGTTTATGGTGTGAGATGTTGGTCTATACCTAATTTCTGCCATATTATTTTCCAGTTTTCTCAGCAGTTTTTGTTAAATAATGAGTTTTCATTCCAAAAGCTTCCATATTTGGTTTTTTATATGCTAGATTACTATGGTCATTTACTATAGTGTTGTTTATATCTATTCTATTCTACTGATCTACCTCTCTATTTCTTAGCCAATACCAGATTTCTTTTCATAGTTACCACTTTATAGTATAGTTTGTGATCTGGTACTACTAGACCACCTTCTTTTGTATTTTTTTCATTGATTCCCATGATATCCTTGAACTTTTGTTTTTCCAGATGAATTTTGTTATTATTTTTTCTAGCTCTATAAAATATTTTTGGTAGTTTGATTGTTATACCACTAAATAAATAAATTAACTTAGGTATGATTGTCATTTTTTAGTATATTGACTCTGCTTGCCAATGAGTAATTAATATTTTTCCAGTTATTTAGATTAAATTTTATTTTTGTGAAGTGTTTTGTAGTTCTGGTCATATAATTGCTGTATTTGTCTTGGGAGGTAGACTCCCAAGTATTTTAAATTGGCCATAGTTATTTTATTTTATTTATTTTTGGTGAGGCAATTGAGGTTAAGTGACTTGCCCAGGGTCACACAGCTAGTAAGTGTCAAGTGCCTGAGGCCAGATTTGAACTCAGGTCCTCCTGAATCCAGTGCTGGTTTTCTATCCACTGTGCCACCTAGCTGCCCTGTGTGGGCAACTAAAAAGTTTAGCTCCAGGCTCTCAGGGTTTTTCTCTGAGCTAGACTGGTGCCCCTCCCCTTCCACTTCAACAACCAAGCTGAGACACCCGGTAGGCCTTGGAGCCTTTGGGGGTGGCCGGCCCTGCTGGACAGCTGGGGAAAGTCCAAGCTCCCTCTGCCCTGAGGGGATATACCCTGGAGATGCTGGGCTAACCCCAACCATCCCCTGGTACAGCCCATGCAATAGCCCCATGGGCACAGCAGGGAGCCACAACCCCCTTGAGCCCTGGGCATGGTACACATGGCTCCTTTAAGACCCCAGCCATAGCCCTAGGGTGGTTAACCAATTAGCATGATGTGTGTGGGGCTTGGGCCCCAGGGTTCCCAATGGGAGAGGCCTCTTATATGCCTGGAAGTTAGGGGGAAGTTAGTGAAGGGGAATGCTACAAGGATGCTACAGAGACAGAGAGAGGGGCTGACAGTGAAAGTGGAGGAGAGCTAGTGAGAAAGTAGAGATGCTGAGAGGATGGTAGGAGAAGAAGCATGAGTCGTGACAGTGAGGCAAGTTAGAAGGAGACACTATGGAGAAAGGAGATGCAGTGGGACACTAAGAAATTTGCAGGCATGGCTGACAGTGAAAGGGTCAGACCAGGGAAGGAGATGTGGCTCAGGGGTTGTAAGTAAAAGTGGTGGAGGCAAGGGCAGGAAAGAAAGTAAAATGCAGTCAGATAGCAGTATTTAATTCTAAGTTGGTTTCATATAAATAAACCCCGCTTTGATTATTTTTTTTTAAAAGGCATTTGCTTATCAGTCTGAGAGGCAGTGGGGGAAGAGATAGGCCCTTGCAGACTGGCTTAGGCAGCTAATAGCCAGCTATAGCTTTACCAGCTAAAACACAGTCAGATAGCCAGTCAGGAGTTCACAGATTAGGGCCCAGTTAAATTAATATTTTTTCTTACATTTAATGGCAACCATGAAAGGATTTACAAGCCCATTATAATTTTTCAGGTAGCTATAATTTTTCATATAGTTAAAGTTCATATTTTTTCAGATTAGATTAGCTAGTTAAGTTAATAATTTTTTTTACACCAGCCATAGTTATTTTAAGTGGAATTTCTCTATTTGTTGTTTGCTGCTAATTTTTTTTTAATTTTTGCATCAATATTTCTTAAGGAAATTGGTCTATAATTTTCTTTCTCTGTTTTGGCTCTTTCTGCTTTAGGTATTTTTGTCATAAAAAAGAATTGCATAGGACTCCTTTTCGCACATTTTTCCAAATAGTTTACATAGTATTGGAGTTAATGTTCTTCAAATGTTCAGTTGAAATCAATTGTATATCCATCTTTGGGAGTTAATTGATGGCTTGTTCAATTTCATTTTCTAAAATGGATTTATTTAAGAATTTTATTTCCTCTTTTGTTAATCTGGGCAAATTGTATTTTTTGTAAACATTCATTCATTTCATTTAGATTGTTAAATTTATTGGCATAAATTTGGGCAAAATAGCTCCTCATTATTGCTTTGATTTCTTCTTCATTGATGATGCATTCATTCTTTTCATTTTTAATATTGGTAATTTGGTTTTCTGATTTTTTTTTGAGCAAATTAACCAAAGATTAAGTTATTTCATTGTTTGTTTCTTTTGTTTTTTTTTTCTTTTTTGTGGGGCAATGTGGGTTAAGTGACTTGTCCAGGGTCACACAGCTAGTAAATGACAAGTTTCTGAGGCTGGATTTGAACTCAGGTCCTCCTGAATCCAGGACTAGTGTTTTGTCCCCTGCACCACCTAGCTACTCCTATTTCATTGTGTGTTTTTTTTCATAAACCAAGTCTTAGTTTTGTTTATTAACTCTTTAGTTTTCTTACTTTCAAGTTTATTCTTTCCTTTTTCACAATTTCTAATTTAGTATTTAATTGGGGATTTTTAATTTCTTCTTTTTCTAGCTTTTTTAGTTGTGTATCCAATTCTTTGATTTGCTTTTTCTCTATTTTATTCATGTAGGTATTTAGGGCTATACAATTTCCCCTAATTGTTGCTTTGGCTGCATCCCATAAGTTTTGGTATGTTGTCTCATTATTGTCATTCTCTTTTATGAAATTATTGATTATTTCTGTGATTTGTTGTTTAACCCACTCGTTTGTTAGAACAGGATTATTTAGTTTCCAATTAAATTTTAGTCTATTTTTCCACAGCCCTTTTTACACATAATTTTTATTTCTTAATGATCTGAAAAGGATGCATTTATGATTTCTGCCTTTCTGCAGTAGACTGTGAGATTTTATGCCTAATACAGGATCATTGTGTGTGTGTGTGTGTGTGTGTGTGTGTAGGTGCCATGTATTGCTGAGAAAAAGGTACATTTTTATTTTTTTAAATAAATTGCTATTACTATTAGTTTTGGGTAAGTATATTATTATTTTATCAATACTGTGGCAGTGAAGAATTGACCACATGTCTCCCTAACTTCTTATGATCTCAGGCTTTATCGTAGAGAAAGCAGGGAGAGAGCTTCAGCATGCCAGTCAGCTCAAACAGTAGAAAAGCTCCAAAAGACTCTTGCTGTATCCCAGAGAAACAGCATGTAATGTCAAGGAGACCTAAGAGAGACAGAGATCATGTGGTCCCTAAGAGTCAAGATGCCCCAGAAGCCCTTGAGTGGTTGTTTCCAAGGGATTTTATCCCCTTTTGATAGTGGTGAATCATTATACATTAATCAAAACTAATTTAGCCATTATACATCAAACAAATCTGATTGGTTAACATCATTCAATTCCCTTGATTGACATGAGTTTAAGGTAGTCTATATTAAAATGAACTCTATGGATAACATCAAGGAAAATAACACAAAAGACCCTTCACTAGCATGTCTTAAGGCAAAGTACATTATCTAGGTGTGGTTTAATCCCACCATTGCTTTACCCATCAAGACAAAAGAATCTATCTCCTTTCATTTTGTTCCCTTGGGTTTGCCCTAGATGAGATTTGTTGAATTTTCTCAAAGAGAACTGGGATTTCTGGAATGTGTGGGAGAAAGGACTGATAAAATTATCTCTGAGTTCCCCAAGTAATCAATTATTAATTATATCCTCACATTCCTTTCTATCCCCATTCATTTTTCTCCAGAGGCCTATCATATCTAACATTTCTTAAATTCCATTAACCACCTTAACTTTCTTATTTATT
Organism: Dromiciops gliroides; assembly: GCF_019393635.1. Lineage (NCBI taxonomy): Eukaryota > Metazoa > Chordata > Mammalia > Microbiotheria > Microbiotheriidae > Dromiciops > Dromiciops gliroides. The sequence goes on along the minus strand of NC_057862.1, from coordinate 454,092,190 downwards.
TTGTAGTTAGATTTATCTAGTCCTGATATAGGGAGTTTGAGGTTCCATCTCCCCAGTATAGTTTTGCTGTCTATCTCTTCCTGTAATTCACTTAACTTTTCCTCTAAGAATTTGGATGCTATACCACTTGATGCATATATGTTTATTATTGATATTACTTCAATCACAGAAGGTCTGACATTCCAATAGTGACTTTGGTACCTTTTAGCAAGGTATATCATTATCTCTTTTAATTTGAAAAATTTTTGCTTTTGTTTTGTCTAAGATAAAAATTGCTAACCCTGCTTTTTTACTTTAGCTGAAGCATATTATATACTGCTCCAGCCTTTTAGCATTACTCTGTGTGTATCTCTCAGCTTCAAATGTTTTTCTTGTAAACAACATATTGTAAGATTCTGGTTTATTTTCCACTCAGCTATTTGCTTCCATTTTTATGGGAGAGTTCTTCTATTCGTATTCCCAGCTATGATTACTAACTCTGTATTCTCCTCCATCCTATTTTCCCCCTTGTTTATACTTTTCTTTCTCCTTATACCCTGTCCCTCCTGGTTATTGTTTTTCTTCTTACCACCACCTCCCACAGTCTGACCTACCTTCTATCAGAACCCCTCCCCCATTTTTCTTACCCCTTTCCCCTCTTAATTCTCCCTAGGGAAAGAAAACTGAGTATGCATATTATTCTCTCTTTGGGCCAAATCTGATGAGAGTAAGGTTCAAATAATGCTCAGTTCAGGCCTTTTCCCCCTCTATTGTAACGTGTCTTTTTTGCCTCTTCATGTGATGTAGTTTACCCCCATTTTGCCTTCCCTTTCTTCTTCTCCCAGTACAATCTTTTTTCTTTCACCCCTTAAGATTTTTTTTTAATATCACATCAAAATTAACTTATACTCAGACCGTCTGTGTATGCATACTTCTTTTATCTGCCCTAATAGAGATACAGTTCTCAAGAGTTACAAGTTTCATCTTCCCATGTAGGGATGTAAACATTTTAACCTTATTGAATAACATTTTTTCCTGTTTACCATTTTATGCTTCTCTTGAGTCTAGTATTTGAAGACTGAATTTTCTGTTCAGTTATTTTCTTTTCATCAGAAAAATCCCCTATTTCATTGAATGCCCATCTTTTTCCCCTGAAAGATAATGCGCAGTTTTGTTGGGTAGTTGATTCTTGGTTGCAATCCAAGCTTCTTTGTCTTTCAGAATATCATATTCTAATCCCTCTGATCCTTTAATGTTGAAGCTGCCAGGTCCTGTGTAATTCTGCCTGTGGTTCCTTTATATTTAAATTGTTTCTTTCTGCCTGCTTCAGTATTTTGTCTTTCACCTGATAATTCTGGGATTCAGCTACAATATTCCATGGAGTTTTCATTTTAAGATCTGTTTCAGGAGGTGATGGTGGATTCTTTCAGTGACTATTTTACTTTCTAGCTCTGGGATATGGGGGCAGTTCTCCTTGATAATTTCTTGAACTATGCTCTCCAGGCTCTTTTTGCTATCATGATTTTCAGGTAGTCCAATAATTTTAAAATTGTCCTTCCGGGGTCTATTTTCTAGGCTTATTGTTTTTCCAAAGATACATTTTATGGTTTCTTCTATTTTTAAATTCTTTTGATTCTGTTTGACTGATTCCTTATGTCTCATAGAGCCATTAGCTTATATCTGACAAATTCTGAGTTTTAAGGAATTATTTTCTTTATCAGCTTTTGCACCTCCTTTTCCATTTGGCCATTTTTTTAAAGGAGTTGTTTTCCTCATTCAATTTTTTTTGTCCTTTCCTCAAGTTATTGACTCTTTCTTGCATAGATCATTTCTTTTCCTAATTTTTCTTCTACCTCTCTTATTTGATTTAAAAAAGCATTTTTTTAAATTTTCCAGTTACATGTAAAGATAGTTTTCAACATTTGTTTTCATCAGATTTTTAGTTCCAAATTTTTCTCCCTCCCTCCTCAAGACAGAAAGCAATCTGATATAGATTATATATGTATAATCACCTTAAACATAATTCTGCATTAGTCATATTAGGAAAGAAGAATCAGAACCCTAGGGAAATACCTCAAAAAAGAAAAAAACAGCCAAAAAGTAGAAACAGTATGGTTCAATCTGCATTCAGGATCCAGAGTTGTTTTTTTCTGGATGCAGAGAACATTTTCTATCTTCATCTTCCCCTTTGAGACTTCACTTGTAGACATTTTGATAGTGTCCTCTCCTGAGTTTGTCTTGGTCTTCCCTGTTCCCATAGTAGTTTTCCATAGTGAGGGTTCTTTTTGGTTTATTACTAATATTTTGGCCTATTTTGTGCCTTTTAAAGTTGAGGTGTGTTCCTGGGGCCTAGGGGGACACTGTCCCAACTTTCTTATTCTAGGTGCCAGGTGCCTAATTACTGGCTTTTAACCCTGAGGCCTGAAGGGCTCATGGCTCATTTACTGCACTTGGGTGGCCCAGCCTTGTTTTGCCTGTTGTGTAGCAGATACCCCAGCTGGCAAATTGCCTTTTGCATTGAGGCTGGGAGCCTCACAACTGGCCTAATGTGCCATCAGCCAGCTGAGCCAGGACAGAGGGGCCTTAGCTGCTGATCTGTGTGGTGACTAAGAGCTTCTTGCTGGCTTACCCAGACACTCTCTGTGCTGCCCAGGTTATATTAAACTGGAAGATTGTTTCATTCCTTTTTGTAGGTTCTGTAGCTTCATAAGTCATTTATAGGTTTGATTTAATGTTGCTTCCTAGGCAAACTTGGGGACAGTCCAGGCAACTTCCTTGCTTTTCTCTAGCATCTTACCTCTACCCCAGAATATAAGGTCCTGGAGGGTAGGGATGGTTTTGTTCTTTTGCCTTTGTATATTTGTTTCTCTTGTACCTTACAGAGTGCATAGCCCCTAGTAGTTACTTAATAAGTATTTGCTAATCAATTGATTGTGCTTCCTATGCTTCTTTGTTCTGAGGTTTACTTGCCAGATTTTAGGGTATCCTGTAAGTATCTGATTTCACTCTGTAGTAGAATTCCATACTGTAATTTACAGCCCTGGAAGGCTGGCAAGGAGTCACTGAAGAAACATTTCTGGCTTTGACGATTTTTGTTAAGTTGCATTAGATCTTTTTAACATAATGAAACACAGTTGATGTCTTTAACACAGGGAATAAAATTCAGTTGCTGACAGAAGCTATGGTGTGTGATGTGGCGATGCTGCTAATAAATACAATCTGAGTGAATTGTTTTGTCATTTTTTGGTAATGGAATGTTGGACCTACAAATTTAGTGGAAGCTTTTAATTTTCTGCCCCTGCTCATCTACTATAAATATGAGGTAGGCCAGTGACAAAGACTGATTATTTCAGAAGATTTTAGCTGAAATGTATCTGCAAAAATGGTATCAGCAGAATTGACTTTTTCATATGAATAAAATCATCTTTGCCACCTCTACTCTCTACATGTATATGTACCCTTGTCTGATCATCCTAAAAAAATTGCAAGCCCCTTTAGGATAGGAGCTAAGTTCCACCCCCCCCATACCCCCTTATATTTCTCATAGTTTTCAGCACAGGGTGTGAAAAAGGCCAGGTGCTTAATCAGTCTTGATTTGAAAGAAGAATGGATAGGCTCTATAATTACTTCTTAGCTAATTTTTTTTCAAGACTCTTAGGACTACTATATGGAAAACTATTTGGGGTATGTTTATTTACTTTAAAGCATTTAACAGGATCTGGGAAGCTATTTTGTCCAGTGCAATGCCTAGTACTTGAATCCCTTTACAACTTTCCTGTCACAAACTCTGAGTAACTCATTACCCCACAAAGTGTTTTTTTTCTTTATTGGACCACTGTGAATGATGGAATTGTTCCCTCTTACATTGAGCTGGATCTACCTATTTCAATTTAGAATCAAGCAAGCAAACATTTATTAATCAGTTATTCAATAAACATTTATTAAATATTTACTTTGTTCCAGGCTGTGGATAAGCAATAATGATACAAAGAAAAAGCAAAAGACAGCTCCTGCTCTCAAAAACTCAGAATCTAAAATCTCAGGAAATCTGATAAGCACTTACTTTGTGCAGACACCAGGCTATATGGTAAGAATACAAAATAAGAATTTCTGGATTTCAGGCTAAGGACTCATGTACATTTAAACAAAAAGAACCATGACCCAACTTTGGATTCTAACCTAAGTAATAATAACAACTAGCATTTATAACAACAATACACTATAACAATAGCTCTCTGAGATCTGCAGAGTGTTTTATGTTCTCATTTTATGCTCATAGCAACCCATGGAAGTAAATGCTATTTTCTTCATTTTACATTTATGAGGAAACTGATACAGACAGAATTAAATATAAGTGAGTTGCCAGAGTGAGCTAACTAGCAAGTGTCTGAGGCAGGATTTGAACTCATGTCTTTCTAACTACAAGCCTTGTTCTCTATCCACTGTACTAACTAAATGCCTCTGTCCCATTCCAGATGGTCAAGCAGAGAGGAGCTTCACAATCACAGCAGGCTTGACAGACTCCAATAGTGACCTTGAGACCAGCAGAACCACAAGGAGCACTACCCTTATAAGGATAAGAGGGAACAATGTCTGGCAGAGACTATATAGTCCATAGAGATGATGTGTCTATCAGAAACTACTTGCCCATGTAAGGCCTTTGTGTATATATATATATATATATATATATATATATATATATATATATATATATATATATATATATATATATATATATATATATATATATACTCCTATTCCTATTCCTATTCCTATTCCTATTCCTATTCCTATTCCTATTCCTATTCCTATTCCTATTCCTATTCCTATTCCTATTCCTATTCCTATATGTGTGTCTCTCCAAATAAGTTTTCTACATCCATCCATTCTTTCCACTGATGGTACAGGTACTGGTGGATTAAGGTACCCTAGGTTTATGGGGAAAATGTTTTACTGCTGGGGTAAAATGAAAAGAGTGCCAGTCTGGAATCAGAGTACATGGTTTCAAAATCTGTCTCTGACTCTTACTACTTTCCTGAACCTGGGGAAGCTAACAAGTTACTTAGCTTCCAGGGGCTTCTTAAAACTCAACTGTAAAATCTGTTTACTCATCTGTAAAATGAGGGGGTTAGACACCATGGCCTCATTTAATATATACAATCCCATAATTTTTGGATACTACTTTCTTTTACATTTTAATTTATATAAAAATTTCTGTTATAACTTAATTTCTAAACATATCCATACCCTTAGGCAGTATTATCCCTTGAGAGGAGGAAAGAAAGAAAAAAATAACAGAAAGAAGAAAAAAGCAGTTTAACAAAGTTAACAAATATATCAAAAGAATCTGAAAGTATTTGTATTGCTCTGGTTGACTAATAAAGATGAATATATTGGTGGGGGCTTATGAGCTATGGTTTTTAGTATATGTTGACCCATAGAATACCTTGAACCTGGACTAATTTAGTTTGCAATCTAGGGGAGATGGTGCCCCTAGATACTATGTATATAGTTGGCAAGAAGGCAATGCAATAGAAACCTTATTTTTGTAGCAAGAAGCATTTGGCTCTTGAATATGGATGTAGAAATTCCAGTTAAATACTTTAGTCCTACAAAAACTGGATAATTTCCACTTCAGTGAAGCACAATTCTGTCCATTGTGGATGTTTCAACATTTTTATAACATTCAACAGCATCATCATCATAACAGATGGCTCTCTTCTCTTAACCTATTTTTATGAAGAAATAGGTGTGTTGTTTTGAAAATGTGTATATACATATCCTTTAATGAAAGCCTTACTGCAGAAGTACTTTGTTGCTAATGCATTCTTAAGTGAAGTTTTGCATTCTTAATTTTCCACTCAAGTAATTTAGAAACCATTAGTTAAAAGTGGAAATCTAAGATAAAGTAGAATCCTTGTAGTTCAGATGGTTTCCTCTGAAGATTGTACTTGTAATTGTCAAAGAAAGATAAATTCTTAATTGCATTTCATTACATCTGGGTAGCTGATATACACATTTGCTTTCTAGATACCTGTCTTGAACGAACTGGGGGAAATGTGAGATTAAATAATTCAGTACTATCAAACTAGGAACTTTTTTTGAGATCCTCTACTGGCCAACTGGATCAGGCAAGAGATATTTCTCTTGTTGTTCCTTCATCTCCCTTTCCTAAGCTAAGTCACCAATGGTCTTTTCTGCTGCTGTTCCAATCATTCTTTCTTGCAGTTGATTTTTTTAGCAGTACAAGAAAAAGATTGTTGCTCTGGCAGCAAGAGAATTTTGTTACCACCTCCTGAAATTGGAATTCATGTAGTAGTGGTAAAATAAGAAAATGTGCCCTTCCATGATTTTTCTCCTGCCCTGCATACCTCTGCCTTGTGATCCTTTTCAGATCTCAACTCCAAATCTCTCCCTCTTTTGCCCTTTCTCTGATTTTCCTCTCATGTTATAGATCTCCTAGAGGAAGTTTTGAAGTACAATCAGAGAAAGATATCAAATGTGGAGAGGTGAAATGAACAAACAAATGAATGAATGAATATATATATATATATATATATACACACATATACACACAAACACACATACATATAGGTGTATTTATATATATATATATATGTATATGTATATATATACATACATGTATGCATGCATGCACACACATTTGCCTGGTACTTCTTTCTATATGCAAGGATGTGCCTATATGAATTGTTTTTGTATGTGTATTTTTAACTTTTTTTTTTGGCCCAGAGGGTACAAACACATTTTTTTATTTAGAGGGCATAGGCTAACTGCTGACATGTGACATTTAACCCAGTGTTTTGGGCTGTTCAAAAAGTACTGAAAATTCTTAGACATGCCAAATTTGACAACAAAATTTCCATTTTGCAATTATAGATCTAGATAATTTTTAAAAAAGATTGGCTTTTCTATTAAATGATGATATTTTGTACTTCTGAGGTATGTTCAGAGGGGTGGCATAGAGAATAAGCCCTAAACTTAAGAGCCAGAATATCTCTACTCAAATCTGGGCATAGCCACTTCATAGCTGAACAAGGTAGGAAAAGAATCACACAATTTCACGTCATGAAGGCCTGTTTGTTCCTCTGTAAATAAAAATAAAAATACTTGCTGCATTTACCTTATAGTGGTCTTAATAGAATCAGGGAGACAACATATAGGGAATACTTTCAGTCATCTGTGCTGTGGAGAGCTATAAATTACCCATGTGTCTGTGTGTTTTATTTGGTGAGGAATAAGGAGAGGTAGTAATGACCAGTGGATAAAAATCTTTCTTTAGAGTCAGGAAAATCTGGGTTCAAGTCATGACTGACATAACACTAAAAATTAATAATAATAGCAAGCATTTATGTAGCACATTAAGATTTATAAAGTGGTTTACATATGTTCTTTGATTCTCCCAACATCTCTTTTAGGTAGGTACTATTACAATCTTCATTTTACAAGGAAAGAAACTGAGGGTGAGAAGTTAACTGACTTGCCCTGGATCATATAGTTAATAAGTCTCTGAGGTAGGATTTACATTCACACCTTTCTGACTCCAAGTCCAACACTCTATAATGGCACCTGTGAGCTAGATACATGTAAGCTCCATGACAATGGTTAAGTTCCATAACTTCTAAGTGCCCCTAGACAATTGTCTAAAACTGGAAGTTACAGGTGTGTTGCCTTGGTAACTCTTTGATAGACAGATTTTCCACATCATGAATTGCCAGCATAGATAAAGTTAGAAATCCAGATAATAATAATTATGACAATAATAAAACCAGTTATATATTTATTTAAAGAATTTCTAATAAGCTGCATGATTTTTTGGAGTTTTAAAATATATGTTTTATTTCAATAAATATTTCCCAATTACATTAAATTATTCTTTAACATTTATTTTTAGGGGTAAACCAAGATGACAAAATAGAGGCAGCAACCCAGTTGAACTCTCCCAACATTTCCCTTTAAACTAGTTTAAGGGGCAGCTAGGTGGCGCAGTGGATAAAGCACTGGCCCTGGATTCAGGAGGAACTGAGTTCAAAGCCAGCCTCAGACACTTGACACTTACTAGCTGTGTGACCCTGGGCAAGTCACTTAACCCTCATTGCCCTGCAAAAACCCCCCAAAAAACCAAAAAAACAAACAAACAAACAAACAAAAAACTAGTTTAAAACAATGTCTCCAATAAAAGTTTGGAGCAGCAGAGCCAACAAAAGGTTGGAATGAGACATTTTTCTAGCCTCAGACAACTCAGGAGGTTGACAGGAGAGTGGTAAGAAGGGAGATCATTTCAGAAGTAGGAGACAGCCACTGAAAAGTCATAGAAGATGACTTGTATTAGGAACAACAAGTAGTCCAGTATATTTTAGAGGTCAAACTTGGAAAGGCCTCAGTACTGAACAAAGTACTTTATATTCTTGAAAACTTCCATTCCTAGGGAACAAATTTAAAAGGCAGAAACACGGGGCAGCTAGATGGCGCAGTGGATAGAGCACCGGCCCTGGAGTCAGGAGTACCTGAGTTCAAATCCGGCCTCAGACACTTAATACTTAACTAGCTGTGTGACCCTGGGCAAGTCACTTAACCCCAATTGCCTCACTAAAAAAAAAAAAAAGGCAGAAACATTCTAAAAATATTTCATTAGATATTTCCAAATTGCACAAACTTTTTTTGTCATTTAAAAAATAGAGTTCTAAATTCTCATTCCCTCCTTTCCATCACTCCTCTCCTTAAGAAGGTAAGAAATTTGGTTTTGATTATACATGTGAGGTTACACAAAACTTATTTATATTTTAGTTGTGTTGCAAAAGATAACAAAACAAAACAAAATAATAAATGTAAAGAAATTTTTAAAAGTATGCTTTAATATGCATTCAGAGGTTATGAGTTTTCTCTTTGGAGATGGATAGCATTTTTCATTATGTGCCCTTTGAAATTGTCCTGGATCATTGTCTTGATCAGAGTAGCTAAGTCTTTCACAGTTGATCATCCTTAAAATATTGCTGTCACTGTATACAATATTCTCATCATTCTGCTTACTTCACTTTGCATCAATTCATATAAGGCCTCCTATTTTTTCTGAAACCATTCTGTATAGTACAATCATCATTGTGTATAGTACAATAATATTTCATCACAATTATATGCCACAACTTGTTCAGCCATTCCCCAATTTGTGACTTGATTTCCAATTCTTTGCCACCACAAAAAGAGCTGCTGTAAGAATTTTTATCCAAATAGGTCCTCCCCCAACCCTTTTTATTTTTTGATCCCTTTGGGATATTGCCCTAGTAGTCATATTGTTGGGTCAAAAGGTAATGATGGTTTTATAGTCATTTGGTCATAGTTTCAAATTGTTTTCCAGAACGGTTGGACTAGTTCACAACTCTATGAAGAGTGCATTAATGTCCCAAATTTTCCATTTTTCTGCCAGCATTTGTTAGTTTCCATTTCTGTCATGTTAATCAGTCTGATAGCTGCGAGGTGGTATCTCAGAGTTGTTTTAATTTGTATTTCTCTAATCAGTAGTAATCCAGAGCATTTTTTTTCATATGACTGTAGAAAACTTTGACTTCAGAAAACTGTTCACATCCTTTGACCATTTATCAGTTGGAGGGGGGGAGGGGTTCTTTTTATAAATTTGATTCAGTTCCCTATACTTTTGAGAAATGGGAGCTTTATCAAATAAACTTGATTCACTTGTAAATCCATCTGGTCCTTGGGATTTTTTCTTAGGGAGCTCAGTGATGATTTATTCAATTTCTATTTCTAAGAGAAAGTTATTTAAGTATTCTAAATACCTAATCTGAGACATTCATATTTTTATAAAATCCATTTCACTTAGATTGTCAGTTTTACTAGCATGGAATTGGGCAAAAGAGCCCATAATGATTGCTTTAATTTTATCTTCACTGGTTTTGCATTCACCTTTTTCATTTTTGATGCTAGTTATTGAGCTTTTATCTTTAAAAAAATAATCAAATTAATTAATAACTTATCTATTTTATTGTTTTCCCAAAAAAAGCCAGTTCCTATTTTTATTTATTAGATCAAGGTTACTTTTTTTAACTTTCAATTTTATTAATTTCTCCTTTCATTTTTAAGATTTCCATTTTGGTGTATAATTTAGGGATTTAAACTTATTCTATTCCTAGTTAGTGGGTTTTGTGTGTGTGTTTCTTTTTCTTTTGTTGTTGCATGCCCAATTCATTGATTTGCTCTTTTTCTTTTTCATTGATGTACACATATAAAGATATAAAATCTCCCCTAAGTACTGTTTTGGTTGTATCCCACGACTTTAGGAATGTGTTGCTATTCTCTTTAATAAAATGATTGATTGTTTTTTATATGTTCTTTAAGTTACTCATTCATTAGGATTAGATAATTTAGTTTCTAATTAATTTTTTTCCTATTTACTTACTTATTTATTTAGAATTTTCCCCAAGTTACATGTAAAAACAAATTTTCTCATCGATTTTTAAAATTTTGTTCCAAATTCTCTTCCTACCTCCCTCCTCATGACCCCTTAAGAACTCAAGCAATTCAATCTAAGTTATACATGTGCAGTCATGCAAAACATTTCCACATTATTCAAGTTGTGAAAAAAATGGACAAAAAATCTTTAGAAAGAGGAATTAACAAAAAAATTTACACTTTAATATGTATTCAAACACCATCAGTTTTTCTCTGTAGATGGATTGCATTTTTCATAAGTCCTTCTCATAGCATTCTGCTCATCATTTTTTCTTAAAATTTTTATTTATTTATTTGTTTCTTTATATACTCATTCATTCATTCGTTTGTTTGTTTATTTATTTGGTTAGTCAGTTAGTTGTTTCCAGTCACTTGTAAAGGTAGTTTTCAACATTAATTTTTTTTTTTTTTAAGATTTAGGGTTCTGAAAATTTTCTCCCTCCCTCCCTTTCCTCCCCCCTTCACAAGACAGCAACCAATCTGATATAGGTTATATATGTACAATCCAAAAGTACTCTTTTAAAAAAAAATCTGTGTTCAGTTAATATCAGTTGTTTCTCTGAAGGTAGATAGTATGCTTCATCATTAGCCTTTTGGAATTGTCTTGGATCATTTTATTGCCTAGAGTAGCTAAGTCATTCACAATTGCTCATAGAGCAATACTGCTGTCACTGTGCACAATGTCCTTCTGTTTCTGCTCACTTCATTAGACATCGTATGAGTCTTTCCAGTTTTTTTCTGAAATCATCTTGCTTGTCATTTCTTATAACACAATAATATTCCATTACAATCATAAACCACAGCATGTTCAATCAATCCCCAATTAATGGACAATACTTTGATTCCCAATTCTTAGCCACTACAAAGATTTGCTATAAATATTTTTTATACAATTTTTTCCCCTTTTCTCTTTTTCACAATTACTATTGTTAACTGTTTCTCTTCATCCTTTTCCCTTCTCCATGATATTTGCTCTATTATCTATCTTCTTTTACCCTATCTCTCCTCAAAAGGGATTTGCTTCTGACTGCTCCCTCCCTGACTCTGTCCTTCCTTCTTTTGCCCCTCCCTCCTTATCCCCTTCCCCTCCTATTTCCTGAAGGGTTAGATAGATTACTCCACCCAATTGAGTGTGTATGTTATTCCCTCCTTGAGCCAACTCTGATGAGATTAAGGTCTTTGAGCCTATTCTGATGAGTGTAAAGTTCATTTACTGCCCTGTTCCTCCCCCATTTCTTCTCCCACTCCATAAGTCCTTTCCTGTTTCTTTCACGTGGGAATTCACCCCATTCTACCTCTTCCCCCTCCTCCTCCCCCAGTGCTTTCCTCTCACCCCTCAATTTTACAGCAGGATCTTCTGGAACTAAAGCTCATGGTCTGGTGAGTGGGCTGAATGACTGGTGGTGGGGGGGGGCGGTCTATGAGGGTGTATGCAGGAGCTAAGGGGGGATTTGGATGTCCTATGCCAGCAGGGAACCAGGAAGGAAACTTGAGCAATGGCAGCCCAGGTTGGGGAGGGGTGCAGGCTTGTCAGACCTAGCAAGCAATGCACATAATGTTTTGCTGTCTAGTTGATTGGCAAGTTGGCCTGGGGTTACTATGGACCAGAGAAGGGGACAGGTAAGTGAAGCTTTAAATGGATAATTTTTTTAAACATGAATTAAGAGAGTAATATCAGAATGATTTGACTTAGAGATGCTGCCTAATGTTGCTAGTACCTGGAAGAGATAGAAGCATGTTCTCTGTAGTAGGTACATGAAATAATAAATATTCTTTGTAATCAAACTTTTTTATGGTCATTCCAAATCCACTTAAAATGTATTGGCATGTATTTTAATCTGATGGTTATTCTTCTAGTAAGATAAATTGCTTCATAGTTATCTTCTAAATTTTGCGGAGCTGTGTCATAGCATTATCAAAGAAATGGGTCTGATCACATCACTCCCTAACTTAAAGATCTTTGGTGGAGATAGGATAGTTGTAGTTTTAGCTTGGCATTGATGGTGCCTCTGTAATCTGGATTCTATGTGCCTTACCAGTCTTAAACTATTCACCTAAGAACACTCTATATTTCAGCCAAATTGAATTTCTCACTACTCTCCACTTTTGTCCTGCCATCATTTCCATGTCTTTGCAAAGGCCATCATACCATGTGGCTGAAATGGACTCTCTTGTCCGCTTTGCCCTGTGAAATCCAGAATTCTTTCAAGACTTAACTTGGGTACTGCCTCCTTCATGAAACCTTACTCAATATGTACGTCAAAAATGCTTTCCTTCCTCTCTCCTCTCCCATCTTTCTTTGCTTGATTGCTCTTGTGCTCTTACCATTTTCTAATGTGTTTTGTGCTTTTTTATACACATATTGTTGTTTTTCTTGTTTCCCTTTTAAGGGTGGAGGGTGGGGACTAGGTTTTTGGTTTCATTAATATGGAAAATTTCCCAAGAAAAAAACTGTTTCTACCAATACAAAGCAGGCTTGACTTCAATATATAATGTTAAAGAGCTTCCTAGAACCCTGAAAGATTAAGTAACTTTACCAGGGTCACACATCCAATAGGAGGGAGAAGTAGGGTTTGAACCTAAGTCTTTGTGACTCTGATATTAGACCTCTATCCCTAACCCCACAATGTATTATTCCCATACCAGGCTGTAAACTTTCTTGAAAGTAAGACATATGGAAAAAAAAAAGAAAGAAAGATGTATGCTGTATATTTTAAATTTTTTTAATCCTTAAAACTAAACACAGAACTTATAGATGACACTTAATAATGTTTATTGAATTGAACCAGATTAAAGTCCTGTAATTTCTTCCTACTTCTTAAAGAGATTCTGAGGTTTTGAAAGGACAAGGAGAGTCACGGAAATAATTTTTTGAGTGACTCAAAGCTGACTATATGAGTAATTTTCTGAAAGAAAAGAAGAAAGATATTGATCTAGGTATATTGAATCATAGACTGTCAATGCCAGAAGGGACCTTAAAGGTTTTTAGTCCAATCATTTTATAGATGGATGAAGCAGGGCCAGTGGTTCCCTTTTGTCTCCAGGATAAACTATAAATTCCTTTATATAGTTTTAGAAACCCTTCACAACTTGTCCCTAAGCTATCTTTCCAAATAACTGGATGTTATTCCCTCTTCTGAGCACTGTGATTCAGCCAAACTGACCTTTTCTCTGTTCTTCACACATGAGATGCCTTCTCCTATCTCTGTCTTTACATTGGTCTTTTCTATGCCTGGGATGTACCAACTTTCTTCACTTCTGCCTCATAGAATCCCTCTCTTTCTTTAAGACATAGATAAGACTTCATTTTCTCCATGAAGTCCTTTCCAGTCTCACAACTAATAATTCACATTCTTCCAAACTATTTTGTATATAACTATCTTGTATGTATTCTCTTTATAGTCATTCTGCATATACTTATACATACATATACATGTATTTAATCTTTCTCATCAAAATGTATGCCCCATATAAGTAGGGGTTATTTGTTATTGTATTTATATATGTAGAACTTAGTACCATGACTTGCAGATTGAGGGGCTTCACACAATCTTGTTAATTGATTTATCAATTGACTGATGTAATGATTGGAATGATGCCACCTACTGGAGACTTACTATAAGAAAGCTCCACCATGAGGAGAATGCCTCAGAGGGCAAGGCCATGTGGCTTTTCCTTGGCATCAGGAAGTGACGTTTGCTCATGGGTGCTATCAAGGCTACCAGCCAATCAATTTGAGGAGCCTCAAAAGGAAAGAGGGCCTGCGCAGAGAGCTCTGTCCCTTTTTGGTTCCTGACTTGATGGTGGTGGTGGTGGCAGAGGACTTCATAGGACATTTGAGGAAAGATAGGAATGCCAGGCTGTTGGAATTCTGTTCTCAATCTTTCTCTTTCTATCTTTCAATAAACCCTTAAAAACCTAAACTCATTTTATTAGTGATTTTAGTCATTTTCCCCCAAAACTGGGGGAACAGATTAGAACCCACATTTAGAATCTTAAATTACACACTGACAAAGGTCACAAAGGTAGTTATAGCAGAGTTGGGACTAGAACCAATCTCTTTTTCTTTTAGGACATTACTAGAGTATTCGATTTGGAATTTAAATGAAGAAGGCAACTAAGTCATTAAAAATTCAAAGATGCTAACTTAATTTATTCCAGAGGTGGAGAGAGTCTATGGTAGGAAAAATCTGGAGACCACTAAAGAGTCAGCTCTTCATGTGTTGATCTCCAGGTATATTGATTGATGATAAAATATAAGGAGGACTTTGCTTTTTATTCCTCCTTATCTAATCAATAAAATATGTTAATTATTCTACCAATTTTTTGGTGATGTTCTTTATGTGTTAAGGTGGATTGTTGGAAATATTGATGGAAAAAAATAGCTTCCTGCTGAGCTTGGATAATAAATATTGACATACTTTCACTAGGAAATTACTGAGTTGGAGGGAGATTTGGGAGACTTAATAAATAACAATCCCAAACATTTGTTACGTGAGAACTGGCTATGATAAGGTAGAAAGGACATCAAAATATTATTGAAGTAAACATCACATACTAAAGTAGAGGGAGACATGGATAAGTAATGGTGGATTTGGAAGTCTGCCTTTTAGAGGATCAAGAACAAAATGATGCTGTTAGGGAAGAAAAGAATAGGACCAAGCCTTGAATCAAGAGTCATTAACTCTAAATCTTTTTACCCTGCTGTGTCTGCTACATTAGAGTCAAGGAACATTACGGCAATTAAATGGGGCCAGAGTTCTTGATATAGATTGTAATTGAAAGAGGGGCTTTTCAGCATCTCTTTTTCCCTCCCTCCTTTTTTATCTTAAGAGGAAAAAGTCAGGAGATGGTAGTGTATGTGAACGAAGTTGTTTATCTTTTCTCTGTCATTTATGATAGTTCCTTCTAATCTACATAGCTTGAAAAAGGATGGGAAAATGTTTAGATTTTTTTAAAAAGTAACCACTTTTTAAGAATATCACAGACTGCAATCTCCAGTATTTGAAACTCTCTTCTAGGACATCTTTGTCAGGAGTTCTTTAAATAACTCCCCTATAAAACATACTGCCTGTCTCCCCTCTGACGGTTATAGTTTAACAGTCTATGATTACTTGTCAAATCTTGTTTTTAGTGAAACATGTAAAATGATACTTTTTCACTGTACAACTCTCTAGATGACTTGAAAAGAATCCCTCTTCAGTTGGAGCTACCTTAGGTATAGACACATAAAATTCTTATGTGGTCTCATAGAATTTATACCTGGAGGGGAAACCTCAGAAATCATTCAGCCCAATATCTCTCTATCTGTTTTATAGAGGAAAGAGCATTAACTCTTGGCTCATAGAAGTTGGGTTCGAATCCAGTCTCTCATGCTTAATAGCTCTGAGGCAGTAACTTAACCTTTCTGGGTTACCCCTTTCTCATGTGTAAAGCAAAGGGAAATTGGATTATGACTTTTGAGTTCTCTTCTAGTTCTCAATCTATGATCTTACAATCTAACATTTGTCTCACTTTGTAGATGTAAGTGAATCCCACCATAGATAGATCTTTCTCAGAATCATCAGGAGATGTAATAGTATATCTCAGGTCTTTTGACACCTTGTCTTATGTTTTTCTCCTAAACTACATTGCCTCTTTTTGTTCCTCAAATTTTGACAAAGTTATATTCTAGAGCTCCCTTTGGAAACTCACAGTCATGAGCATCTTCAACCACAATGGGCCAAGTGAAGATTTCCAAGTGCTCACAGAATGGCAATGGTTGCCAGAAGGTCAAAAAGGGACCAGTTTTCCAAGCAAAATAAATTTCGCCCACTCCCTAAAATTTGTTGTCAATGAGAATGTACAAGTCACTGAGTTCTTGACAGTCATCAGTAGAGGAAACTTTCAAATGCCAACTTTATTTTTGAGCCCCTTGTATTCACTTTAAATGGAGATGTACATATTTTCCCTTTCTTCCTCCTTTTAAGTAAGGCTTTAGATGGAAAATTACAGAGGACAGAGACAAGATGGAAAGGGAAACTTTTCTAGAATTAGAGTTGTTAACAGCTAATAATGATTACTTAATTCTGGAGCTTCTTGTGCTTCAAACTGATGGTGAAACTTTTGATTGATTTAGGAAGGACAATAATATTTGGAATTTTAAGGGTCTTTCCCCTCATCTCTTTCTTTTTATTGATAAAGGTATATAGGTAGATATTAATATTTTTATCTATAGCTATCTTGAGTCCCAAAGCCTATTGGTATGGTACTCTCTCCTCATTGGTGTTAGAAGTCAATGTTCTGTACCTGTGTGAGGCGTAAGGTGGAATTGGCAAGAGCACCAAATTCTTCAAATCTTTTTAGTTTTTCTGGCTTCTTCAGTCTCTTTGGGTTCTGTAGTTGCTTTGGTCATTTTAAGCTTCCAGTTTGGAGAGAGAAGATGGGAGATACCCACCGCACTTCAGGTTGCTGAAGGAAAAAACTCTGAGAAGAAGCCAATATGGGAGGAGTTGACAATCTATATTATGTCTCTGTCTTCAGATTGCTACCCTAGAGACTTTGGGGAATTTCCCCTTGGGTGAGATCTGGTACTCACCTCATTAACACAAGTTAAAGTTTCCAATAGGAGAGATACTTTACTGTGTTTTCTGGTATATAGTCTGTTATGTATACTTTCTCTTATATCTATTTCACTACCTACCTGGTAAATGCTATTCTTTGCTAATTCCTGTGTTTATTATAGAACTGATATTTGATGTGAAACGGGTAAAGCCTTGGCTTTAGAGTTTGGGGTCCTTCTTCCCCCCAATTAATTAAAAATTGCTCAGAAGTTATTACAAACTTGGAAATCACATCCCCTAGACTAACAATTTTTAAGGGAGCAGATAGATAAAATTCTATTTAGATAAATAAATTGTAGCCAGGTTACCTCCTCTCTCTGAGGAGATAAGAGCAACCAAGCTTCTGGCATCAACCTCCTGGCAGGAAATAGAGTCTCTCCTGGAAAAGGGTGGAGGGAGAAGAGGCAAGATATTTCAATTCTGCCTTACTTCAAGCCACACAATGTCACTGCTGTCCTGTAGGTATTGGACAGACCTTGCTACATATATAAATTCATTCCAGTTCAAAGAATGGTTATTGGGTGTATCATCTATAGAAAGGATCTTGGGCCAAGTTCTTGGGAGATATCAAAGTAAAAAGGACAAGGTAATGAGAGATGAGATACACTCATATAAAACAGTAACTAAAATGAAAGATAAAGCCCAGTCCCTTCCATTGAGATGAAGAGAGAAGACACACACTAACACCAGTGACTAATGCAGAATAGAATTTTAGAAGTGCAAAATTGAAGAACATTTTTCTATTTAAGCAGGCAAAGATGAAATGGGACCATCATACAGATGATTTGGAGATAACTTTGCAGGAGCCAATAAGAATTTCTTTTGAATAAATATTTGAGGATGAACTATACTGCCAAGCACATTAGGTTGTTCACACCTTGCAAATATCTAGAAACTTAAAACAAGTTTGATGTTTTGAAGGGTTCTTCCAGAAAAGGGAAAATCTAGTTCAATCCTTTTTAGTCTCTATCTATCTATCTATCTATCATCTACCTACCTACCTTTCTATCCATCCATCCATCCATGCACCTCCCCCCCCTTCCTTTCTCTCCCTCTCTGTCTATTTCTCTCTCTCTCTCATCTGTCTGAATAATGGAATGCCAGTAACTCCTAGCTTCCCCAGTCTTCATAGCCATCATGTCCTTGTCTGGAGAGAGACCTATTAAAAAGATGACTCAGGGACTACAAAAATTACTTCACTTTTCCTTCAGCAATGGACTTTGAAGAAAGAGTTTAAATGCTTTTGGCCAGCAATACTGGGTGAGTAGAGATGTTGGAGGTGAATTGCTGTTTACAAAGTAACTAGAAGTTTTGATTAAGAAAGGAATCAGGAATGGCTAAATTAATACAGCTACCCTCAAAATGTAGTAAAATGGCTTCCCCATCCTCTTATTCTGAATGCTTTCTAAGTCTCTATGTTTTTATTTGTTTCAAAATCTGAAGCCTAAGGGGATAAAGTTGGGGAGAGGAGGAAAGATCAAAGGGAGGGGGGAGAAGAGGGGAAAGAAATGGAATGTGAAATTGCGAAACCTTAACTGATTATTTTTTCCTTCTGAAGCCAGGTAGGGGAAAGGAGAGTGGATAAAAAAAGAGGAAATGAAGAGAGAAGTGTGTGTGTGGGGGGGTGGATGGTAGTGAATCCTATAGTATAGAACAGAATTCAGGAAAGGTAGAAGTCACCAGTCATTTAGCTCCATCTGTCACATTAATTCTGATCAGATAGTTGCTTCCTGAATAGGTATCAGGTGTCAGATATAAGCGAATATTTTGTGTGTTTGTTTTGCTTTTTGGGTCCCTGTCATCTTTTCAGGGTTATGCATCTGAAAATAATGCAGAATGGAATTATAGAAAGTTGTTCCTATAGGGGAGATTTAAAGCCTTGTTTTGGGAGACTGGTTTTACTGGTGTATAAGATGAAAAGATTTCCTTATTCAGATTTTTTCATACTGAGACTACAAGTGTGAAACACAAGACCTCCAAAAGTTGTCTTTTTTTTTCTTGATGTGTGAATATAAGGACTAGAAGCACTTTGTTATGTTGGCCTGAAAACTGGAAAAATGGTCAAGCAACCTGACTTTTAATCTTGGCCCTCTCAGTAACTATGACGCCTGGAGAAAGTCACTTATTCTTTATAGGCCTAGATTTCCCATCTGAAAAATCAGGTTGTTTAAATTAGATATGCTTTAAAGACACTTCTAGCCCTAGCATTCATAGGACCATTGACTTAAATTTGGAAGGGATTTTGAAGATCTCCATTATGAGATGAGATCATTAAAACTCAGAGAGGTTAAGGGACTTGCCCAGGGTCATACAGATACACTATGTTGGAGGTGAACTTTGAAGCTAGGTCCTTCTGACTACACATCAATACTCTGTCTCAGGAATCTTTTTGCTCCTTGAGCTCTACTTAGATATAATATTGTCATTATTCAAATGATTTGAGCAATACTTATTTTTATCATATCAGACAATGCTGCCATAATTTCCTGATATATCCCCTAGATAGTTCAGCTATCCACCTATATGAAATTTGTGCTATTAAAATATTAGCATAGGGGTCTCTTTGAACTTAGATAATTTGTCTGGGAGGCTAGAAGTACTCTTGAAGGTCATTTGATCCAACAACTCTTTTTATTAACAAGATCCCTTCTTTCTCAGGGTCTTGAAGTTAGTCAGTGGCAGGGCTCTACTTCAAAGTCTTCTGAATCCAAATTTGGTGCTTTTTTCACTATGCTAAGAGTATAATATATGGTATGTGTATCTACAAAAATGTAGTTCTATTCAACTTGTATAGGAATCTAATTCTTTTTCTTAACAGTTACTCTTCAGTGATACATAGCATCTCTTCCCTTAAAAGCTTTGAAAGGCAAGGAGGATTTGCTTTCATTTGTTATAGGCAGAAAATTATTAAAATTTTGTTGAACAATGTGCTTGAGTATATTTCAGAAATATTTTCCTATAATCACAACAACCTGGAAGTGTATTGAGGAAATTATTCAGGCCAGAATAAGGCTTTTCTTAAGAAATCCAGATATTTGAGGCAAAAACCATTGAGAGGTTTAACTGTTTTCTTTGAATAAGCTGGGTAGTTTGCTTAATTTTCTTGTTCCATGGTAACTTATGATTTGTGAATACTATTATTTAACATTTTCTCCCAATAGCAAAATGGTGAATTTCTCTGCCTTTGAGAATACACACATATACATGTCTACCCTCAATATATACCCCCACACACACACCCCTCATAATCAGGGTTATTTTTTCCTAAAACTCAGAGGAAAAAAAGCTGTTCAGGTGGAATCTTCTCAATTGTGAAAAGAAAAAAAGAAGAAAATATTGAACTTATTTGGAGAAAACAAAGAACCTTCAAATGAAGTAAGAAAAAGTCTAAATTCAGCCTTTGGACAAACAGGAAATCAACAGAGGTAGACACAGATATTAGAAGTCTGTTCCTAATTCCCTTGAATAATAAAGTGAATTTCTATCATTTACTCAAGAATAAGCTCTTTTAGGATTTGAACCAGAGGCTCTTGGGAATTTTAATACCATTAGTTGTATTTAAGTCTAGTTAAGTCACATGTTTAATCAATTAAGTCCTCTCCTTAGTTTATTAAACCATCTTGCTGGGGCTTGCCTAGGACAGAGAAATTAAATATTCTTAGACCGTTAGTTTTTTCCCTTGACAATCCAGTGTCAACTACAAGAGAAACTCCATTAAAACATAATCTAGTGGACTGCTGCAATTCTTGTGTTGCATCAGAATTACATGTCATGTATAAGGGCCAAATTTAGTATGGGAAGAGTTAAGGGGGCAGCTCGCCATAGTATTGGGGTAAGAAAGGAAACAGCCTCTTTCAAAAAACAAAACAGGTTTATAATGGGAACAAGTTCAAAACACAAGTGAGGTTAATAGAGCTAGGGGATCTAAATCTCTGGGGTAAAAAGGCCCCAGTCACCCCAAACCTGCCTCCAGCCCAGCTAACTCCAAAGAGCTAGCTTTGCCTCAAAAACACAAACTCACCAACACCCAAAATCTATAGCTCTAAGAAGAATTAGCTTGCAGTCTCTTCTGTTTTGGCCCGAAGGACAAACATCAACAGCTCCTCTAACTGTGTACCTTCCTTCCCCTTTTCTCTCAGAATCCACTCTCCTCTTCTTCCAACTGCCTCTAATTGTCTCTCTTACAGAAAGGGGGCAATTCTTAGTCATGCTGAATTGGCTCAGCACACCCATATGGGCTGTCCCCATTATAATCTGGCCAGGCCCATGTGGGGTTGGGGGAGCCATTAGGGGAGGCTTAGTTACTTAGTTTCAATAAATATTCCCTGTGGTCAGAGTTCCTCTTGTTTGTTCAATTATCTCCCAAAGTACACACCCATCATCTCTTAGGCTTTTCAAGCTTACGTTTTTTTCAGTCTGGCCATAATAAAGCAAAGATAGGATTATGAAAACCCCAAATCACAATTAATTCCTTACACATGAGATAAGTAGATTATTGTCTAGGTCAAAAATTCTCACTTTATGTTTATGAACTTGTCTTTTTAATATAGTAATAATTATTTCAATATAATTGGTCTCCATAATTCTATGTCTTCTTATGTGTATAAGAACATTATTCAGAGAACAGGTACAAAGGATTCACCAGATTGCCAATGGGGCTATGATCCCCAAAAGGGTAATAACCCAAAGACTAGGCCTTAGATATGATTTGAGGGTATCATAATGGAACTGAAAATCCTTTAGTGCCATTCAATAGTATCTACCAATTGGTACTAGAAAAAATGATACTTTTTATAGAGTAATTGGATGAGATGGTAATATTTTTTGAAACTTCCTCAGGAAACTCTCCCATGTATATTGCATTTTTGGGGAGCTTTTAACATGGAAGCATAATAGCTTTGACATGATTCCTGCTATGAGGAGATAATGGTCTACCAGGAGATGAAACATATATTACAATATAAAAAATAACACATTATTTTCTGTCAAAATTAAGGTCACATATATTCAGGAAAAGGAGTCCATGGAGGGTGTGATCTTTGTAGGGTGGATTGTTTTGGGAGAGATGGGACTTTGGTTTGGTCTTGCAGAATGGGTAGTGTTTTGAAAGTTAAAGGGAATAAATAAGACCTTTCCATATGGTGATGTCATAAACAAAGGATTTAGAGGTAGGAGTAAATAAAGCATTTTTAGGGGAAAGGGATAAATTATGTGAGAAAGGCAATAAAAAAAGAAGGCAAGAGGGCCAAGCTTTTATTTATGACTCAACAAGGTCAGAGTAAGTTTGCAAATTGTCCCATATTATAAGACTTCCTAGAATTCTCTTTTCCCAATGGTCCCTTGCTCATTTTCCAAATAGTACAGCTATTCTGATAGTACCAGAAATATTACCTAAAGCCTTGGAATTACCTTGTAATACATTTGAACCCATTGATCTAGGGGAAAGAGGAAGAATGAGGTCATTCACTGTTGTCTTTTGGGGCCTTATCTTTAGGAAACCTCAGAATTTTAGTGCTAAATCTGTAGCATTTTAGAGTGAAAATTATTCTTAGGGATTAACTAGTTCAACCCCTTCATTGTATACAAGAAACTTCTACTCAGTGAAGGTAAGTGCTTTGCCCAAGACCTTATGGAAATTTATATCTGGGACTAGAATCAAGTTTTCTTGATGGATCTAGTTCTCATTCCTCCAAACCTGAGAATAAAGGCAAGAAGATTTAGAACTGAATGGATCTTTAGAGCATATCTAGTCAGGACTCCTTCATTTTACTGGTGAGGAAACTGAGACCCAAGGAGATGGAATAAAATGACTTTCCCTAGGTCACAAAGAAAGTAAGTAACAAAGCTGGTATCCAAATCTAGTTCTCTGGACTACTGACTGTTTTGATCCTTATAGTGAAACAGGATGTTTTGGGCTGAGGATCTATGATAACATTTGAACCTTTCCTACTTTCTTGTTTTAGGTTACAAAGAGGTGCAAAGGATGCCTCTAAATCCTTTGGAGTCTTGGACTCCACAGTACAGCTCAGTCTTTTTCATTAGAACTCTCTCCATCAGACTGATAGCAAAGCATTTCACCCATCATTTCGAAGGCCTTTCTCTTTTATTTACGAGCTGGCTGTCATTTTAATCTTCTCTGGTTAGCTTTTCATCCATGCTGGTGTTGGTGTGAAGTACCGATCATTCTGTTTTAGATTGGACCTATGTAAATGAGATGATAGCTTGTATATATTTTCTTCTAGAGGCAGGCAGCCTGTGCATAGACTCAAATGATCTAAGTTCTCTTGTTCGTTCATCTGGGCTTCAAAGTCCATAAGCTTTTGTTTTCCTGCAGTGTTAATCTTCTGCAATTCTGATTCATTTCCTATCCTCCTGCAAATGTCTGCCCCAAATACCCTTCCGTGAATAATAATGAAATTCAAGTGACATCTCATCAGAATATTCTGCTGGTAATTGATCTGATATTTGAAGGAGTCTCTCTTTATCTCTGAGGATGCTTTGTGGTGATGATCCTCTGCCTGTCTGTCTGGACTAAGTAGGAGAAATGGAAATATTAGCTAAGGATGACAGCAGATTAAAAATAAGAAATTAGATAGAATGGAAACTACTGTTGCACTTTAATTTGTTCCTTTTCAGATGATTCTTATCATTTAAGACTACAAATAAAACTTGCATGTATAATTATACAAATTATACAGAGTGAGTCTGCCTTTGAGTTGTTTCCTCTTTATGAATTGGGTTGGTTACAATTGTCTTGGCCTTGTGGCAGGGGGATTTAAAAATAGGAATTATATAAGCTCTAACTATGGTATGTGTCCTGATACATGGTCTGTTACTGGGGAGTACTCAAAACTTTTCCATTTTGGAAGGACCTGTCAGAGTTTGTATTTCATCTGCATAGCCTTTGAGAAGCAGGGAGAGAGACAGTATGGTATAATGAATAGAACACCAAACTTGAAGTTAAGAAGCGATGGTTTGAGTCCTATCTGTGTGACTATGAAGAAGCTACTTAACTCTTCTTGACCTCAGTTTTCTAATCTGTAAAATGAGAGTCCTCTGAGTTCCCTTTTAGCTTTAACTCTATGTAACATTATTTCCCTATTTAATCACCCCCTGGAATCCCTTCAAGGTCTAATCTATAATCTAGGCCATGGTTAGGTATCAGGGAGACTTTTCAGATGATATCCGTGCTCTGCATATTGCCTTAGTGATCATCTACATTCCTATTGCAATTTGATATTTACAAAGGATTTTAAATACATTGTCATTAGTCCCAAACATTTAATGTAAGTGGATACCAGAAGTATGGTCAATCCAATTATTATCCCAGTTTTACAACTGAGGAAATTAAAGCTTAGAGCTACATGCTACAATAGGAAGAGCTTTCGATTTAGAGCCATGAGTTCAAACCCCAACTCATCCTCTTACTGGCTGTGTGATTTTGGATAAATCACTTACCTTCTCTGAGCCCCAGTCTTCTGTAGAATGAGAAAAGCTGAATTAGGTGATCTCTTGGGTCCTTCCAGCTACAGGTCCATGATCTTTTGACTTATCCAAAGCTATACAGCTAGTAAGTAGTGGAACTAAGACTTTAATTCCTCTGACTTTAAGTCTTTATGCTCTTTCCAGTGTACTATAGGACAACATGGAAAAATGCCATTGTTTGGTGTAGCTTTGTACTAACTTGTGTCAATCATTTTCTCACTGAATCTTAGTTTTCCCATCTGCAAAATTAGGTAAGTAATACTTTCTCTATAGGACTGTTGTGAGATTAAAAAGTTATATGTGTAGGAAAGTGATCTCTATCTGCAGAGCACTATAGAAATGTGAAGTGTTGTTATTCCTTGTTTTATAAAGCTATATTGATTTTGTACATTGTTTATATCCTTAGCAACTTAAATGTCAATGTTTTTCTAATTGAATTCCCACCCCTAGGATAGTGGAGACTGACAAATCTCAAAAACAATTCTTTGGTATGGTGGTGGCAAGCTGTAGGCTATGTGAGTAAACTTTATTCGTCTTCTCCATCCCTTTCTCCTATAACTCTCTGTAGCTCTCCATTACAGCCTTCAAGATCTGTTTTGATGCCAAGATGAAAGCCAGCTGTGATAAAATTAACAATTAAATAAGATTTTTCTGGGGATAACATGGGGTAAAGACAGAGTGGGGAATGGTGGAATCAGGTGATAGTAAGATAATATTATCTTGGAAGAAGGAACAATTCAATTCAATAAAAATTCATTAAATTCCTACAATGTATAAGGAAGTGTTATTGACACTGGGCATAGAGAGAAAAAAAATATGTTCCTCTCCTCAAAGAGTTTCCATTCTATTTCTTTTTTCTTTTCTTTTTTTTTGGGGGGGGCAGGGCAATGAGGGTTAAGTGACTTGCTAGTAAGTGTCAAGTGTCTGAGGTCAGATTTGAACTCAGATCCTCCTGAATCCAGGACTGGTGCTTTATCCACTGTGACACCTAGCTGCCCCTTCCATTCTATTTCAGAACAAGAAGTGCTTTTGTAAACTTCTATCTGCAATGTCACTCTTGGCAGTATTTATTTGATAACCAGTTACATGTTACAAAGAAAGCTAAATCCTAGGGCAGATAGTAATGAATGAGAAGTAATTTCCTGCCCCTTCCCCAGGGCAATGAGGGTTAAGTGACTTGCCCAGGGTCACACAGCCAGTAAGTGTCAACTGTCTGAGGCTGGATTTGAATCCAGGGTCAGTGCTTTATCCACTGCACCACCTAGATGCCTCTTTTTTTTTCTTTTAAAATATTTATTGTTCTTTTTGTAGCATCATTCTTGGTTGAAGTTCTGCATGATCCTCACACTTCTAAGAGAGAAAGGAAGAAGAGAACTGGGAGTGAGGGGGGGGGAGGTCATCCCTTTAGTATTTTTATAGAGCCCTGCCTCAGGAAATGACAAGAAGGACTCAATCCAGTGATTGGGACATAAAATGCAGAATCAAATGTTTGCACATATTATCAGAAATGATGAATCAAATATACTTTCCAAGGGGTGGAGTAGGGGTGGATACTCATGATATTTTGTTTTTACATCATCTCCATTTCTTAATATGTCCCTCAACTGTCCATATCCAAAATAGAATATTTATTAATGAAGAATAATAATTTTAAAAGGAATGGAAAAAGAAGCAACTTAGCTAAACTAACACATATGACAAAGTCTGGCAGTGTTCCCTACCCATAATTTCTCAAATTCTCAAAGAAGGAAGGGAGATGCAATCTTATAACTCTTGCATCTATAGTTGTTAGTTATCATAGTACAACATTCTATTATGATTATTTTGTCCTTTTCACTTACATTGTTGTAGTCTTTTGGTGTGAGCATGTGTGTGTGTATTTTTTCTGGTATCTTTGTAAGAAAACTGATCTTTTAGGAGTATATAATCCTCTAAGACAATTTATAAAGTTAAAAAAAAAGTAAAACATACACATAGATACACATAGAGAGATTAACAACACTAGATAACATAATAATACTTTGAATATACCGAGTAGAATAAGGAAAGTTGAAAATCAACTACTCTCACATCTTTAATGGATTCCTTTCTTCTTTCTATCTCTCTAGCTCCCTTCCATCCACTGGGGTTTAGGTTTACTCTGGTTACTTTCTCTCCCTTTTAAAACTCATCTCATGCATAATTTCAGAGTGAAATTTTTATTGTTTTTTTTTTTTTTTGGTGGCTGGGGCAATGAGGGTTAAGTGACTTGCCCAGGGTCTCACAGCTAGTAAGTGTCCTGTCTGAGGCTGCATTTGAACTCAGGTCCTCAGGTGCTTTAACCACTGCACCACCTAGCAGCCCCCAGAGTAACATTTCTAAAGGATGAATTCAACCTTATCACTCACCTTAAAAAGTCTCTGTGGCTCCTTTTTGCCTTTAGAATAAACTATAACCTCCTGTATTTATACAGGCTGCCTTTCTAGACAGATTTCACACTTTTTTCCTTGGTACATTCTATATTCCAGCGAAAGTAGTTCACTAGCTCTTCCTGACTCAAACATCCCATTTTCCAACTCTATACCTTTGGAAATGTTCCCTCTAACTTCCCCCCTCCCACTTCCTCTCATGCCCAGAATACATCCCAACTTACTTTTACCACTTAACATCCCTGACTTTCTTTAAACCTCAGTTCAAGCAGCAAATCCTGATGCCTTAGCCACAAATGTCTTTCTTCCAATTTACATTGTATTTACATTATGGAATTTTATATTTCATTTCATGTGAACATATAAGTTCCTTGAGGTAATGAGATATTTTATTATTACATTTGTATAAGTCCCTAGAACCTACTGCATTTTAAACAATTAATAACTACTTACTGATTGAATGGATTGATTTTGGTTATAGGTAAACCATCCAGAAAATACAGAGAAAAAATCTATCCCCTGATATAAGGAAAATATTTTA
This sequence comes from Dromiciops gliroides, assembly GCF_019393635.1. Lineage (NCBI taxonomy): Eukaryota > Metazoa > Chordata > Mammalia > Microbiotheria > Microbiotheriidae > Dromiciops > Dromiciops gliroides. The sequence continues at coordinate 454,064,693 of NC_057862.1, read as the reverse complement.
ATAAAATAGAACTTTGCAAAAGTGAAATGGTTTACCTCTGGAAGTAATGAGTTCCTCATCAAAAAGAGATTGGATGGCCCCTAGTCAAGAAAACTATTAGGTATATTTCTGTTCATGTGAGAGAAAATTTGGATTTTTTTTTTTTTTTGGTTTGTTTGGTTCTTTTTTCAGTTCCATGTGCAAATATTGTTAAATACAGCCTGGCTAACTGTGGGGAAGAAGTATTAAAGAGAAGAGTTTTCTTTCATGTACTTTTCCTTACATAGAAAATCCTGAAACAGTGTAACATGTTCAAGGCACTATACTAAGTGTGTTATAAATATGCTTAAATTTGAACCCAGGGAGATAGGTGCTATTATTATCCCCATTTTACAGTTGAGGAAAATGAGATGAATAGATGTTAAGTGACTTGCCTAAAAGCTGAATTTGAACTTATATCTCCCTGATTTCAAGTCCAATATTCTACTCACTGGGCTACCTAGTAGCTGAAGGAATTAAAAAAAAAAAGCATCAAGTAGAAGCTTATGTTCCTATGTGAAGAACATGAAGGTTTTATGATGCAGAAGTTAAGTCCATTCCAGCCAGGTAAAGGCATAGGGATGAGATATGGGAATTCTCTATGTAAGGAATAGGTAGAAAACCATTACAGCTGAACTGGATAATATAGGAAGGGGAGCTTGAAGAAAATTATTTTGAAAGCTCTGTGAAGGATGATTTACAGTGGGCAGAGACTTAAGGCAGGCAAAGCTATCCAGAGGTCCTGACTATATTCCAGATGAAAGGGGATAGTATCCGGAATGAAAGTAGTGACTATGTGAATGGAGAGAAAGTGCTGAACATGAGAAGAAATGACAATATTTAACATTATTAGGGCTATCTTGGGTTTTAGGGTCATATTCACAACCATATTATTAAAGGAAAGATTTGGAGTGTCAAGAGACCTAAGTGGCCAACAAGTCCATATTTCTAATATGAAAACAAAAGCTAGCATTTGTATAACTCCTTGAGCTTTGTGAAATGTTTTACAAATTTTATCTCATTTTATAATCACAACACTCCTAGAAGATATGTGCTATTAATGTCCCCTATTTTACAGTTGAAGATACAGAGAGCGATTTGGTCATGTCTACACATCTAGAAAGTATCTGGGGGGGGGGCAGCTAGGTAGCACAGTGGATAAAGTACTGGCCCTGGATTTGGGAGTACCTGAGTTCAAATATGGCCTCAGACACTTGACAATTGCTAGCTGTGGGACCCTGGGCAAGTCACTTAACCCCCATTGTCCCACCAAAAAAAAAAAAAAGAAAGTATCTGGAAGAGGATTTGAAACTCGGTCTTCCCAATTCCAAGTCCAATGTCTTGTTGATTACACCATGTTGTCTCTTATGCTGTAAACAAGCCTATGACAAGTAGTATAGGAAAGATGTACTCCCAAATAATAACAATCAATAACATGTATAGAAAACTTTAACATATTTCTTAAACAGAGACTTTACATAAATTACTTCATTTCATTATTACAACATCCCAAGGAGATAGATATTAATGACTCTCTCTTATAGTTGAAAAGGTTGAGTTAAATAAGTAAAATGATTTGCTAATGTTCACAAAGCAAGTATCATAAATGGAATTCACACCCAGGTCTTGTCTGATTCCAACTCAAACATTATTTCTCCACTAAATTTCAGAGTCCAGGAAACATATTGGAGAAAATTTCCCCATATTACAATGCAAGCAGGCAAAGGAAGCTTCTGTTTTCAAGAAGACATTAACAATCAAGCAATTAGAGTTTTTAGAATTGCTTATTTTGTAGCAGACATTGGCCCTGTGGGAGATTACTTAAGAAGTGACATAGGGGAAACAGTACTGATCCTGGAGATAGAGGATGAGGGTTCAAATCCTACCTCTGATGATCACTACCTGCCTAAGCCTGGGCAAGTTCTTGCCTCAGTTCTCTCATCTATAAAATGAGGGCACTTGACTAGATGGCCTATGAGTTCCCTTCTAGCTCTAGCCCTATTATCCAATGATCTTAAGTATCAAATATGGCATCTTACCAAAAATAGTTTACTGCTTCCAATTTCCATAGGACTTTGAGATTTATGAAACACTTTCCCACAATAACCATGTGAGGAATTAAATATTAATACTATTGTACACATTCTGAGTTATGTTTCTACTAACTTGCCTCTCTAATGCAATAACTTATAGGGAAATGACCTGGGAGTCTCTTGCCCTATGACAGTGGGTATAAGCTTTGGCAAGTCCTGACAAGTTGGAATGTCTCTGATTAAAGGTTCCCCCAATAGATTTCATTTTAAATATGTGACCCCTTTCCTCCCCAACAAAAACTATCTTACTAGAGAATTGAACCTCCTAACTCTGTACCTTCACCACAAGCTGGTCCCTAGGCCTGGAGTGCTCTTCTCTTCTTCCTAACCTCTGCCTCTTAGAATGCTTAGTTTCATGGCTAAGATCATAACCTCACTCCAATAGAAATCTATTCTTACACCCTCCTCCCCTACCACAGTTGTTATTCTTCTCACCTTCCTCTGATTATCTTGTGCTTATTTACCTATGTGTATGTTATATCTGCCCCCTCTACCCCCATCTAATTTAGAATGTACTGTAAATTCCCTGAGGTCACAGCCTATATTTTATTTTTGCTTCTGTATGCCTAGTACCTCATGTACTCATTTGAACATAGTCATAGGAGTGCATAGAATATGGGCCAGAAGGGATGGCAAACCTAGGCCCACTTGGTCTACTTATCTCCTTTCTCAGTGTTGTAGGTGACAATGTGTGTGTATGTGTATGTATCATATATATATATATATATATATATATATGTGTGTGTATGTGTATGTATCATATATATATATATATATATATATATATATATATATATGCATGCATGCACACGAATATATGTGGACATATATAACATCATTATTTATGTGTTAATGAGGAGTGATGTAAAAAATATAAGTAAAAGAGATTATTTTGGCAGCCATTTGACCATTAGAGGATAGGTATTTGACATGTCATTTTATTGAAAGAAAGAAGTCCCCATAGGGCACTCCTTTGGATATAGGTCAATATCTTTGAAGCTTTAGTCTGAGAGTTGTTTGGCACACTGAGAGGTTAAATGACTTACCGAGGTCACACAGCTATTATAAGTCAGAATTGGAACTCAAATCCCATTCTTCTTACTTCAAGGCTTACTTTCTGACCATTTGATCATGCTACTCCTATAATGCTTTCTTGAGTATTATAGATGTCCATAATAAATGCTAATTGAATTGAATTAAAGGGAGCTAAAGCTGAAAAGATCTCCCCAGTGTTATCAGGGTAATTCTTTAACTTAAATAGACTTTGGTGAGGCAAAATTTGTCTACCTATTTTTTAATTCATATTCTCCCTATTTGAATCCTGTCTAAACAGACAATCTAGAGGAATGACTGAGTCTTTCCTCCACCAGTTGTGGTTCCATAGCTGAGCCACCATCTGCCATGAAATGACATGAAGCCAGTACAGTTCTGCCCATATTTCACACACTGCCAAGGAGCATGAGCAAAGTCTAGTGATAGGTTTCTGGTAAGGAGACTACCTTGGCTGGGTTAAGCCATTATAATAAATGCTGCAATTTGAGATGAATGAGAGAATCAGTGTTAATGAGCCTTGGTATCATGTGGAGAAAATGCAATTGCTTATGTGGCAGAAAAAGTTAGATAGCCCCACCCCCTCATCTTCCCTGATTCCAGACTAAAAGTAACTACCTACTCCCTTACATCAGGTTCACAAGAGCCTATTATTGAAAGTAGGCTAGTTGTTTTAAATAATTTCTATGTGGTGGGGGGGGATGTCTAAGACTATGAATAAGCTGGACTTGGAGACAGGAGAGACAGACAGAGAAAGAGAAAGATACAGGAGAGAGAGAGAGAGAGAGAGAGAGAGAGAGAGAGAGAGAGAGAGAGAGAGAGAGAGAGAGAGAGAGAGTTTACTGAATTGTGTACCAGGTACTATGTTAATTTCTGGGGGCACAAATACAAAAGTGAGAGAATCCCTGACTACAAGGAGTTTACATTATGTTGGGAGTACAGTTAGGGAATGATTATTAGCAAAGAGAGGTTTGGTCTGGAGAGACACAATGATGTTGAATTGATTCACAAAGAAATTGATGAACATACCCATTCCAGAAGCAATTGTAGTGCCAATTTTATTACCCTGTCCAGAGTAAGAAAGCAGGCTATGTGTGACAGGGTATATATGTGACTGCAAGGCAGGTAGCCCAGAGAGTGAGATGAAGTTGATGAGAATCTGAATAAGATCTGAAGCATATTCATGGTATGGTCCCCAAGAGATATAAGAGATAAATTGGCACTAATTCATTTGCCAATCAAGGGTAGCTCAGGCTTAGGGGAGGAGTTCCAAAGCTGAGGGATAGAGGGTATGGGTTCTGGAAATCTGGTCTAGGTTTTTTAAATCCTAGCTGCCACAACTATTATCTATGTGACCATGAAAAGTTCACATAATTTCTCTGTGTTTCAGCTATTTCACCTGAAAATTAGAGATGGTCATTTTTGTTCTGCATTCCATACAAGGTTATTGTAAGTATGAGAATAGGATTCCTCTCTTCCCCGACTTAATGTAATAAGAAAGAATCTAAAAACCTTAACTGGATTAATAAATTGATCAAAAGCAAAAACCAGGTTTGAATAAGTCCTAAGTAAATGTGAGAACATTATATTCCTTTGATCATCAGACAAATGCAGATGATACCAAACCAGAAACATCTTGTGATTGTCTGAAATAATTAGATACCTATGGGTCTATGAAAAAATAGCAGTCAGTCCAGTGGAGATAGTCAAGTGCTGAACTGATGTAGAGATGAAAATATTCTAACTTAGAATACAATTCAAGAATTGGAGATATGTAGAGTCACATGTAAAAAAAAATGGTCAGGGATGAGACTGATGATGTGAGTCTGGATAACAGGGAGTATGGTGGTACCTTCAACAGTAATAGGAAAGTTCAAAAGAGCAGAAAGTTTGGGAAGACAATGTGTTATATTTGGTGAGTTTGATATATATTTGGGACATATGGTTTGAAATGTCTAAAAACAACTAGTAATGTGAGTCTGGAGTTCAAGAGAAAATCTTGGTCTAAATATTTAGATAAGAGGATCAACTATATTGAGATGATAATTGGACCCATTGGAACTGATTAGATCACCAAGCATAGGGGCAGCTAGGTGGCACAGTGGATAAAGCACCAGCCCTGGATTCAGGAGGACCTGAGTTCAAATCTGGCCTAAGACACTTGACACTTACTAGTTATGTGGCCCTGGGCGAGTCACTTAACTCTCATTGCCCTGCAAAAATAAAACAACAACAACAACAAAAAGATCATCAAGAATTATATGAGAGAGGAAAGGGTTCAGAAAAGAGACTTGGGTAATACCCACAGTTAGAGGGTGTGACCTGGATGAAGAAACAGACAAGTAGAACAAAGAGTGGATAGATAGGTAGGAAGAGAATGAGAAGAGAAGAGTGTCATGAATATCTATATAGGAGAGACCATGCAGGGAATGAAGGCAATCAACACTGATAAAGCTAGAAAGTGGTCAAGTATAATGAGAATTAAGAATAGGCCATTAGATTCTGCAATTAAGACATCATTTATGACTTTAGGCAGAACAGTTTCAGTGGAATGATGAGGTAGGATTCCATATCATAGAGGGTTTAGAATCAAGAGAGATAGGAGAGATAATGGACTCAGTGATTGTAGAATGCTTTCTCAGAGTTCAGGTGAGAGGTATGATAAAAAGTCATTGAGTAAGATAATAATTGTAAGGTGTTTAATATGATGTATACCCTGTAAATGTGAGTTACTGTTATTATTATATCAATGTTATAAACTGAATAAATTTAGGACTTTAATACATTTATTAAGAATTGAACAAACAGAGGCAGCTAGATGGCACAGCAGATAAAGCACTGGCCCTGGATTCAGGAGGACCAGAGTTCAAATTCGGCCTCAGACACTTAATACTTACCTAGCTGTATGACCCTGGGCAAGTCACTTAACCCTCATTGCCCTGAAAAAAAAAAGAATTGAACAAGCAGAACTAGAATAATTTATACAATAACCACACTTTAAAAGGGAAAAAAACACCTCTGAAAGCTGTTAGAATAATCAATATAGGGGCAGGTAGGTGGCACAGTGGATAGAGCACAGGCCCTGGAGTCAGGAGGACATGAGTTCAAATCTGGCCTCAGACACTTGACACACTAGCTGTGTGACCCTGGGCAAGTCAGTTAAACCCAATTGCTTCACCAAAAAAAAAAAAAAAAGAATAATCAATATAGTAATCATTCATGATTCCCAGAACCAATGATGAAATGTGCTACCCATTGCAGAAATATGACAGATTTAGGGACATATGCATATATGTATGTGTTTATGTATATGTATATTCACACATGTATTTATGCACATATATACATATATTAACATATAAATACATGTATGTGTGCATATATGTCTGTAACCATTGAGGGAATTTGTTTTGCTTGACTACGCATATTTGTTACAAGAAATTTCTTTCTTTTATTTGGAGGATAAAAAATTATATTTCTAGTATCTTTTAAATCAAGTTTTCGGGAAAATACTACAAATGTGAAATGTTATATGTACTTTAAGATGTTTTACTTTGTTGTAAGAGGTCTCACAAAATGGGAATAACCCATATGTGTTTGTAATATAAGATAATATAATAATATAAAAACAAAACATTTACAAAAAAAGGGAAAAAAGAAGCTCAAAAGATAGCATCAATAAAAACTGCCTAAAACTATTAGACCCAGAAAGAAATGTGAGAAAACAGAGATTTTACTAGTCAATTTTTGAAAGAAACTCCAGAAACCAAAGCCTCAGAAGTGCCATAGACAAATTTCAGACTTGCCAAAAATCAAAGGAAAAAACACTGCAAGTAACCAGGGGAAAGAAAAAAAAATATTCAAGTAGCACAATCAGGATCCCATAAGACCTGACAACTTCTACTATAAATAAGTGATGATCTTAGGACACTGTATTACAAGGACAAGATAGATAGATAGATAGATAGATAGATAGATAGATAGATAGATAGATAGATAGATAGATAGATAGATACATACATACATACATACATACATACATACATACATACATACATACATACATACATGGATGGATGGATAGACAGGCTTACAACCAAGAATAATTTACCTTGCAAAGCTGAGTGTAATCCTATTGGAGGTCGGGGGCAGTTACTGGTTGATAAGTAGAATAATCATGGTATCTAAATAGATAAATACAAACTGAAAAATACTAAGGAACCTTTGTAGAACTTTAAAAATACCAAAATTTTTAATCTGTCCATCCTACTCTAAACAATTTCACTGTAAGTTGACTGTAAAGAGGTTTCATTGGAGCTATAACATTGTTTTTATGTACTGCATATACCTGCCAGCAGTTAAAAGCTTGGGAAGAGAGAGACCTTAAAGTTTCCCTGAAATACAAGTGAATAGGAGCACCAATGGGGAAAGGAGGAGACAAGGAAATGGGGAAAAAATGCTTATTATTACTTTTTAATGGGCTATAGCCCTCTTAAATCTGGGTTGTTAAATTGAATGGTACTAAAATATTTATTCTCATATTCAGAAAATCTCAGCATCTTCACAGTTTTGATCCAAAATGTCATCATTTTCTTGAGCAATTCTCAGGGCTCACAAATGCATAGGGTTTTAAAACATAACAACCCATAAACAACATTTGAATCACACAAGTTTTTAGGAAGATTGGCTTGTGAATTTTGGACTGTTTTCTTTGAGAAGAAATTTTATTTCTGAAGAAATTGTGGTACTTCAACATCTTTAAAGTGGATCTATTTTTAAATGACATACATTTATTCATGTACTAATTTAACAAAGTCCCTACCACAGTAATACCTATATGTGACCAATGCCAAGGCAAAATGGGGAAAACTAAAAACAAACGAAAAAAAAATTGCAAAATGGGGAAAAACCAATGCAAACCAGTTGTTATAAAATACCTGCTTGATTAGAAAAGGAGAACTACTGTAGTAGTTCTGAGTGCAACAGATAAGGAATAATCCTTGCATTCATATCTCATGTTTGCTACTTACCACTTCTGAGACATTGTCTAAGGAAGACAGTTTCAACACCCTGAGTCTCTGTTTCTTCATCTGTAAAATGAGACAATTAGCTTAAAAGATGTTTGAGGTTCCTTCCCTATCTAATTTTTGTAAAAATGAATTAAACAAGCGGCAGCTAGGTGGCACAGTGGGTAAAGCACCAGCCCTGGATTCAGGAGTATCTGAATTCAAATCTAGCCTCAGACACTTGACACTTACTAGATGTGTGACCCTGGACAAGTCACTTAACCGCCATTTCCCAGCAAAAAAAATAAAAGAATTAAACAGTTTCTATTAAAAATATACATCTATCCAAATAAGTATGTGAATGCACTTTGAAACAAACCTTAATTATGTGTGTATATATAAACATACACATATACATATATACATATATATATATATACACACACACACACACACACATATATATATAAATTAAGGGTTTAGAACAGTGATGTTGAATTTAAATATAAAAGGGGACCACTAACCCATACATAAAATAGACCTATGGGCTACATACTGACTTAGAAAAATTATTAACATTATCAGTTTTTTAAATGTTGTTATTTATTTTGTTAAATCATTCCCAATTATATTCCAATCCAGTTTGTAAGTACTCAAGGGAATGTTGTGATCTGAGTGTCCACAGAAGTTAGGGATAGAAATATATTCTACTCCTATAAGGTATTCTTAAATTCTGGGCTTTTCATGTTTTCATCTACTGTGTGCATGTGTATGTGTTTCTATGTATAGTGATGTTTTGTATACCATTAATAGCTCATGGTTGATATTCAACACATGGAGATCTATGGCTCTGTTCTTGAAATCCCAACACTTGACTAGTAGACCTCTCAATAAAACTGAGAGTAGGGGCAGCTAGGTGGCACAGTGGATAGAGCACTGGCCCTGGAATCAGGAGTACCTGAGTTAAAATCTGGCCTCAGACACTTAACACTTACTAGCTGTGTGACCCTGGGCAAGTCACTTAACCCCAACTGCCTCACTAAAAAAACAAAAAAACAAAAAACTGAGAGTAAAACATTTAATACAATTTCAAAGACACTAAACATGCATATATGTGTCTTTATAAGTTGCATGTACAACACAATATATACATACATAATACAAAAAGTGTTAAGTGTTAAATGATGCCATGTTGACAGGACTTTGAATCAGGAATATGTAGGGATAAGTCAATTTCTAGTACCTGAGAGGTGGTCAAATGATTTAACCTGTCTCAGCTTCAATTTCTTCATCTGTAAAATGCAGGTATTAAGTAGCACCTGTATCACATGGGGGTTACCAAGAAGAAATAAAATAATAATAGATAAGAAATCATGAGTTCGTCTCAAATTGCTAAATAAATATGAGTTCTTATAACTGCTATTGTTATCTTCATGAGTTTCTAAGACTGACTCTCACCTCCTTACAAATAAATAAATAAATTTTAAATAGAAGAAAGTGTTTTCTATTCACAAGGGCAAGGAGAGTGGGAACTTTCCTCAAAGGCACCAATGTAGAATGAGCATATCCCAAGTATCTACTGAATACACAAATCATGAAAAAGATTGAAAAGGATGCACAAAAAGATTGGCAGAATGTCTTTGATGTCTATACTCATGAAATCCTGTCATGCTAGTTGTTTTTTCTTCCTGTACCCTTCCCATTCCTTCCTCTGAGAAAAAAAAAGGGGCCCAGTCTGGACAAATGCAGAGAGAAGAATATAAATGGGAGATATAAATGATGTGTGTCAAGATAATGGAATGTGATAGATAAGATTTAGCAGATACTCAGGGGTCCACCTGGAGACTGGTTTAAACTGATTGAATTGGATGAGATGACTGCCTGCTGACTGGATTACTGGCTTACTTCCCTGGTTGGTACTTAAGGATATTTAAGGAAGTAATTGTTCTCAGAAGCTAAAAAATGACACTAGCCAATCAGCTTGAAGAACCTCCCATTTCTGGGAGGGGAACAGGAAGGAGCAAGCGGATGCTGACCAGAGAGCTCGGGGTTTTTTTTTTTTGGTGCGAGAGATCAGCGAGGTGGCAGAGGACTTCAGAAGTGGAAGTTTAAGAAAGTTAGGATTACCAGGTTATAGCAAATCTGTTCTCAATCTTTCCTTTCTTTTACTATATTTCAATAAACCCTTAAAAAACCTAAACTCGTTTATCAGTGATTTTAGTCATTTCCCCCCCAAAACTGGGGGGGGACAGATTAGAACCCACATTTAGAAGTTTAAATTACACAGATGCAAAGTCAAAAGATAATGATTAACTATTTTATACATATTTATTCATTTCATATTTATGATGAACACATTCCTATATTTTTGTTGTCTCCCAAATTAAGTTGTACACTCTTTGGGAGAATAGATTATATTGTTCTTTGTACCTATGCCCTAGGATCTACTACATGATATGCAAAATATATTTTTCAGTCTCTCAGTAATGTCTGACTCTGGACCATACCATCCATAAGTTTTTCTTGTCAAAGATAATGGAAAGGTTTGCCATTTCCTTCTCTATCAGATTAAGGCAAGCAGAGGTTAACTGGTTCACCCAGGGTCACACAGCTAGTAAGTATCTGAGGATGGATTTAAACTCAGGTCTTCCTGACTTCAGGCCCAGCACTCTATTTACTGAGACATCTAGCTACTCTGAAATATAATAGAAAGTTAATGAATGCATGTTGATTGATTTATTGACATTTAATGACAGGTTACAACTAATTTTCTTCCAAGGCAGCACAATCACTTTTGGATAGTTCTAATTTTTAGGGAGTTATTTATATGGTGCAGAAATCTGCCTATATACCCTTATTAGAGGAACCAATTGTTATCTTCAACAGTGGTTTAAGTCACCAGGTGTCCTTGCTAAGATTTGTGACAATACTATCTATAGGAAACCAGTCCCAGTGGTAATGCAAAACAAGTTTGATTATTTTTTAAATGGTCTCTTTTTTCCTCAAATATTTTTTAAAATAATAAACATTTTTATTTATAGTTTTGAGTTCCAATTTTTATCCTTCTTTCCTTCCCTCCCTTCACCCCTCCCTGAGGAGGCAAACAATCAGATATGGGTTATACATGTATGATTATGTAAAACATTAACATATTTATCATTTTGTACAAGCAAACTTGATTAAAAGAAAAAAATGAAAGAAAGTGAAAAAAATAGCATGCTTCAGTCTGTTCCATCAATATCAGTTCTTTTTTTGGAAGTGGATAGTAATTTTCATCAATAGTCCTTTGGGATTGTCTTGGATTGTGTTGTTTTGATTAGTCAAGTCATTCACAGTTCTTAATCACACAATATTGCTCTCTGTGTACACTGTTCTCTTGATTCTGCTCACTTCACATTACATAATTTCATACATGTCTTTCCAGGCCTTTCTGAGGTTGTTCTACTTGTCATTTCTTATAGCACATCGATATTCCATCACCATCATATACCACAGTTTGTTTAGCTATTCCCCAATTAATGGGCATTCCTATGATTTGCAATCATTCGACACCACAAAAAGAACTGCTATTAATATTTTTGTACACATAGGTCTTTTTTTTTTCTTTTGGGGGATATCTGGGATATAAACCAAGCAGTGGTATTGCTGGATCAAAGGGTATGTACAGTTCTATAGTCCTTTGGGCATAGTTCCAAATTGCTCTCCAGAATGGTTGGATATTTTCACAACTCCATAACTCCAATTCATATACCTAGTGTCCCAGCTTTCCCACATGTCCTCCAACAACAAGTCTGATTAAAATATAATTTCTTATTTTGTTTCTATCTGGAGAAAGAAGACCTGTGTTCAAATTCTAATTCTGCTCCTTTCTACCTCTGTGACTTTGAATAAGACATTTTTCTATTCTGCAACTGAATTTTCTTAGCTATTAAATGAGAGGGGTTAGATTAGATGATCTTTAAGTATTTTGAATTATCAATCTATGATGCTATGAGCCTAAAATTATTTTGGGGGGCTACTGATACCATAGAATACCACATCTTTTCCATATAGTATCTCTCCTTTCTGCATTTTTAAGAGTTCTCTAAGAGAAACAAAATTTTTCTGAACATTAAGTTATATCCATTACTGGCTGTATATCCCTCCCTGTCACCCCAGTGGACTTGAGCTTCAGAATCCTATTAACTTAACATTCCATATTTTTAAATCTACAGACACGGGAAAATATGATTATGTTCTTGAACGAATAGCATGTCAGCTTTAAAATGTTTCAAGTTAAGTTCATTTCATACTAATTAAGGATTAAAAAAACTTACTTTGATCTAAAATGCAACATTCACTTGTATACACTATATTCATTCTCTATGTGAACATTCGTGAGAATGTTTTAGGTAGAGTTTTCAGTAAAGACCAGTTTTATAATAATTTCTTAGTCATTCAAAGGTCCTTGAAATGGATAAAGACTAAACCAGTCTCTTTATATGCCAAGTCTGTATCCTACTATTGGTCAATATCAACTCTCGTCATCTATTCAGTTCAATTTGGAAAACACTAAGTTCCTACTATTAGCCAGCTGGTTTTCTAGGTGGCAAATTAATATAATCATGAAAAAAATTACTCAGTTCTTTAATTCACTTTAATAGAATGAAATCTGCTTGAGGATAGGGCATATTTAATTGTTTTCTTTGTCTCATCAGTGCCTAGTCATATCTCCATTTTTAGAGGAAACATCTTTAGCTGCGCAGATCACAATAGAATTGATTGTCTCAGCCATTCAAACTGACCTACTTGGATTTAAAACAAACCAAAAAGAATTCATTCTCTCTCTCTCTCTCTCTCTCTCTCTCTCTCTCTCTCTCTCTCTCTCTCTCTCTCTCTCTCTCTCTCTCTCTCTTTCTCTCTCTCTCTCTCCTGACATTTAACTTGATTGATTAGGTTGGTTGTTTTTTTTTGTAGACTACATAGATGTGGTAAGGGTACAAGGACAGTTATAGCATCTAGCATCTATTTTTAAGTTGTTTTTTTTGAAGTTGCCATGGCAACAACTTCCTTATGCTATGGTAGTAGTCAGTGATCTCTTATCAAGTCCATGTTAAATCAATGAAAACTTTTCTTGTACAAGAGGAAGAACTCAATATCACTCTCTTTCCTCACATTTGCAGTCCTGCTTAGCTCAGGGTCCTTTGTGATTCTTTTTGGTTACAATATGTCCATGAGAGCCAAAGCAATTCAGAAGTGAACTTTACTAAGGTTTTTTTTTTTCTTTTTCAATGACACATAAGACTAGGTAGGAAAGGAGAAGAAAACTAAAGTCAATCTTTTTTATAGCAAGCCTTATGGAACTGGACACAAATTCAAACCTTTTGGGTTCTTGTCAGAACAAACAATTTTTGTTGATCTGACCATTACTGGGCAGAGACAACCTATGGGTCTTTAAATCTCCTGTCTTCTTAGTGGATGTTTGCAAGAAATTTGTACCTATAGAATCACAGAATTTCACTGTTGGATGGGATCATGAATAACTTATAGCTTATCTTGTATCTGATCAAGACTTTCTTGTAAATCATCCAGAGAAATGTGATTATTTAGCTTTCTTTAAAGATCTTTACTAAAGCAAAGTCCTGATACTTTTGGAGAACTCTAATTGCCATTTTTTTCTTATATGAAAGTAAAATAGTATTCTGTGCAATTTACCTCTACCTCTGCACACTAATATTCCTTATCATACCCCAACTTCTTCTTCTCTAGCCCCTGTGAACATATAGCCCAATTGTAATCTCTTTTCTGTGCACTGTTTCATGACAGTGATGTCCCCCATCAGTCTTTTCCATGAATAAAATACCAACTAGGTTAATCAGATAAAATTAAAAGTAAGTGTCAAATATTCAAAGAAGCATAAACAGAGCTCTATCAGTCAGAAGTTATTCTCCTACAAATGCCAAATTCTGTGTTTATCATTTTGAAAAAAAAATAGTAACCAGAAATATTTAAATGCTGCAAAGAAGAATCCCAAAACCTAAGTGCAAAATGATGTTTTGATGTTAGAATTGGGCTATAGCAATAAAACATTGGCATAAGAAGTACTGAACTTCAAGTCAGGAAAAACTGGATCCTCCCTCCCCCAAACACTTGATAATTATGTGAGCCTGGAGAAGTCACTTAACTTCTGTGCCTCAGTTTCCTCTTCTATAAAATAGAGATGATCATATCTAACAGGTTTGACAAAGAATGAGAGATGTCTGTAAAGTTCTGGAAAAACCCTAAAGTGTGATGTGAATGTCTGCTGTTTTATTTTACAAAAATCAGGGAATGATGGAACTGGAGTTTTGACTGATCCTTCCATTTAGACATGAAGAAAGTGAAGCCTAGAGAAGGAAAACAACTTGCTCCAGGTCATTCAGTGATTTAGTGGCCAAGCCAGGTTCAGAGCCCAGGCTTCCAGGATTTGAGTTCAAAGCTCTTTCCTGGCTACCACACTATTAACCCTTCATTAAAAAATACTTTATTTCCCCCCCCCCCAATCTTCACAACTTCCTGAAGATATTTGGAATGGGAGAGTAGGGCAAATAAGAGATTGGATTTTCTTTCTGAATTTAATATTTCTTTATTTCTTAACAGTGAGAAACATGAAAATGAAAATCATCAACTTTCCACTGGAGCACTTAAAGAAATTTTCTCTGAACTAGAAGACTGAGAGTTGGAAAGTAAACAGAATTGCAAAATAACTTACCTAGCCTTCCCTGTAAATGGAGATGAGACGTGTCTGTCCATACTGAGCTTCAGTCTGAGCTTCTTATCCTTCCACACATTTCTCCCTAGGAGGCTCAAACCCCTTGGGAGCAGAGTCAATATTCAGCCATCTATTTTTTTTTATACTTGCAAAGCTTTAAACTTTTCATTCCCAAATGGCTTTTCACGTTATTTATAATGAATTATGTCTTAAATATTTAAGGTAAAGCAGTTTGTGGAAGGTAGTATGGTACCATGGGACAAGCCTTGCATTTGTTGTCAGAGGATGAAAACTTAATCCTGGACTTACTGTAAGCCATCTAAATTCTCTGAACTTCAATTTTCTTACCTTTAAAATGGAGAATGGTAACATATATTTAAACCATCTTCATCACTGGGTTGTGGTAATGCCTAAATGAGACAACAGGTTTACCTTGTTCTTTATAAACTCAAAATCACTATATAAATGTAATCTATATGTTAGCATGGCATTTAGTGATCTAAAAAAGGCCACATTCCATTACTTAAATGGCTTTTAACTAAGTCAGTTAAAAGAAATATGCACCCAGAAAAGATTAGTGGCCTTTTACTTATCTTAAAAAAATGATTTTAGAATGAATTATTTGATCTATTGATATCTTCATAGTATATGTATGTATACACATGTATATGTATACACATAATTTATACTATATATGATTCATGTGTGTATATATATATATATATATATATATATAGTAATGATTGGAATGACGCCACCTACTGGAGACTTGCTGTGGAGAGCTCCACCATGAGGAAAATGCCTCAGAGGCATTGTGGCTTTTCCTTGGCGTCAGGAAATGACGTTTGCTCATGGGTGCTGTCTATCAAGTCTACCAGCCAATCAACTGGAGGAGCCTCCTATGGTCTGGGAGGAGACAGGAAGGAAGAAAGGGAGCCTGCGCAGAGAGCGCTGGCCTTTTTGGCTTCCGGACTTGATGGTGGTGGGGCAGAGAACTTCACAGGAAGTTTGAGGAAAGGTAGGAATGCCAGGCTGTTAGAATTCTGTTCTCAATCTTTTTCTTTCTATTTTCCAATAAACCCTTAAAAACCTAAACTCGTTTTATCAGTGATTTTTAGTCAGTTTCCCCCAAACTGGGGGAACACATTAGAATCCACATTTAGAATCTTAAATTACACTATATATATACTCCATATACACATATACATATAAAAGGGAAGAGACAGAATGTGGTCACTATTCATAGCTTTTACTACCTAGAGACTGACATAATTTTATTTCCAAGGTTACACAATTGGTAAGTATATACATTTCCAAAGATAAAACCCAAAAGATTGCACTAACAATAATGACCTTATAATATACAACTATGACTTTCCTGAGAAAATATAATATACACATGCAAGTATACACACATGTGTATATGCATATTTAAGTAAATACATATATGTATATATGCACACATAAATGATTACATATCTAAACTTATTTACATGTATATTAGCAACAAAATTGTTTATTACATATTTCAATGGATTTATGGATTCATCAGTATAAAAATCTCCTCCAGTGGTGCAAGACAACTATCTATTCCCTGTTTCTCATCCTCAGGCTCCTCAACTCTAATGGAAATGATAAAAACTTATTTCATAGAGTTGTTTCCTTGTTCATAGTAGGTGCTCACTAAATGCTTTTGGTTGATTAAAAAGTCAGAATTGATGTTAACACTGGAGTTTTAACTAGGTGTTGGAGTGGATAGATTGAATGCTGGACCTGGAATCAGGAGGACATGAGTTCAAATCTTGCCTTATTAGTGATGTGATCCTAGGCAAGACATTTCTCTTTTTTGAACTTCAGTTTTATCTGTAAAAATGTGCACAATAATAGTGTCTACTTCACAGGGTTGTTATGAGGGTCACATGAAATGATATACAAAGCTCACTTTGCAGAGCTTTAAGCACTATATGTATGCTAACTCATTGATAGTCTTGTGTTTGAAAAATATAGATGAAGCTATGGGAATCATATGAACAAGGCAGACAATGTAAAATGAGAAGAGCCTAACAGATGGATCATGTGATAACACTCACTGAAAGATCTGGGAAGAGAACAAATACCTAGTAAAAGAGCCAGAGGAGGAATGCTAAGATATGTAAGAGGAAAAGTGGGAGAAGGTGTTATCTGTTGCTGAAGTTGCAGGAAGAGAGAATATCCAATAAGAATTGCATGATTAACATTGACAAATGCCATAGAGAAGTTCAAGAGACTAAGGACAGTGGGGTATATGTGTGTGGGAGAGACATTACAAGTAGTGATCAAATATATTTTTTCAGTCTTGATAGTATTTTTTCCAGTTACATGTAAAGATCATTTTCAACATTCATTTTTATTATTTTGATTTCAAAATTTTTCCCTCCTTTCTGCACCCCCTCCACAAGACAGCAACCAATCTGATATAGGTTATATATGTTTAATCATGTTAAACATATTTCCACGTTAGTCATGTTGGAAAGAAGAATCAACAAAAGGGAAAAAACTCAAGAAAGAAGAAAAAAAGTGAAAATAGTATGGTTCAATCTGCATTCAGATTCCACAGTTCTTTTTCTGCATTTGGAGAACATTTTCCATCATGAATTCTTTGGAATTGTCTTGGATCATTGTATTGCTGAAAAGGGCCAAGTCTATCACAGCTGATCATCACACAATATTGCTGTTACTGTGTACAATGGTCTCTCATTCTGCTCGCCTTATGCAGCATCAGTCCGCTTATGTCTTTTCAGGTTTTTCTGAAATTTGTCTGCTCATCATTTCTTATAGCACAATAGTATTCCATTATATGCATATACCACAATTTTTTGAGCCATTGTCCAATTGATAGGCATCCTCTCAATTTCCAATTCCTTGCCACCACAAAACAGCTACTATAAACATTTTTGTACATGTGGATCCATTTCCATTTTCTATGATCTCTTTGTGATACAGAACTAGTAGTGATATTAATGGGTCAAAATGTATGCACAG
Organism: Dromiciops gliroides; assembly: GCF_019393635.1. Taxonomy (NCBI): domain Eukaryota; kingdom Metazoa; phylum Chordata; class Mammalia; order Microbiotheria; family Microbiotheriidae; genus Dromiciops; species Dromiciops gliroides. The sequence goes on along the minus strand of NC_057862.1, from coordinate 454,046,775 downwards.
TTCCATAACCCTTTGGGCATAATTCCAAATTGCTCTCCAGAATGATTGGATCAGTTCACAACTCCACCAACAATGTATTAGTGTTCTAATTTTCCCACATCTTCTCCAAGATTTATTATTTTCTTTTTTTGTCATATTAGCCAGTCTTATAGATGTGTCATGTACCTAAGAGTTGTTTGTTTTGCATTTTTTCTAATCAGTAATGATTTAGAATTTTTTTCATATGGGTTATACATAGCTTTAATTTCATCTAAAAATTGTCTGATCAAGCAATTATTGATGCCCTTTTAGAGAGCTGATTTAGTAAGGTGGTGAGGGGCAGGAGAGAAAGGGAAAGGGAAATTTATTTATTATATCCCTACTATATACTAAATACTGTCCTAAGGACTTTACAAATCTTTCATTTGATTCTTACAACACAGGAAAGTAGATGCTATTATTATACCCATTTTTTTAGTTGAGGAAACTGAGAAAGATGGAGGTTAAGTGACTTGCCCAGAATCACAGAACTAGTAAATGTCTGAGACAGGATTTGAACTAACGTAGTCCTGACTAGAACCAGAATACAATATATTATGCCACCCACCTATTTATCTCCAAGCCAAGGAAGGGTGAGCGTATAAGTTAGTTTGTAATGAGTTTCAGGACAGAATAGGTTCAAAGGAAGTCAACACATTAAAAGTAAGTCAATTTTCTAAAAAAGTTTAGCAGTGAGGGTGAAGATATAGGGGAAATAATGGTTGACTAGAATAGAAGGGTTCTGGGATAAATTTTTTTTGTTTGTTTTATTTTAGGATTAAAGAGATCTAAAATTAGTTTTAATTCTCTTCATCTTTATCAGAAAAAGAAGTTGATTCAAATAGGTATTGTTTTTTAAAATACCCAAGCTTAATAACAGTCATTTTTATGAGGAACTCTGAATACTTGTGAATCAAATTGAAAAGGGCCATTAAAAGTGTTCCTCTTCAATGCTAAGGAGATCTACACTTCAGGATAATATTTTTTGGCAAGGAAGGATACATGATATGTGGTAGCTCTTTGTTGTAGTTTGAAATTACCTCATGGTAATTCTTTAAATTTTTCATTTAAAATGAAAGGTTAATAGTTATACTGCACAGTTCTTGCAAAGTGAAAATGAGATTGGAAAGTTAAAATATAATTAATTTACTTTCCTATTATCCCTCCAGTGGAGGAATATTCATGCATTCTGAACAGATAAGTTTTAAGAGACACTAAATTGCTAGTGTTCACACTTGGATTCAGTTTAAAAGTTAAAAGCTTTCAGGCCAAATAAATGAAACTGGGTGGAAGATGAAGCCTTATTTTAAAATAATGAGTGAGTATTGTGAGCATACATGATGCTCACAAATATGTGTGTCATACATATTTATGTCAATACCTCAAGGATTTAAAATTTTACCATAATAAGTATTCCCTCTTCTGATGCATAGGATGCACACTCCTTTGTAAGCAGTCTTTATGTGTTACTGTAAATGAAAACAATCACTTAGTGGCCAACATTCTGGTGATGAATTTTTCAGAGCTCTGTTATACTGGTCCTCCAAAAACAAGTCCATTTTTCAAGGAGCCATTGTCGCCTCCATGGTTGGGATTTTGTGGAAGAATGAATACATACATATATGAATGAATGAATAAAGCATTTATTAACTGCTTCCTATGTGCTGAGTGTTGTGCTAAATGTTGGACATACAAATAGAAAAGTAAGACAGCCCCTTGCTCTCAAGGATTTCACATTCTAATGGTGGAGAAAAGACATATGGAAGATTTCAGCTATGAGTCAAATGGAAGACTTCATGGTCCTTAGGGTAGAGCAGCAAAGTAGATGGTAATATCTCTTCTTCAATGGCAATTCTACTGGTAAAGTTATTATTTTTTGGTGTTGAACTATTTTACTGTGCCAATGACTTGTGCGGAAAAACTTCATTTTCTGGGTCTTCAGTAGCTGTGAATGTAGCACACATAGAAGCAACGACCAGGCTATATATCCACTAAGGTTACTTCCAGGATGGTAGCTGAGGGCACTGGTTTGGAAGAATTACTGTTTCCAAGGCTCTTGTATTCAGTATACTGGTCTATCTCCATTAGGGTCTTGGAAAGAGCATGGTCCAGATGATGGGAGTGATTTGATTTGACTTACCTGGCACATGCCGCCTCCTATCTTCTCCCTCAGGGTGCCTTGCTGCTTCAGCTAGAGTGACTTGCATATCTTGTATATGGCAGATAGTATTGGCTGGCCTTTTATTCACAGGAGTTGTTTCTCTGAAAAATTATATGAGGGCTGGACTGAAAGCAGAAATGGATGATCTGGGTGTGCTGCTTCTCACAGAGCTTCTGTAGCCTGTTGCTAGTAGTTGTTCAGAAGTTATGAGGAAGGTGGGCCCCTACTCCACAATGATTTCTTCCCTTAATGGTGGCTTTGGGGGCTAGGCTGAAAGCAGCTTTGAGGGTTTGTTACACACTACTAATCCCAAGGCTTTTGGATTTGGGAAGGGAAGGAAAGGGAAAGGAAAACATTGGAAGAGAAGGGGGAATTGCTTTACTGAATTTTAGGTTTTATGAGAGTTACCATGTTTGGTAGAAAGAGTTTTGGTGTTAGATTCATGAAGAGACAGGAGTTCCAGTCTAAGCTCTGTGATGGGCATTCCATATAACCTTGGACAAGTCTTTTCATGAGGCCCCTCTCTGGACCACTGTTTCTTCATTTGTCATAAGGAGAGCTTGAATTAAAAGACACTGTTCAAGGTCCTGCCTAGTCTTGACATTCAATGATTCTATGTGGGACAAAAAGAGGCAAAAGAAAATGCCCATTTTTAGGGAGCTCATAATAAAATGAATGAGATAACAAGTAAAGAAATATGGACAAACAAGCTCTATACCATATAAATAAGAATTAATTAAGAGAGGGAAGGTACTAGAATTAAGAAAGGTTGGGAAAGTCTTCCTATAAAAGACATGACTTTAGTAAAGCCTTAAAGGAAGGCAGAGATAAGGAAGGATAGCATTCTAGGCATGAGGGACAACCAGAGAAATGTCCTGCAACTAAGAAATGAAATATATTATTCATGGTACTGCCTGGGGACCAGTGTCACTATAGCCAAAAGCACATGGTGAGGAGTAAGATGTAAGAATATTAAAAATATAGCAGGGGGCTAGGTTGTGAAGGGCTATATTGCCAAAGAAAGTATTTTTATTTAATCAAGAAGGCAGTAGGGAGCACAGGATTTTATTGAATGTGGGGATGATATAGTAGGACCTAGGAAAATCACTTTGGTGGCTAAACGGAGACTGGGTTAGAAGGGAAAGAGACTCAAGGAAAGCAAAACCATAAGCAGGCTATAGCAATAGTCTAGGCATGGGGTGTTGAACCCTTCACCAGAGTAATGTCAGTGTCAGAGGAAAGAAGGAGGCATATTCAAGAAATGTTGCAAAAATAAAGTCAATAGACCTTGGTCATATATTAGATACTGGAGGTTGGGGGTGATTATAGATAATAAGTCATAGAATACACCTAGGTTTCAGTCCTGAAGAACTGGGAAGATAATGCTGCTCTCTATAGTAAGAGAGATGTAGAATGGAATGGTTTAGAGAGAAGGTTAATGAATTCTATTTTGGTCAAATTGAGTTTAAGAGATCTTAGTAGACATCTAGTTTGATATATCTGAAAGGTGGTTGGAGATATAAGATTAGATGTCAGTAGAGAGATTAGGACAGGATAGATAAATCTAAGAATCTTCAGCATAGATATCTAGTACTTAAATCTATGAGCTGCTGAGATCACCAAGATGCTGATGAGATCAACCAAGCAAAGTGGTATAAAGGAAGCAGAAAAGAGGACCAAGGGCAGTGCTCTGAGACAAATCTATACTTAAAGGACATAATCTACTTTAGGATCCAGCAAAGGAGGCAGAGAAAATGTCGTCAGACAGATAGCATGAGAACCAGGAAAGAGTGGTGTCCTGAAACAGAAAGAATAAAGTACCAAGGAAGAAAGGGTGATGTGTCAAAGTTTTCCCAAGAGGTCAAGAATGAAGTTTGATAAAAGATCACTGGATTTGAAAAAGTAAGACATCATTGATAACTTTGGAGAGAACAGTTTCAATAGAATGATGAGATTAGAAACCAGATTGTAAGGGGATTGTAACCAGATTGTAAGAGTGAGAAGAGAGAAAGAGGAGGAACCTATTTTAGATAACCTTTTCAAGAAGTTTAGCCACAAAGGTGAGCAGAGATATAGAATCATAATTAGCAGAGTTATGAGAATTATTTTGAGGATAGAGGGTGGGAATGTTTAAAGGCAGTAGGGAATGAGTCAGTATAATGGAGAAGTGAAAGAGTAGAGCTGATAGCAGGAGCAGTCTATTGGAGATGGAAGTAAATGGGATCACTTGAATAGGTTGAAGTGCAGAAGAAATATGAATGATATAAGATGAGGAAAAGAAGAAATATTTGATGGCCTAATTTTTTTCTGTATACTATGAAGCAAAGTTCTCAGCTAAGGGGGTTGGATGAGGGGGAGTCACATGAAGTTTGGGGAGAGGTAAAAATGTTTGGAGGAGGCACTGGGAAGACTGAGATAAGGAGATGATGAGGGAAGCACAATTAGTTTACCTAGCAGTAATGAGAGTCTAGTTAAGGTTGTTTATATATATATATATATATATATATATATATATATATATATATATATATATATATGTATATATATATATATATGTATATATAGTGATGAACTCATTCAGCATTTGGGGAACATTTTCCACCTTTCAGCATTATATAAATTATAGTGTTATATATGTAAAACAGAAGGTGGGAGTGATCCAAAGTTGAGACTTAATGAACCACAAATGGCAAACTGATAAGAGAGCTAAGGACTTTAAGGACAGTATAGAATTAAATTGATTCTCAAGGGACAGGATGGGCAATACAGCAGCAAGTACCACCTTTTACTCCTTCTATACTGCCTAAAAATTCACCAATATCTGCCTTCTCACCCTAAAAAGGAGAAAAACAACAGAAATAAACTGTTTTGATCCTACTAATCTTGCTTAACAGCATCTTGTATCTTTTCTTACTTTTTCTTATTCACTTCTAAAGCCTCTCTGCAATCTTGCATCTTACATCATTAGATTTCTCTTTCCAAAGTTATCAATGATCTCTTAATTGCTAAATCTAATGTCCTTTTCTTAAATCTCATTCTTAATGATATTTCCCCTGTCTTTGATAATGATGATCTCTCTCTTCTAGATATTCTATCCTTTCTATGTTGGCATTTTGCCTTTTTTGTGTGTGTGTGATGCTGATCTCTCCTGGTTCTCTATCATCTGACCACTTGTTCTCTATCTTCTTTGCTCATTCTTCATCCAGATCAATCAGTAACTATATCTTCTAAGGCTATGGCCTGTGTTCTCCTTTTTTCTCCCTTTATGGCAAGTGTTCTTAATTTGAACACCATGTAACTACGTTTTTTTTAACTGATAACTATATTGTAACATAATTGGTTACCTTGGTAATCTCATGTAGGCATATTATTTATTCTTATTTATTTTTGTTATTTTTTTAAAAATAAGAGTATTTTATTATTTTCCAGTTACATGTAAAGATAGTTTTCAACATTTGTTTTCATAGGATTTTTAGTTCCAAATGTTTCTCTCACCCTCCCTTCCCTCACCCCTCCCCAAGACAGAAAGAAAACTAATATAGGTTACATATGTACAATCACATTAAACATATTAGTCATATCATGAAAGAAGAATCAGAACACAAGGGAAAAACCTCAAAAACAAACAAATGAAAAAAACCAGCTGTATAGTTCAATCTGCATTCAGAATACATAGTTCACTTTTTCTGGATGTGGAGAATATTTTTTATCATGAGTTCTTTGAAATTGTTTTGGATCATTGCACTGCTGAGAAGAGCCAAGTCTATCACAGTTGATCATTACACAATGTTGCTATTACTGTGTACAATCTTCTCCTGATTCTGCTCATCTCACTCAGCATCAGTTCATGTAAGTCCTTCTAGATTTCTTTGAAATCTTCTGCTTATCATCCCTTACAGCACAATAGTATTCCATTACATTCATATACAACTACTTGTTTAGCCATTCCCCAATTGATGGGCAATCTCTCGATTTCCCATTCTTTGACACCATAAAGAGAGCTGCTAGAAATATTTTTGTACATCTGGGTCCTTTTATGTCTTCTATGATCTCTTTAGGATACAGACCTACTAGTGGTATTATTGGGTCAAAGGGTTTATACAGTCCCAAAGCCATTTGGCCATACTTCTAAATTGTTCTCCAGAATGGTTGGATCAGTTCACAGCTCCACCAAAAATGCATTAGTGTTCCATTTTTTCCACAGCTCCTCTAACATTTATCATTTTCCTTTTTTGTCATATTAGCCAATCTGATAGTTGTGAGGTAGTACCTCAGAGTTATTTTAATTTGCATTTTTCTAATCAATAGTCATTTAAAGCACTCTCTTTCACATGGCAATAGATAACTTTTATTTCTTTATTTGAAAACTGCCTGTTCATATCCTTTAACTGTTTCTCAATTTGGAAATGACTTGCATTCTTAGAAATTTGTTTTATTCCCTATAAATGTTAGAAATGAGGGCTTTATCAGAAACACTGGCTGTAAAATTATTTCTCAGCTTTCTGCCTCCCTTCTAATTTTGGCTGCATTTTTTTCTCTTTGTAAAAAATTTTAATTTAATGTAATAAAAATCATACTTTTTAAATTTCATAATAATCTCTGTCTCTTGTTTGGACATAAATTATTTTCCTCTCCATAGATCTGACAGGTAAACTACTCCTTCCTCTCCTAATTTACCTATAGTATGACCCTTTATGTCTAAATCATGTACCCATTTTGACCTCATTATGTTATATGGTGTAAGATGTTGGTCTATGCCTAGCTTCTGCCATACTATCTTCCAGTTTTCCAAGCAGTTTTTGTCAAATATTGAGTTCCTATACAAGAAGCTGGAGTCTTTGAGTTTATCAAACAGTACTATACTCATTTACTCTTGTGTCTCCTGTGCCTAACCTATCCCATTGATCCACCACTCTATTTCTTAGCCAGTAGCAAATAGTTTTGATGACTGCATCTTTATATTATAACTTCAGATTTTGTATGGCTAGCCCACATTCTTATGCATTTTTATTAGTTCCCTTAATATTCTTGACCTTTTGTTCTTGAGATGAATTTTTTATTATTATTTCTAGCGCTATAAAATAATTTTTGGGTAGTCTGATTGGTATGGCACTGAATAAGTAAATTAATTTAGGTAGAATTGTCATTTTTATTATATTAGCTCAGCCTATCCATGAGCAATTGATATTTTTCCAATTATTTAGATCTGATTTGATTTATGTGAAAAGTGTTTTGTAATTGTGTACATAGAGTTCCTGGGGTTGTCTTGGCAGGTAGAGTACCAGGTATTTTATATTGTCTACAGTTACTTTAAATGGAATTTCTCATTCTATCTCTTGCTGCTGAGTTTTATTGATCATCTATAGAAATGCTGATGATTTATATGGGTATATTTTATATTCTGCAACTTTTCTAAAGTTGTTAATTGCTTCAAGTAGTTTTTTAGTTGATTCTTTGGGATTTTCTAAGTATACCATCATATCATCTACAAAGAGTGATAGTTTTGTTTCCTCCTTGCCTATTCTAATTCCTTTAGTTCCTTTTTCTTCTCTATTGCTAGGACAATATTAAATAATAGAGGTGGTAATGAACATCCCTGTTTTACCTCTGATCTTATTGGGAATTCCTCTAATTTGTCCCCATTACATATAATGTTTGCTGATGGTTTTAGGTAGATACTGGTTATTATTTTAGGGAAAGCTCTACCTATTCCTATGGTCTCTAGTGTTTTTAATAGAAATGAGTGTTGTATTTCATCAAATGCTTTCTCTGCATCTATCGAGATAACCATATTATTTTGGTTACTTTTCTTTCTTCTTTTTCTTTTTTTTTGGTGAGGCAATTGGGGTTAAGTGATTTGCCCAGGGTCACACAGCTAGTAGGTGTTAAATGTCTGAGGTCTGATTTGAACTCAGGTCCTCCTGACTCCAGGGCCAGTGCTCTATCCACTGAGCCTCTAGCTGCCCCTTGGTTAGTTTTCTTATTGATGTGGTTGATTATGTTGATAGTTTTCCTAATGTTGAACAAGCCTTGCATTCCTGGTTTAAATTCCACCTAATCATATTGTCTTATCCTGGAGATGAATTCCTGTAATCTCCTTGCTAATATTTTATTTAAGAATTTTTCACTGATATTCATTAGGTAAATTGGTTGGTAATTATTTTTCTCTGTTTTGGCTCTGCCTGGTTTAGGTATCAACACCATATCTGTGTCATAAAAGGAATTTGGTAGACTTCCTTATTCACCTATTTTTCAAAATAATTTGTATAGTATTAGAATTAATTGTTCTTTAAATGTTTGGTAGAATTCACTTGTGAACCCATCTGGCCCTGAAGATTTTTTCTTAAGGAGTTCATTGATGGCTTGTTCAATTGATTCTTCTAAAATGGGCTTATTTAAGGAATTTATTTCCTCTTCAGTTAATCTAGACAATTTGTATTTTTGTAAATATTCATTTATTTCAATTAGATTGTCAAATTTATTGCCATACAGTTGGGCAAAATCACTCCTAATTATTGCTTTAATTTCCACTTCACTGGTGGTGAATTGACCATTTTTGATACTGGTAATTTGGTTTTCTTCTTTCTTTTTTTTAAATCAATTTAATCAAAGGCTTATCTATTTTATTGTTTTTCTTTGTAAAACCAGCTCTTAGTTTTATTGATTAATTCTATAGTTTGGGGCAGCTAGGTGTCACAGTGGATAGAGCACTAGCCCTGGATTCAGGAGGTCCTGAGTTCAAATCTGGCCTCAGGCACTTAACAATTACTAGCTGTGTGACCCTAGGCAAGTCACTTAACCATATTTGCCTCACCAAAAAAATCTATAGTTTTCTTACATTCATTTTTTTTAAATTTCTCCTTTGATATTCAGGATTTTTAATTTAATATTTAATTGGGGTTTTTCAATTTGGTCTTTTTCTAGCTTTTTCAGTGGCATGCCCAATTCATTGATCTCCTCTTTCTTTATATTATTCATGTAAACAATTAGAGATATAAAATTTCCCCTAAGAATTGTTTTTGCTGAATAAGATAGGTTTTGGTATGTTGTCTCATTATTGTCATTCTCTTGGATGAAGTTATTTATTGTTTCTATGATTTGTTGTTTGACCCACTCATTCTTTAGGATGAGATTATTTAGTTTCCAATTCATTTTCAGTCCATCTTTCCATGGCTCTTTATTACATGTAATTTTTATTGCATCATGATCTGAGAAGGATGCATTTACTATTGCTGCCTTTCTACATTGGACTGTGAGGTTTTTGTGCCCCAATACATAGTCAGTTTTTGAGTATGTGCCATGTACCACTAAGAAAAAAGCTATATTCCTTTCTATCCCCATTCAATTTTCTCCAGAAGTCTACCATTTATAACTTTTCTAAAATTCTATTCACCTCTTTATCTTCTTTCTTATTTATTTTGTGGTTAGATATATTTAGTTCTGAGATGAGAAGGTTCAGATCCCCCACTAGTATAGTTTTGCTGTTTATTTCCTCTTGTAACTCATTTAATTTGTCTCCTAAGAATTTGGATGCTATACTACTTGGTGTATGTATGTTTAGTATTGGTATTACTTCATTATCTATTGTACCTTTTAGCAAGATGAAGTCTCCTTCTTTTTATCTTTTAATTAGATTTATTTTTACCTTTGATTCAGCTGAGACAAGGATTGCTGCCCCTGCTTTTTTTACTTTAGCTAAAGCACAATACATTCTGCTCCAACCTTTTACCTTTACTCTGTGTATCTCTCTGCTTCAAATATGTTTTTTGTAAACAGCATATTGTAAAACTCTTGTTTTTAACCCACTCTGCTACTCACTTCTGTTTTATGGGAAAGTTCATCCCATTCACATTCACAGTTATGATGACTGTTCATTTCCCAACATCCTATTCCCCCCATTATACTTTTTTTTTCTTTTTTCACCCTATTCCTCCTCACTAGTATTTTGCTTCTTAGCACTGCTTCCCCCAATCTACCCTCCCTTTTACGAGACCTTCTTCCTTTTCTTTACCCTTTCCTCCCCTGTTTCTGCCCTCTATTCTGTCAGTACCAACCTTTTCCCCATTTACTTCTTTAAAGAGTCAGATTTCTTTATCTAAATCAAATCTGAAGAGATTGGGTTTGAAACAATGCTCAACCCTCCCTTCTTTCCCTCTATCATAATAAATATTTTGTGCCTCTTCATATGATTAGTTAACCCCATTCCACTACCCCCTTCCTCTCCTTCCCCTATTCTCCTTTTATTCTGTACCTTAAGTTTCTTTATATCATCACATCAAAGTCTTATTTAGTAACCATACCATAATAGAGATACAGTTCTCAAGAGTTCAAATATTATCTTCCCTCTTAGGGATGTAAATAGTTTAACCTTATGGAATAACCTTTTCCCCATTTACCCTTTTATACTTCTTTTGAGTCCTGCATTTGAAGATCACATTTTTTGTTCAGTTCTGGTCTTTTCTTCAGGAAACCTTGGAAGTCCCCTATGTCATTGAATGTCCATCTTTTCCCCTGAAGGAGGATGCTCAGTTTTGCTCAGTAGCTGATTCTTGGTTGTAATCCAGGCTCCTTTGCCCTCGATAATATCATATTCCAAGCCTTGTGATCCTTTAATGTTGAAGCTGCCAGGTCCTGTGAAATCCTGACTGTGGATCCATGATATTTAAATTATTTCTTTCTGGCTGCCTGCAGTATTTTCTCCTTCAACTGATAATTCTGGAATTTGGCTACAATATTCCTTGGAGTTTTCCTTTTGTGGTCTCTTTCAGAAGGTGATCAATGATTCCTTCAATGACTATTTTAGCCTCTTATTCTACAATATCAGGGCAAGTCTCCTTAAAAATTTCCTAGAATATAGTGTCTAGACTCTTTTTCTGATCTTGGCTTTCAGGTAGTCCAATAATTAAAAACCTATCTATCCTGATCTATTTTCCAGATCAGTTGTCTTTCTGATGAGTTATTTCACATCTTCTTCTATTCTTTCATTCTTTTTATTCTGTTTGACTGATTCCTGGTGTCTCATGGAGTCACCAGCTTCCATCTGCCCAAATCCAATTTTTAAGGCATTATTTTCGTAAGTAAACTTTTTTTTCCATTTGACCAATTATTTTTACCATTTGACCAATTGTTGTCCCCATTTGACCAATTTTTGTTCCCATTTGGCCAAATGTATTATTTTATGGAATTGTTTTCTTCATTCAATTTTTTTGCTTCCTTTTCTAAGCTGTTGATTTTTTTTTTATATAATTTTCTTGTGTAACTTTCATTTCTCTCATTTCTTTATCTTCTACCTCTCTCACTAGATTTTTAAAATCCATCTTTAGCTATTCCAAGAAGGCTTTTTGGTCTTGAGACCAATTCATCTTCCAACTTGAAGCTTCACATGTAGGAATTTTGAGGGTATTGTCCTCATCTGAATTTATATTTTGGTCTTTCCTGTTGACACGGAAGTCCTCAATGCTAAGGGCCCTTTTTTCTGTCTTACTGATATTGTGACTTCTATTTTTTTACCTTTAAAGTTGATGTCTGCTCCTAGGGTACAGGGCCACTGTTGCAAGCTTCTTGTGCTGGGAGATAGGGGATATTCACTGGAGTTCTGCTCTAAGGCCTCTGTGGCTTGTGGATTCCTCACAGCACTAGACCTTCTCCCTGTGCTGGAATGGCTTGGCCAAGGCATGCCTGTCCTTTGGGTGGTTCTTTAGGTGGCCGTTTGCCATCTCAGCCGGTGCTAGCAGTTCTCACAACTGGCCTGCTGTGCTACCAGCTTGCTGAGCCAGGACCAAGGAGCCTCAGTTGCTGTTTAGTAGCCAAGAGCCTCCTGATGACTTGCCCCTATCCTCTTCATGCTGCGCTGCACTGAGCTGGGCTGTGCTACACTGGGCTGTGCAGTTCTCCCCTTTTGCCCATGTAAGACTGACCTTTCCTGAAGTATTCTATTTTTTTTAATCTTTAATTCTTTTGGTGAGGGAATTGGGGTTAAGTGACTTGCCTAGGGTCACACAGTTAGTAAGTGTTAAGTGTCTGAGGCCAGATTTGAACTCAGGTCCTCCTGACTCCAGTGCTCTATCCGCTGCACCACCTAGCTGCCCCTCCTGAAGTATTCTAAATTATCTCAAGTTGGAAGATTGTGTCTCTAGTCTTTTTGTAGGTTCTGCTGTTTCAGAATCTGTTCAAAGGCTTCATTTAATGTTGTTTTTCAGGGAAACTTGGGAGAGCTCAGGTAACTTCCTGGCTTCTATCTGCCATCTTGGCTCAGCCCCCTCCTCCCTTTCCATATGCATTTTAATTGATCCATTTTAAAGCTTAACTCTGAGAAGAGTCTATAGGTTTCATCAGGATGTCAAAGACTGTCTAGTTCTATTTTATTTCGCTTGATAATGTAATGATTGGAATAACGCCACCTGCTGGAGACTTACTGTAGAAGAGTTCCACCCATGAAGTGAAGGTCTTTGAGGGCAAGACCAGGAGTCTTTTCTTTGGCATCAGGAAGTGATGCGGCTAGTGGGAGGAGGAAGGAAGAGACTGACTCTCACTCTGGGGCTCTTTTTCCTCTGGACTCTGGTGGAGAAGGGAGCTAGAAATGTGCTCTCCCTTTAATAGATAGGAATCTAGGCCTTTTTCTCTCTCTTTACCAAATTCTTATTCTCCTTAATAAATGCTTAAAAGTCTAACTCTTGCTAAAGCTTATAATTTATTGGCGACCACTCATTAGATATTTTAGACAGACTAGCTAGAATTTTAGCCCTTAACAATAATTCCATTAACTTTCATGGGTTCAATTATCATGACCCACAGATGATTCCTAAATTTATATATTTAGACTAACCTCTCTCCTGGACTTTAGTCTCATATCGCCTAATAACTTAGACATTTCAAAGTGGATGTCTCAGATGTCTCAAACTAAACGTATCCAAAACAGAAATCATTATCTCCCCCTTTCTAAAACTTCTCTTCAGAACTTCTCTATTATTGTTTAGGTTATCAGTCAATCACAGTGTTACCTCCAACTCTTTTCTCTATTACCCCCATATTTAATCTGTTGCCAAGGTCTGTCAGCTCTAACTTCACAACATCTCTCTTCTATACCCCCTTCTATCTTTTGACCTTTCTCCCCCATCCCCCGGAGGCCTTCAATATCTCATATCTGAGCTATGACAATAGGCTTCTGGTTGGTCTTCTTGATGTAAGTCTCTCTTTACTGTAAATTATTTTCCACTCAGATGCCAAAAGGAAATTCCCAAAGTGCAGATATATCCATATTATTCCCCTACTCAATAAGCTCTAGTGACTTCCTTTACCTTGAAGATCAATTATAAAATCCTCTGTTTGACTTTTAAAACTCTTCAAAATTGGGTTTCTTCCAGTGTATCTAGTCTTCTTATACTTTATACCATTCAATTATTTTAAAACAAGGTATCACATGCCCTTTTGCTTTTCTTCACACATGACACTCCATCTTCCCATTCTGACTTCTCATTGGGTGGCCCCATAACTCAGATTCTCTACTCATCTAACTTGCAACTACTAACTTGCTTCAAAATTCAGATCAAATCCTACCTTCTGCAGGAAGCCCTTCCTCTGAAATGATTTTCCACATAATCTATATATATCTTGTGTGTACATAGTTATTTGCATGTTGTAAACCCTATTATGCTGTGAGCCTCTTGGAGGCAGGAACTGTGATTTTCGTCCCCTATTTATACCTATTCTCTTACTTAACACAGTGGATGGCACATAGAAAGTGTTTAATAAATACTTGACTATTTTGTCATTTTACCATACATGTGACTGCCATTTAGGAAGTGTGCCTCTGTGGTAAGAAGCTTATCTTCCTAACAAGCAATTCATTTCAGTGACCTGAAATTGTTTCTCTTTGCCTGATTTTATAAGCTTCTAAAGTATTTACCCCCCAGACAAAGGATACTATTAAATATTAATGCATAAATGAGAGATCTGACTGTTTGTAGAATATTTATTAGATGCTTTTACTGAACCTTTTTATCATCATCTTTGTCACAGATAAATTTTATGACTGGGAGCATTATATTTACTATATTTTATGCCTTCTTCCTTTGGGAAGAGAGGATGTATCTTATTAGAGTCATCATAAATTGAACTCTTTGATTAGGTACCACTACAAACTATTATGCCTTCCATCTCTTATGGTATCTCCGAGGATGAACTTTACCTGAGCAGTTTGCCGTATTTCAAAGAATCACAGAATTTAAGAGTTGAAAGGGTACTTAGTTGAAATCTTTTTCAACTCACACACACCAAAAAGATCTTCACTGACACATTCAACAAATGGTCATCCAGCCTCTGCCTAGCTTCAAGTAGGGAGAACCTACCATCTCCTAAGGAAGCCAATATTTCTTTGGGACATTATTGCTAGGAATTCTTTCTTAACATCAAACATAATTTTGTCCCTTTGTAAATATCCCCTTGTTTCTACTTTCCTTTTCTGGGACCAAAAAGAAGAAGTCTGATCCCCCCTCCATGTGACAGTACTTCAAATACTTGGTGACTACTATCTTATTTCCATCAAGACTTCTTTTCTCCAGATTAATCATATAAGATGCAGGAGGCATGAATAAACAGCATGTATTCAGAAATCTATCTTGAGGATTTATTGGACTGCAAGTTTAATATAGGTCAATGGGGTCAAGTGGAAGCAAAAAAAGTGTGGCAAAAATTATTTGTGGTAAAGATTAATATCGCAGTTTTAGCTGAATCATTTAGGAGGGGCCAACCTGGCCCTCCCCAAGGTTACATATGCTACTGAGGTCAGAAGGAGAACTCTCCATAGGCAGCTTTTGAAGAACCTCCCCTTTTGGGGGAGGGGATATTGAATGCTCCCTGAAGGGAGGGGGAGGGCTGCTTCAGGAATGTTAGGCTTCTGGAAAGCGAGCTCACTCTCGGGTCTCTCTGTTGGGCAACTCCCCTTGTGGTGGCATGTTAGCTGTTCTGGCAGTGTGAGCAACTGTAGACTCTCAGGTTTGGTGAGTTAATTATGGAAAACCCTAAATTCCTTTGAACTAGTTTAATTGGGAACTGTCTGGGCAGTGAATAGGTTAATCTTAGAGTTAAGAATATTTATCTGTATTTCTATTTTCCTATTTCCTTATCTTTGATTTTTATTAGTTTCACCTTTGTTGTTTAATTAATTCTCAAGTAATAAAATCTGATCCTTTTGTGAACTAAAGCTTAGAAGCTCCTTTCTTATTGGCCTGGGAGAAATATCTAAAAAGAGCAGTTCAGAGCAGAGGGAGAACTTAAAAGGTCCCTCATATTTCTGGGACCCCAGTAGTAAGGCTAGTCACCCAAATAACACTCTGTATATCAAATTTTGGCCCTCACAAAAGTTAGTGGCATTGGGGTACATTAAGAGAAACATAGCTTCCAGGAATTTATTGGTTCTCATCTAAATTTAGATTATTGTCACCCCTCTCAATTAATTGGATGTAATGTTTTCTCTGAGTTGACTTTTTAATCATATCTCTTCTATATATTCAACCTCTACTCAGATAGGAGTATGTACTGCCCTAGTCAGACCATATATGTAAAATTTAATTCGGTTCTGGACACTAAATTTTAGAAAGAAGGTTGATAAGCCATAGAGGGTCCAGAGAAAGATAACCAAGAGGGTGAACAACCTTGGGATTCTTCTATTTGAAAACTGCTTGAAGGAGTTAGAGATGTTTATTCTGGAGAAGAAAAACTTTAGGATTTACATGAAACTCTTTTCAAATACTTGAAAGATTTAAATCACCCAAGGTGAGGGATCAATTTGTTTTGATTAATCCATGATGTCATAGAATAAGGGACTAAAAACAATAGATAGAAGTTGTAAATAGGCAACTTTAGGTTTGATTTAAGAACTTCCTAGCAATCAGAAGTATTCAAAAGTGAAAGGGCCTGCCTTATGAACTATAGACTAGATGACTACTTCTTGAGAATGTAGTAGGACGACCTTGATTCAGAGTTCAGATTTAACTGTACATCAGAAAGAAGTCTTAGAGATCTATTGTTCAGAAGTCTTCAGTCAAGGCTTAGGCCTTTTTGCTAATCATGCCACCATGTGCTTATCTTCCCTATCCTACCCCCATCTTTCTTACTCCCTTTTATGTGTTGTCTTCCTCCATTAAACTATAATGTCCTTTAAGGTGTCTTGTGTACGAACCCATGTACTTGTACTTGTATATTTAGTACTTGGCTTAATAAACTTTTTTGGCATCCAACTTATTTGTTCATACTAAGAAAAATTGAACCATCTCTATATTGTAATCCATTGTAGTCTTTGTTTCTCTTCACACACACTGATCAAAAAATAAAATAGGTGTTCTTATCCTGGCATCTTTGAATCTGTCTTTTTTCCTATTATTTCTACAACTGTACATCAATATAATTGTTTTTCTCTAATTCTATGCATTTCATTTTATGTATTTAAAAACATTATTCAGAAAAAAGACTTCATAGGTTTCATAAACCAGCCAAAGAATTCAGTGAGATTCAAATTGTTAAGAACTTCAAAATAGAGAAATGTATGTCACAGAAATCAGAATTGTGTGGCCTTAAAATAAATAATTTTAAAAAAGAAATATTAAAATGTATCTTTCATTGTACCTGGATAATGTGACACCCTCATTGGTTATTTACCTCTAGTCTTGATTCTGCTGATAGATAAGGTTTGGCCATTAAGAAAAAAAACTTCTTGGAACTAAATAAAATTTTATTTCTCTTCAAACTAATTGCTTCTTGTTATTTAGCTATGTGCAAGCACAGATGGGGATCAAACAAAAAAATAACAGTCCAAATGTCTAACTAGGCTTAGTCAGCTTCTTTGTGTCTCAAGTTGGCTCTTCCTTTTGTTGTTGTTTTTTTGGACTTATGTATTGAGCAACAATGATTCCTTTCTTTAAAATCAAAGGAGTATGTGGTTTTGTTATAAATTATCAAATACATAAAATCAATTTAATATATATGGGAGGAGGCAAACCAATATGCTTCCTGCTTTCAGATTTTTTACAACAGTTTTTTGGCATAATGACAAAAACATTGGATTCAGAGTTGGACAACCTGTTTGAAGTCCTAAGTCCAGTCAACATTTATTATGAATTTACTATTTGCCAGGCACCATACCAGATTATGACCTCATTGTGACTATGGTCAAATCCCTTTTTAGAAATATCAAAATATTCCATAGATTTGTGCACGATAGTAGTTATAGTCTTAGTATTTGGTGATTGAGAAAATGCATCATCACAAAAAGCTTCTATAAATCTAGTAATACATTTAAATGGGTTCATGTTTTATTAATTGCAATATATGTTAAAATACAGTATTGCATATATATAGTAGGTAATTTAGTCTTCAAAGTTATGTTTGCTTTTTTCAGGTCTTGAATATAGACTTATGCACCCTTTGAAATAAATCATTGCCAAATCCCCAGGCTGGAGTATGTTGGGAAACAGTGGTGTTGTAGAAGGAACAGGGGAGCCTGGGAAAGTCACTTAACCCTCATTGTCCCACAGAAAAAGAAAAAAAATAAAATAAGTAAGTTTTTCCCCTAATAATCTGTGAGTTACCCTTGTTTTACTCTTTTAGGTGAAGCAGGAAAGCCTTTTATTGTACTAAGTTATGGAAATGCTGGTTTTATTTCACAAATTAAAAATAAAAGAAATTGCATTGGAAAATCAACACTTCATCAGTCTTCACTTTAGAGAGAGAGGTCAATCTTGATTAGGCTGTTACTTAGAGGCAAGGAATATGGGAAAGAAGGGAAATGAGTGGTAGTAGAATAGGGAAACTCTGTAACTTTCTCACTTTGTTGTGAATTAGTCATAAAATAACTTCATTGCTGTGATTGGCATAAGATTTCAAAGCAGCAAACATACCTATTAAGGGAAAAACAACACACATTTCATAGCCAAATGAATATGTATTCTGAATGGTCCAAGTCTCTGTTCCTTCCTGTAGTGTGGCTAATGCAGAACCAGTTGTCTTTCATAAGACAAAGAAGTATAGAAGGAAAAATGCCAAACTTAGAGCTAGAATAAGAACAACTGAGCTTTAGTCTTGACTACCTAGGAATATCATCTTAGAAGGTTCTCTGTGCTTATATCTTATATATTCTTATATCTAAAACAGGGATAACAAACAATCAATCTCATGGGATTTATAAGTATAAAACAATATAATGAATGTGAAAGTGAAAGGCAGCTAGTTGTCTGAGTGGATAGAGTACTTGTCCTAGAGTCAGGAAGACTTGATTTCAAATCTGACCATATACACTTACTAGCTACATGACCTGGGACAAGTTACATAATTTCAGCCTGTCTCACTTTCCTAAACTGTAAAATGGGGGTACAAACAGCATCTACCTCCTAGAGGTTTGCTGTGAGGATCAAATGAGATAATATTTGTAAAGAGCTTAGCACAGTGCTTGGCACAGAGTAGGTTCTTAATAAATGTTTGTGGCCTCTTGTTGAATTCTATAGGAGAAAAACTTACTTTCATTTGAATGACAAATGAGATGTGATCTATGTTAATAAATATAAATCAATCAGTTCACAAGCAGTAAGTAAGCAACACCTTTTTACCATGTAACTAGGTTCTTTAGAAATATAGAAATGAGGTAGTCCCATGTTCTATTTGGTAGATACATTATCTTTGAAAAAAAAGCACATATACAAACCATCCAGAATGATCTCCAATGATACTACCTTTAGACCATACCCTGCCATCTGTCTTGCAACTTCCCTCTTTGTCCAAGGACTTCTCCATGACTAGGAGACTACCTCCAAGGTCAGACCCTGACCTCCTCTTTCCAGCTAACAGTTTCTCTCTCTCTCTCTCTCTCTCTCTCTCTCTCTCTCTCTCTCTCTCTCTCTCTCTGTCTCTGTCTCTCTCCCTCTCTCTCTCTCTCCCTCCCTCTCTTTCTTCAATTAGCCTACCTGAATTAACTTTACCTGCTCCTGTCTGATGTGAGGTGGGCCTTATGGGATACAATATGCCATGAAGTTGAACATTGAAAAACATTGACAAAATAAATCAACTGTCTCCCTCAGGGGACCTGTATCCAAACAGTGATATTCTGTTTGGACTTATTCCTCACTGGACTCATTCTATGTATTCTTACACCATTATTCTTTCTTTATCCCAGTGATTCTGAAGCCCTGATACTCATGTACAAACTCCATTCACCATTCAAAGTTGCCCACTGCATTACTCCCAATTCCCTCAAATTCACCCACACAAACTCAATGTCTCACTCCAGATCTGTCCACCCCCTTGCACTGTGTTTTCCAGAATAGTTGTTCCAGAATTAATGAAGTTTTATTCATCATAATCCCTGTCCTATCTTAGATACTGTGCCTTCTTGTATTCATTGAGACCTGGCTTCCTCTTCATAACATTGCATCCCTGGCCACTCTTTCTAATGTCAGTTATAGGTTTTTCATATTCTTTGACTCATTTGGGCATATTTTAGGAGTCAGAATACTCTTGGGACCTCATTAACACTTTCAAACTCATCCTTGACATTTCCCTCCTTTGTCAATAAATAACTTGCCTAACTCACAGTCATCTTCTCTATCCCAATTCCTTCCCTCGCACTAAGGTACGCCCACATGCATACTGATTATCCTTCAAAGAACATAAGTTCTTGATTCTTTAGTTTATTGAATTCACATGACCTAGATCTCCACTATACCTTATTTACACACCAGTCATTAAATATTCGATTCATCTATCACTTATAACTATTGTATATCCACTTCAAAAAACCCCCAAATTCTTTTATATTACCACAATTTTATTATTCTATCTTTCCTTATATCTTACAACCTTTAACATTAATTTGTTTGTTTTACCTTCATTGTGACTGCTGGAGCCAGCTCCTACTAGATGTTAAGAGCCAATTATTAAATTTTCATGTGAGCATTTATACATCAAAAACTGGTAAATGCTACAAATCAAATATTTATTGTTTTCTTGAGTGTCTATATTTAAGAAAGTGATGGGACAATGTTAGTAAAAACTTAAAGGTATGTTTTACATAATTTTTTTTCTGTAGAGCAAGTCATTAAAACCTACCAGAATCCCTGTGCCTCTATTCCTTCCCCAACTCAGTTTTTTTTTTTCCTTACCAACCCTACTACACTGGCTATATGTGTGTCTATTCTCTATCTTAACCCCTGATCCAGTACATACATATAATCCAGAATACTATAATATTATTTCTTCTGGAATCTCTTTTTGCATTCTGTTGCTTATTGTACCTTGTGAAACTCAAATTTGCATTATTACCATTATCTATCTTCTTCACTCATAGTCCAATGCTGCAAAATGAAGCTAGAGAAAATTACAAATCATGCTGATATGATCCACTACAGATTTATGTTATATAGTATCAATTGGGCTCTCTCTGAAGGAACGCAATCATTTTATACCTCCCTAATCATCTCTTTATTTTAATCATTACAGTGGATATCCCTCATGTTTTCAGTCCTCATCAAGACTCCTCAGAGTATGTCTAACATCACCTCATATTTTATTTTTTTTTAAATGAAGCTATTCACAGAGACTTCCCCTTCTCTTGTGTTTTCATCTTGTATGACTCATTTTCCCCCACTACCTCCTTCTTTAGTGTTATCTCTGATAAAAAGACAATGTTGTCTTTCTCTTTCCCAAGATCAATCCCTCTTTATGAGGGAATCCATCATAATAACTGATCCCATTGCTTTATCCAGCAAATTAATTTATTATTATTCACCTTTTTTCTCTTAACTTAAATATCTCCCTTTATTATGACTCCTTGGTTGCTGCCTATAAAAATACCAAAGTTTCCACCATCTCTAAAAGCCCTACTTTGTTTGATCTGACCACCTCTCTTGACTGTCATCCTTTATGTTCCCCCTTTGCTAAACTCTTTTGGTAAGATATTTACAACTGCATTTTCTCTCCTCTCATTTCCTTGTAAACTCTATTAAGTCTGTCTTCCAACCTCTTAGTTCAAAGGAAACCTCTCTCCAAAGTTACTAATGATCTCTTAATAACCACATCTAATGAGCTTTTCTCAGTTTTCATCTTTCTTGACTTCTTTCCAAACTTTTACTATTTAAGCACCACCTCTTACTGGATATGCTTTCCTCTCTAAATTTTTCCTGGTTCTCCTCATATTTCTCTGATAACTACTAAGTTTCTTTCTAGATCTTCATGCAAGTCACTCCAACTAACTATGATTGTTCCCCAAGCTTCTGTTCTTATTTCCTCCTTTTATATCATCTGGCTTGGTGAGATCATCAGCTCCAATGAGTTCAACTATTACCTCTTTATAGATGATTACAAAATGTATACTCAGAGCCCTAGTCTCTTTAGTCCCACCTAATTACCTTTTGAACATCTTGAATAGGATGTTCTATGTATATCTCAACTAACATGTCAAAAACAAGACTCATATTTCTCTTCAAACTCTCTCATATCCCCTCTACTCTTCCAGTAAACTCAAGTTTGCAAGTTCTGTGTCATCTTTGGCTTCTTACTCAACAAAATCAATCTATTTTCAAATCATACTGTTGGTAGATCCATATCATCTCCCATATCCATCTCCTTTCCATTCACAAAGTCACTGACCTGCTATAGTCCTTTATCACCTCTCACCTGGACTATTATAATAATCTTCTAATTGGTCTCTAATCCTTGGGTCTTCCCACCCTCTAAATCCTTCCTTTACTTGACTGCCAAAGTGATTTTCCTAAAGCATAAATATGACTATGTCACCACACTATTCATCAAACTCCACTTGTTCCCTATTACCTACAGGATTAAATATAAAGTACTTTGACATTTAAAACTCTTCACAATTTTACCTCTTCTTTACATTCCCAGTATTCTCATACTTAACTCCCTTCCATTCACTTTGCCATCCATCTTCATTGGTTTACGTGCTACTCCTTTCTCATAATACTCTGTCTTCTTACCAACTGCATTTTTTTCATTGGCTTTTCTCAATACTTGAAATATTCTGTGCCTTATCATTTCCCTTTTTTCTTTCAAGATGCATCTTTTTGATATGGAGCCCTCTAGGTGCCCTGTTGCCTCTATCTGTTGCCACCTTCCTTCTGAGATTACCTTTCATCTTCTCTCTTAGGCAGCTGATACAGTGGGTAGAGTAATGAGCCTAGATTCAGGAATACCTGACTTCAAATCCAGCCTTGGATTCTTATTAGATGTATGACCCTGGAACAGTCACTTAACTTCTGTTTGTTTCAGTTTCCTTAACTATGAAATGGGGAAATAGCAGCACCTACCTCCCAGAGTTATTGTGAGGTCCAAATGAGAATTTGCAAAGAACTTAGCACAGTAACTGGAAAATAATAGGTGCTTTATAAATGATCATTTCCTCTTCCTTTCTCTGTATATAATTTATATGTGCATAAGATGATCTCCTTGAACATAGAAACTATATTCCCCTGGGCCCCCCACAATTTGTCTTTTCTTCTTTTTCATCTTTTAATACAGTAGCCAGCAAATACTAAGCCCTTAACAAATGCTTTTTGACTTATTGATTTCTGAAGTAGGAGTTCATTAACTACAGGCAGAAGCAGTGATAATTTTTTGAAGGAGAGAAAACTTGTTCTAATCCCTTATGGGAGCTATAGGTTCTAAGAAGAAGGAGTGTAATACACTCCAAATAAAAGGGAAAATCTATGCAACTATATGAAGATGGGATGTCAGATGTCATGTATGTGGGGAAAAGTAGGCAAATTTGAGTAAAATGTCATATAAATAGGTTTTGGGGGTGGGAAAGGGAAAATATAATCAGCCCAGAAAAAAATAGACTTTGGCCAGATTGTGAAGGGTTTTGATTGCCAAATGGAGGAATTTGTGTTTTATCCAAGAAGGTAACAACTGAAGCTTCTGGAGCAGGGGAGCAACATGGTTAGAACTTCACTTTAGAAATAATAATCTGGTAATTTTGTTGGAAGATGGATTGGAGAAGGAGCAGACAGGATATAGGGAGATCAATTAATTGGTAATTTCCATAATAGAGGCAAAAGATTATAGTGGGAATGAAATGCTTTTTGGACATGCAGGTATTCAGCCAAGGCAGTTGAAGATGTGGGACTGGTACTAAGGAGAAATGATCACTTAATATGCAGATTTGTAAGAAACATATAGATAGATGAGAATCATGATAAAACAGTATTAAAAATCCTGAGAGTATCCAGAAGAGGGTGTGGTGAATAGAGAAGACACATCAAGACAACAGAAGACAAGTCAAAAGGAGAGCTAATTAGAAATCAAGAGATCACTGGTGATTTTGGAGAGAGCAGTTTCATTCCAGATGAATTTCAATTGAGTAGTGAGACTGGAACCCATGTTACTAAGGATTGAAAAGTTAGTGCATGGTAATACATGTAGAATTCTTTTACTCAGAGTTTGGTTGTAAGAAGGAAAAGATATAGGATCATAGATTGAGAGTCTGGTGGTATCAAAGGGTATGTTTTAACTTTAGGAGAGATATAATCACGTTTGACAGTAGCAGAGAAGGTGCCATTTATATTAATATAGCTATGAGGAAATGTCATATGTCCTTCCTAAAATTGTGGGTAAATGGCAAAAAAAGAAATACTGACATTCTTAGAATTTAGAGCAAAGAATTTCCAGAAACAGGTTTAAGAATGGGCTCAGTTATTTTTAATTGAAGCTAAACATGAAGTTTTACCCCCCCCCCCACTGCAAGATTGGTGAATAAGAGATTGGTGGATTTTTCTTCCTACATTCTCTAGAGATGAAGAATGTTGGACTTCAAAGGGAATTATAGGTCATGGTCACAATTCATTAATGATGCAATGAGCAAAAACCCAGATATAAAAGTTTGTGAGAAAGTGTGCCTGCAGAAAACAGATATCTGGAGGCAAATGTTGAGCTGGGATTCAAAATTACTTTTATGAAAAGGAGATACATTTGTCATTTTTGTTTAAAATCTTGATTTATCACATTCTGAGCTGAACTTGAATTGTTGTGGTTTTCATTTTACCTAACAGAATGCATTGCCTGCAGGCAAACAGAATGTTGGGTTTAAACTTTTAATACTCTGGGGCCAAATCTGCTGGCTTTAATAACAGACACAGGCTCATTTGGATCTCTCAGTCATTGCATAAAATAACTTAGCTTCCGTTCATCATGTTCATTGCCTTAATTCTCTCTGTATGGCATTGGGGAAGGAGATAGTTGCCAGGGTGCACATGGTATGTGCTAAGTAATAAATCTGAGATTCTGTCAACAGAAACACTCTCACATGCAGGTAATTGTCTTATTCCATCTTCTTTCATCTGTAGCCAAAAAGATTTCAAATGGGTTTTGTTGACAAATGTATCATTTTATGTAGGAGGCTTAAAAACAAACCCAAAGTGCCATTCATATGATATGATCTTGAGACTCAACAGACTTTTCAAAGTGAGGTGATAGGATGCCTTCTTACCAGTTTGGGAGTATCTGCCATCAACTCTTGTGGCTGGAGAAATATTTCAAGATAGTGGTGATGGGGAATGGTGGCAGCAACTACAACACTTATGAATGAAACCTATCTCAAGCTCCACAAATTGACAGCTTTTGTACTTTTATCTCAAGTTGCCTATTGCTCAGCAGGTTAAAGTCCAATGCTCCATCATGACATCTACATGAACTCTGTTGTTAGTATATTGACAAAGAAACGTCGAACAAGTTGCTGAGTCATATGGATTTGTTTACAGAAATGGTCATTATGATAGCCATTCAAGATTAAGTTATTACCACCAGAAATTACTAAAAAAGCATCCTTAAAGAGTCTTGTGTCTCCCTTCCTAGAGTTACCATTTCAAACTTCTCACTTAGAAAATTCATTTCCTCTGATCTCAGTTACTTTAGCAACAATAGGTCAGAATGGTGGGAGAACCTTCCCTGGCTAGTGAAGATAATCATCAGGGGTAAAACCCATGCTGTTTGAAGACAGTGTGTATTTAAGTGAGCCTTGATGTATCTTCACTTCTAGTGTTTTCAAAAACACCTATTCATTCTTTTTTTGTGTGAGGCAATTGGGGTTAAGTGACATGCCTAGGGTCACACAGCTAGTAAGTGTTCAGTGTCTGTGGCCGGATTTGAACTCAGGTCCTCCTGACTACAGGGCCGGTGCTCTACCCAGTGTGCCACCTAGCTGCCCCCCCCATTCATTCTTATAATGAATATCACCATACAATGAAGTGGAAGGTAGGAAATGAATGTCAGGTAAGGCACTGAGACATTTGTAGTAATCTGCTTGTCATCTTTTACTTTTGTTCTTCATGTCTCCTTCATCATTGATGTATGTTCCCCTGGCTTTTGGACTTCTGGTCAAAGGAGCCAGAAGTGTAATCAATTCATTTCAATTGAACAGATTTGAGACATCTAATAAAATTTGCAAGGAACTGTTATGTGTGGGTATATAAAGACACAAAACTAAAATAATCTCTGTCAATAAAAATATTTTTATTTTACAGAGCAGATAGATAAGACCAACAAGTAAAATATAAAGAAAATCAAGGAAGAAAACACTAAAAACTGGAAGGATTCTGGAGTTGGCAGGTGGAAGCAATAGTACTGAGCTTTGATGAAAGACAAGTGCTTGAAGAAGCAAAGAGAGAAAGAAATGTATTGCAGGTGTACAAGATGACCTGTGTGTATGTACAGAGATGGGCAGTGTTGGTGGCATATGATTTTTGGTGATGGCTCAGGGAATATCTTGTGTTCTGTTTTGGCTGGGTTATGCGAATTAATGAAGGCACAAAAGTATAAAATAAGTCTAAGAATGTTGGTGGGAGGCTGACTGTGTGAAGTCTTAAATGCCAGGTTAAGGAGATCCAATTTTATCATCTAGTCAGTAGGGAACCATTGATGACACTTTTTAAGCAGAGGAATAATATTGTCAGACCTGTGCCTTATGAAGATTATTTTGGAATGAATATGGGAGGTAGATTGGAGAGGGCAGAGAATGGAAGCAGGGAGACCACCCAAAGGCTATTACAGTCATAGAGAATTTAAATTAGGGTAGTGACTAGGGTAGAGAGAAAGGGCTAAATACAAAAGATGTTAAGGGGTAGAATAGGAAAGACTTGGCATTGCTTCAATTTACTCCCTAATGATCTCTGTGCCAGCTACTTTGCTGCCTCCCATGTACCATCTATGCTGTCTTTGCCTTTCCATCACAGTAAAATCAATCCTTCTACTGCTATCCAAAACGATGTGTCAATCTACACCTCAATGGCTTCATTTACCACCCCCAAAATTTTGTGAAGACTGGCCACCACTCCCTTTATGTGCCAGTGCCCCCTATTAGAATAGTAATGATAATTATATAAAACCACCTTCATTGATTTTTCCAATATAGACACATATAACCTGCCAATTCAGACCTGCAATTTCTTTCTTCCCATTAGAAACTCATTCCCACGTCTGATATAAGCACACAGAGTATAACTTCTTTTAGAGCAGGATTTCTTAAATATTTTGTGTAGAATAAACCTCTTTGGCCATATGGTAAAAACCTATGAACCCCTCCTCAGGATCATATTTTTAAATAATAGAAGGAAGTGCTTGATATTGATTAGAGGTTAGAGAAAATAAAGATAGACTTTTTCCTATCCAAATTCACAAACTCCTTAAAATCTATCCATAGATACCTTAGGGATCTGTAGAACTGAAGTTAAAAATCCCCGTTTTGAAAGGTTGCTTCAAATAGATAGGAATGGGTGAATAGATAGGGAACTGATTCCCCATTATCTAAAACATCTGATTTTTAAAAAATGAAATGGTGAATAAGTGTCACAATGCAAACCCTGCAGTGCACATACAGGGAACAACGTCTAATTTCAAAATGTGCAGTCAGGCAACACAGCTAAGCTTAAATGAAAGGCTTTGGAAAAGTCTCATGTCATTGTCTAATTTGGTACATAAAACATCCACCCACACCTGAAAGAAGAGAAAATGTAGCTGTTTAAAAAACCTGTCTTTAAAGTTTCTTCTAAGCTTCTCATAACATAATAATAATAGCTGCTATTTCCATAGCGCTTTGTGGTTTACACAGAGCTTTCCTTTCAAGGAAGACTGGAAACTCAGGCAAATACCCTAATTGTGCCCAAACCAGCTCTTAGGCACCACACCTAGAGCCACCCTGGTGCTGTAGGCAAGGTCCTTATGCTCCCATAATAGAACCTTGGATAATATATCTGGTCATGGAAAGATCTTAGGCAAAGGCCTGGTGCCACTCCAGAATATTGAATGCCAAAGGAGCCTGGACTCAGACATTGGCCTTCCACAGAACTGAGCACATATTCCACATCAGTAATATGTGTTGACTATGCTCACTCAAGAATCTAGCTTCTGAATCATTTGTTACTATTGACAACCCTCTTCTGGAAAATCAATTCTTTGGGTTTTCATAACACTGCTCCCTCCTTGTTCTCCCTGAACTTTCTGGCTTCTTATTAGTTTTGTTTTATATATTGTCATTTATATATTGGTAACTAAATGTGGTTGTTCAACAAGTTTCTGTTGCTGGGCCCTCCTCTCTCTTTGCTTAGTATCCTTATGAGCTCCTATAGGTTTAATTATCATCACGAGACAGATTATTCCATTGTCTATATCCAGCTATCTCCATATTTATATACAGTTCTAATCTCTCCCCAGAGCTCTAATCCCATATCAACAATTGCCTATTGAACATTTCTAACTGGAAGTACCATAAGCATCTCAAACTCAAAATGTCTAAAATATAAATCCATCACCTTTCCTCCATCCCCCTAACCCAAACTTACCCCTTTCTTTTCTAGACTTCCAAATTTCTGTTTTCTACCACCATCATTCCAGTTACCTAGGTTTACCACCTTGAAATTATTCTCATTACTTCATTCTCCTTTACCCCACATATCCAATTTCTTGGCAAATAGTATTCACTCACTTCTACATCTACTCTTGAATATGCCCCCTTATTTTAATTCCCATGGCTGCCAACCTCATTCAGGTTCTTATCACATTTTTTCAAAACAATCACTGTAACCTCTTAATTATAGTCTGCCTCCAGTCTCTCCTTTTCCATCCTCCATACTGCTGTCCTATAGCACAGATTTCACAAGTCAACAGTCAATAAATATTTATCAAGTGCCTACTATGTGTTAGATGTTCTATTAATTTCTAAGGATATGCAAAAAAATCTAGTTCCATTTTGCCCATAGGATGAAATGCTAAATTCTCTGTCATTTAAAGCCTTTCATAGCCAGGCTTCAATATACCTTTCTAGCTTTACTGTGTATTACTTCCCCTCATGCCATCTGTGGTTCAGTTAAACTTACTTTTTTGCTATTCCTTACATGCATTGTTCCATTTATCATCTCTTTTCCTTTCTCACAGGTTCTCTCAGATGTTTGTAATGAATGCCTTCCTCAGCTCTGTCTCCTAGAATTCCTAGCATCCTTCAAGCTCCACCTTCTATATAAATGACTCTCCTGGTACCTGCTCCCAGTTTCTGTTGCCTCCCCCAATAAATTTCTATTCGTTTTGTGTGTATATATATATGTATATGTGTGTGTATATATATGTATGTATGTATGTATATGTGTATATATATGTGTGTGTATGTATAATATATATGTGGGATGTGTGTACAAATGTATGCCTACATAAACATGCATATGCAAGTATGTGTAAGGAAAATCTGTTTGCTTTTTAAAGAGAGGAGCTAATCTTTTTTGATATAAGCTAACCCTGATCATGATCTGCCCCCTCCTCTTACCAGAGATCTCCCTCTTTTGTCTGCAGTATTTTAGAACTGAACCTTTTCAGTCCTGTTATTATAGAATGAGATAATGTGTAAATATTTGTAAAGGACATATCACAGTCTCTATCATGTAGTAGATGCAATATGTATTCTTATCTCACATAAACTTTCATCCCTATGCAAACTCAGTATTTAGTATTAATCATTTTGGAGGTGGAAAACTTGGAAAGAAGATCAGAATGAAACATTATCCTCTATATCATATTTGTGGCTTTTTGTGGTTTTGATACTTCATCACATTGGGATTCCCTAAGTTGCTCTAGCATATGTTTTTTCTTAGTAAAGGGATAGTGCCAGTCCACAGTTTGATGTAAGCTGATGAGAGAGAAAGAGAAAGAGAGAGTGTCAGAGACAGACAGAGACAGAAACACGGGGAAAGGGTGGAAGGGGGACAGACAGAGACAGACATAGGAGAGAACAATTAAGAAATTCAATTTTCCATTTTCTGCTTACAAAACACTTTCATACCTGTTGTAAACAATGAACCTAATTCTATGGTGTTCTCATGGTCATATAAGTTCATGAGATGCAGAGCCAGGACTAAATTTTAAAAAAAATCTCCCAAATTATCTTTCTAACACAAGGCAAGTTTCTTTCCACTACAGCTCACTTTCCCAACTTATATCTCCCAAAGCTCCAATTACCTGTGACAGAAATAAACCCTTTATCAATCAGAAAATGAAATGATTCCTCTGTAAGGTTATCCACAACCAATGTATGCCAGTCAGGGTCCCTCTTTTTACCCACCATGCTGACCCACATACCTGTTTACACATATCTTCTCAGTTTTACTTCAAATACCCTCAGTGTTTAGAAGAAAGCCATCACCTGAGACAGAAAGTTGAGTAATTGCTACTTAGCAACCCTCTTTAAGAGGTTGATGTCAGGGAGATCATGTATCAAAAATGTAGCTGGACCTGAAGTGGCAACCATGGTTATAAATAGCTGAGTGTGTAATGGTCTCCTCTTAATCTCAGCTCAGATTTCTTCATCATGATTCTCTTCACAAGCAAAGCAGTTGAGCCTTGCTTTTGCCCACTGATTCTTCTCAACCAGCAAATGACTGGAATGGAGCATTTTGGTTTGTTGTTATTATTATTATTGTTGTTGTTGTTGTTGTTGTTGTTGTTGCTGCTGCTGCTGCTGCTATTGTTATTGTTATTATTAGCCATACCATGTTTATGGTTCTAGAAATATGGAAAATCCTCCAATTTGTATCTATACACTGACAAAAAAAATGGCAAAAGGATTTGATCTCTGCCCAGTGAGTGCCCCTCTTCTATTTGTACATGTAGTTAAAGAAGACCCTGAATTATATTTGGAATTTGCAGATTTTCTTAGATATCTGTCATGCATGGATGCTTTGTTTTATGGAGGTTGTAACCTCACTGTGGTCAGCATTCTCTGAAGAGAACCGCATGTGACTTCAGGATTCTAATGGAAAAAAAAATAAAAGCAAAATAAACATCAAAGGCCATTTTCCCTCAATTGCACAAAGGTCCTTAGGATCATAAGGTTTAGATCTGGAAGGCTCTTTAGTACTTCTAATACCTTCCCTCTGTTGGATATTTCTTATAAGTATGTCACTTGTACTTAGTTATTTTCATGTTGTTTTCCCCCACCACATTAGATTGTAAGCTCTTTGAGTATAGAGACTGTCTTTCACCTTTTTCTGTATTCTCAGAATTTACCACAATGCCTAGCAAATAATAGGTGCTTAATAAATGTTCACACATACACACATAAACACACATATTTTTCTTTCTTGGAAACAATTTAAATGAGAGTGAGGTTCTAGCATGGCCCTCTATCCTACAATTCCCCATTCCATTGTAAGAACATTCTTAGATGCCTCTTTTTTGTGAGATAATTTCCTCCATTCTTTCTCTCCCTTCTCCCAGGTCATCCCTTTTTCTTGCTCATCTATTTTTTTTTACATTATCCCAATATAATTGACTAACTACCATACCTTCTGTACATATAAACTCTTTCTAACTGCCCTAATAATGATATAGTTCCTAGAAGTTACATGCCTCATCTTCCCATTGTGGTAAAAAGTTTTAACAGTCGGTTAGATAATGGAGAGACGCCAGTTTTTTTTAGGACCACCCTTTTGGGGAGGAGAACAACAGCATGGGCTATGCACACCAGTCCGCCTGCGATGCACGCCAGATTGCCTGCTGAGCACTCGACTTCCGGGGTGCGAGCTTAAAAGGCAAGGAGAGAACGGAAGTGGGGGTTTTTTCCTGCTCGTCTAGTCTCCTGGCTGTGCTGCACAGACAGAGGCTGACTGGAGTTTGACTCGGCCCGGCTCTCGGTTAACAGCACGTGCTTGACTCGGTCTCTCTCCCCAAAGGTGGCCTTGGGTTTTGGTGAGTTTTATACGGAATATAGACTAAGCCTAGACTTAAGACGATTTGTATTGTATTTCTACTTTCCTATCCTTCATCATACAACATCACCTTGTAACTACCATACAATAAAAGCTCTAACTAGAAAACCAGAAGCTTTTTCCATTTACTAGTCTGGAAGATAAATTAAGGGAAAGGTTAAGCAGGGGAGATTTATGATCTAATATCCAATTTTAATCTCACAGTTTGTTGACCCCTGAAGGGATCTTAAGGACCCTCCCACCCTCCCTAGTTTGGCCATGAGCCACCTAATTTAGTGAACTTTCTCTTAAATACCCCTACTGACTTTGCCTCATTTGCCTAATCTCCCTTGCTTTAAGCCTCTAAAAACCTTGCTTTAAACAGAAAAGCCAGCCCAGTTTAAAGGGCAAGATACTCAAATATTCTACTATCCCTTTGATTTTTCTCATCAGAATGTATTGGGACAGCATAATGTCCCGACTTAGAGGAATAGTTTACCCAATGGTCCTTCATAACATTACTGTTTTTTTCTTTATTCAGGCAGCAAAAAGTTTTTTGTATAATAGTCTAAGTGTGAAACTTTGGGAAAATATGTTTAATATAAGTAGAAATTTTATGCCTGCAATTGAAATACCTTTTAATACCACATCCATAGTTCATACGACTAAGGATTTTATTTTTGCTATTATCATTGTTATAATATGGGGGAAATTGTCACATATGGAGAGAGCCGTCAAGATGGCTCTTTCTACTAGAGATGATCCAAGTTTAGAATCAGATCAGCAGAAACTGCTCCCCCTGAAGAAAACTATAGAACATACCAAAAAGGGAGCACCAATTCAAGACAGAAAATATAGCCCCTTTAAACCAAGTGACTTGAGCGCATGGAAATCAATCATTCCTAGTTTTGAGAAAAATCCAAAGACTGTAATTTCACAGTTAAGGACTATATTTAATATATAGTCAATATATATAATATATAATATATATATAATATAATAATATTATATTATTATATATAATATTATATATTATATAATAATATTATATATTATATAATAATATTATATATTATATAACAATATTATATATTATATAACAATATATTATATAATATATTATTATATTATATAATATAATATAATAATATATAATCAACCCACTTGGGCTGATGTTACTTGCCTTATGGAAACTTTACTGTCCCCAACTGAGATTACAAATATTATCTCAGCAGGAAATGCCCTTGTTGCGAAGGGTAAGGCCGATGTGGAATGGCCTCTAAAGGATCCAGAGTGGAATTATAATAATGATAGGGATTTCCAAAGATTAAAAGATGCTAGAGAAACACTTCTGAAGGGAATGGAATTTTGCTCTAGAAAACTGGAAAACTGGCATAAATTTTTAAGCCTACCTCAGGAGGCTAATGAAAGACCAAACAGATTTTATGATAGACTTTGTGAGGCTGCTAGACAGTACACCAGATTGGATCCAGTAGATTTAAGAGATCCCTATATCGTTCTCAACACATTTGTTTATAATTCACTGCCAGAAATACACAGATACTTTCTGACACAATGTCCAGACTGGAGAACTCTCACAGTAGATAAGATTAAGGAACTTGCAAATTATGTCTTTGACTCACGTGAGGAAGGTCCAGATCACCCTAAACAGAGCATTCTGGCACCGGCAATTCCTAGTCAGCCATGTGAACACCGGAACAAGGACACTAAGGTGTGTTGTTACTGTCTTAAGGAGGGGCATGAATTGAGAGAATGTAGGACTTGGAGAAGAAATTCTAATTCTAATTACAGCGAAATCAAAATAGAAATAGATCTTTTCAGAGGAATACAGAAAGGCAGTACCAGAATAATGGTAACCAAGGTCCCTCTCAGAGGAGGGCACAGGAATGACGGGGTCTTAGGGAGGAATGGAACATAGATAATGAAAGCCATATATTCCCAGATCCGGATTTTTTTGAATACACTTGTGCCAGTCCATTCACCTCCCCAGAGTAATGAACCACATGTCACCCTAAAAGTGGGGGAGACTTATTATGATTGTCTGCTAGACACAGGAGCCTCTAAATCAGTATTAGTAAGCAAACCAGATGTTGGGTGTAGACCTGTAGGATTTTTGAATGTAGTGGGAGTCTCAGGAAAGAGCCACAGAGTGGCAAAATTGAATCCTCGCATGGTATCTATGGGGCCCTTAACAGTAGAACATTCATTTTTACTCATGCCTGATGCCCCTGTAAATTTATTAGGTCGTGATCTCCTTTGCAAGCTTAGAGCAACCATATCTTGTGCTCCAGATGGGGCTGTCTCCCTACAATTGCCAGAGGAACAGTAGGAGAAATATCCACAATTCCCTTTGACATTCCTGAGTCTTTATGGGCCTCATCCCCTAATGAGGTGGGGCTCCTTAAGTCTGCCATGCCTGTTACCTTTAAAGTTAAGGGGGGACCAACCCCCTCCATTCCACAGTATCCATTGTCTAGGGAAGCAATAGAAGGGATCACACCTATAATTGAGGCTTGCTGCATTAGAAGCTCCTGAACAAGTATTTAACCTTTCACCTACTGAGGATATTCCTTCCAACCTAACCTATGATGATTCTGAAGTAGAAAAGTGGAAAAAGAAATTTAAGGCAAAACAGATCAATGGCATCTGGGTGTCCCCGGAAGGTAAGCCACTTCTTCCCCGGAAATTCTACCACCAGGTATGCCTCTCTGTTCACAGAAAAGGCCATTTTGGTACATGAGGCATTGTAGACTCTATTAAGAGAACCTGGATAGCACCAGGTTTGACTAATACAGCATCTCGAATCTGCTTGGGCTGCTCCACATGTCAATAGTATAATCAGTATGCTTTTAAGGCCAAAGCTTATGGAGGGCGTCCTCTAGCATATACACCTTTTGAGCACTTACAAATTGATTATATTACTATGCCAAAAGCAGGACATTATAAATTTTGCCTTGTTATAGTTCATCAGCTCACTCAGTGGGTGGAGGCCTTTCCCAGCCCCCGAGCCACAGCTGCTTTTGTTGTCAAAATTCTTCTTAAAGAGATAGTACCTCGTTTTGGCCCACCAGCCCGCATCGATTCTGACAAAGGCACACATTTCACTGATTCGATTTTATCCCAAATCTACTCTTTCTTGGGAGTGACTCCAAAATTCCACACACCCTACCATCCACAAAGGTCAGGCCAAGTTGACCGTATGAATAAAGAGCTTAAGAGCATGATTGGCAAATTATGTACTGAAACCCATTTGAAATGGCCTGATGTTCTACCATTGGCATTATTCTATCTACGCAGTATACCAAGAGGAGAACTTCATATATCTCCTTATGAAATGCTTTTTGGTCACCCTCCTATCCAAGCTAAAACTTTTTCCCCAGTTTATACATCACTGGTGGGAGGTGATACTTCTGTTGCCTCCTATATACAGGAATTACAGACCAGGCTACATGAACTCCACGAGGCAGGAGCTGTGGTCCAGGCAGGCCCATTAGACTTTTCATTGCACAGCCTCAAACCAGGAGATAAAATATATGTAAAGAATTTTCAGAGAACCAGTGGAATCCAACCTGCCTGGGAAGGACCTTTTCAGGTATTATTGACAACTCCTACTGCCATTAAAATTGGTGAAAAAGACTCATGGATTCATTGCTCTCATGTAAAGCCTGCACCATTCATAGGTGAAGAGATTTCAGATAGATGTGAGGTAGACGCTAAAGAGCTAAAAACCCTAACGATAGCAACTGTTAAAGAGCAAAGAGAGTCCAGAGGAAATAGGCAGTTCCCATTTGATAATCCCACTGATCAGTTAAATGCTTTGGGACTCAGTCTCCGTAAAGTATCAGGAGATAGAAATTGCCTTTTTAGGGCTTTAGCAGACCAGCTAGAAGGTCACTGTAGAAATCATCTCAGACATAGACAAGAAGCTGCTTCTTATATGATTAACCATAGACAAGAGTTTGAGTCTTTTAGGGTAAATGACTCCCCTTTTGAAGAATATGTTGACGAATTAAAGAAATTTGGAAAGTGGGGAGGAAATGATACAATTGTAGCATTTGCTAAGCAGCATCAGCTGAATGTGGTAGTTCATCAGTTAAATCAGCCTTTATTGAAAATCAGCGGCACAGACAAAACTGATGCTAGAGAACTCCACATTTTCTACCATAAAGAACATTATGACAGCATTAGAAAGATCAATGACAATTCAGAAACCCCTGCCATTTTGACATGCAGAGAATTGGGGAACCAGTTAAAACAATGTGGCATACCCCAAACTCTAGCAGCTTAAATACCTTAAAATTTAACAAGCATTTCCTTCTACAGGCAAAAGCACTGAAGCACATGGCCTAGTTTTCTGGCCCACCTCAATTTCTCCCACCCTTTCCCTACCCTATACCTATTTTTTTTAATCCTTTTTGTTTTTATTTTTGTTTTGTTTTGAATTTAGGGTTATTGATCCCTATTGCTTGATACCTCACTGAAAACATTGAATATTGAATCTTGCTAATTGAAGTCTTATTTCTTCTTGATAAATTAATCACCACTTTAAGTATCTGCTACTGTTATACTAGAGAAGTCATGTATAAGATGATGTGGTTTACTTGCTGTGAACTCTGATGCAGGCCCTGGAGAGAATATATGTGCAACAAAAGGAGAGACAGGTATACATAAGTCCATGGTTTGCTTATGATGGTGACTATGGAGAGCACAATTACTAGGCACAGTCCAGTATTCATCCTCTCTCCCTCCTAATTTAACCTAATTTAACTGAACTTATTTATCTTTTTATTTCACTCAGTTGAACTCACCTGTGGCCTAGCACAATCACTGGCTGTCTCGGAACCATGAGATATGGTATGATAACCTTTCCATAACATTTTCAGGTGTCATGAATACATACTAAATTTGGCTTTGATCCAGACACATGGTGGTAAAAAGTGTTACAGATTGCATAACTACCTCAACCCTCTATTAGAAGTCTAAGGATATAAATGCTATGCTAAGGTTTAGTAAAAATACAGCAATTCAAACACTTAAAGAAGAGAATCCAGCTTTCCAGACCAGAGTCCAGAATCCAGTTTTTCCAGACCAGAATCCAGACCAGAGTCCAGAATCCAGTTTTCTAGACCAGAATCCAGTTCCCTCCTGATGACATCTTACCACTTCAAGAAGACAAGAGAACTCAGAGACTTTATATGTTTTGTTAGTTTTTACTATCCCCTTTCTGTTATAATATACACTATCTGTAACATGTACTCTCTGCAGAGGCTCTCCCTTTGCAAGACTAATGTCAAAGCGTCGGTTCATGAGGACAAAAAAAAAATCGCCCCTCTGGACAAAACTTTCCTCTCTTCCTTTTCTATATTGTTGTTCACATATTATTAGCTAGCAATAGTTATTATATTATTTTTACTGTTCCGTCAAGGAAATATTTTGTTTCTTGAGGAACAAAAGGGGGGAATGAGGTAAAAAGTTTTAACAGTCGGTTAGATAACGGAGAGATGCCAGGTTGTTTTTAGGACCACCCTTTTGGGGAGGAGAACAACAGCATGGGCTATGCACACCAGTCCGCCTGCGATGCACGCCAGATTGCCTGCTGAGCACTCGACTTCCGGGGTGCGAGCTTAAAAGGCAAGGAGAGAACGGAAGTGGGGGTTTTTTCCTGCTCCTCTAGTCTCCTGGCTGTGCTGCACAGACAGAGGCTGACTGGAGTTTGACTCGGCCCGGATCTCGGTTAACAGCACGTGCTTGACTCGGTCTCTCTCCCCAAAGGTGGCCTTGGGTTTTGGTGAGTTTTATACGGAATATAGACTAAGCCTAGACTTAAGACGATTTGTATTGTATTTCTACTTTCCTATCCTTCTAATCAACATCACCTTGTGACTACCATACAATAAAAGCTCTAACTAGAAAACCAAAAGCTTTTTCCATTTACTAGTCTGGAAGATAAATTAAGGGAAAGGTTAAGTAGGGGAGATTAATGATCTAATATCCAATTTTAATCTCACACCATATTGAAATGTAAACAGTTAAACTTATTGTATCCATTATGATTTCTATTTCATGTTTCCCTTTTTATGCTTCTCTTGAGTCCTATATTTGAATGTAAAATTTTCTACTTACTTCTGTCTGTTCTTCAGGAATGCTTAAAATGCCTCTGTTTCACTAAATGTTTGCTATTTCCCTTGAAGGATGATGGGCAATTTTACTTTGCATATTATTGTTGGTTGTGATTTCAAATCTTTTGCCTTCCAGAATATTATATTCCAATCCTTCCACTCCTTTAACATGATAGTTATGAAATCTTCTGTGGTCCTAACTGTGGCTGCATAGTATTTGGATGTTTTTTTTTTTTCTTTCTGCACCTTGAGGTATTTTCTCTTTGACTTGGGAGCTCTGAAATTTGGCTATAATATTCACAGGAGTTTTCCTTTCCAGATTTCTTTCAGATGGTGATAGATTCTTTGCATTTGGATTTTACCCTCTGGTTCTAAGATATTGAAACAGTCTTGTTTTAGAATTTCTTGAAATATGTATAGTCTTTTTCTTTGAAGGTGATTTTCAAGTAGTCCAATGATTCTTAAATTAGTTCTCTTTGATATTTCTTCTAGGCTAGTAGTTTTTCTAATAAAATATTTCCCTATTTTTCCTATTTTTTCATTCTTTTGATTTTATTTATTTTGTTTTTATGTCTCATGAAGTCTTAAGCTTCCACGTAACAATTCTAATGTTTAAGGATTTATTTTCATTACTAGTTTTGGACCTCTTTTTCTATTTGTCCAATTCTGTTTTTCAAGGTATTTTTTCTTTAGTAATTTTTGTGCCTTTTTTAAACCAAACTATTCATTTGTTTCCATATTTTCTTCCCTTGTTCTCATTACTTTACCTAAACTACCCCTACCACTTTTTTATTTTTAAAATTATTTTTAACTCTTCTAGGAATTCTTCTTGGGCTATGTTAAATTTGCCTTTTTCTTGTAGCTGTTTTGATTTCGTTGTTTTTTTCTGAGTTTGTTTCTTGATCGTCCCTGTCACCATCATAGCTTTTAATGGTTAGGTTATTTTCTTTTGTTTGCTCATTTCCACCCCATTTCATGATTTTGAATTTTTGTTAAAGTTAGTCATTGTTCTTGGTATGATGGGGGAGGGTGAAGAAACAATCTTTCCAACTTCATTTAACACTGCTATTTTAGAACTAGTCTGGGGGGGTTGGCAGTTTTTCAGTACTTTCAAAGTTGTGTTTTCTGGTAAAAAGTGTGATCACTACTCCCCTGATATGGGCTTTGGTTCTTTCCTAAAAAGGGACCCTAATTTGGGGAATAGCAATTGATATTGTTTCTCCAGACCTCTACTCCCTTTTGACAAAAAAATACTATTCTCTGCTATTTAACTGTGACCCAGAAGTGGTAATACACAATGGAGATGGCAAATACCTTCCAGTCCTTCCTCCAATGCCATCAAAGGGGGCCCCTGTGATCTCTTTCTGACCAATTGCCTCATCCCCTAACTGTCTCTGGCTTGAGTCTCAGAGAAATGTTATTAATTCTATCACCCCCACCAAGTCCCACCACTGGTGTTGTATACACAAGGGCTCTGAATCAGTCCCGGCCTCCATATCTAATATTTTTTCTTCCAACTTTCTAAGTTTTTTCATTTTGACTGCAAGAATGTCTCACCTCATCTTTTGTTGTTTGTGCTGCTTTATATTTCAAATTGAGCCATCAATTTTTTTTATTTTTTTATTTTTTTGCTGTGTCCCTTTCTTTTTATCTCTCTCTCTCCTTTTTTTTTTTTAAAGCAACAAATGTTTATTTTATTTTCCAGTTACATGTAAGGGTAGTTTTCAACATTCATTTTCATAAGATTTAGGGTTCCAAATTTTTCTCCCTCCCTCTCTTTCCTCCCCTATCCACAAGATCACAACCAGGTAATAGATATACAATCCACAAGTGTTCTTTTTATCAGTTCTTTCTATGGGGGTAGATAGTAAGCTTCCTTATTAGTTTCTTGGGATTGTCTTGGACCATTGCACTGCTGAGAGTAGTTAAGTCATTCACAATTGCTCATTGAACAATACTGCTGTCACTATGCACAATGTCCTCCCAGCTCTGCTCACTTCATTATACATTGATATTCATTAGCCTTTCTAGGTTTTTCAGGGATCATCCTGTTTGTCATTTCCTGTAGCACAAGACCATTCCACTACAATCATAACACAGCTTTTTCCATCATTCCTCAATTGATGGACATTCCTTTGATTCTCAATTCTTAGCCTCCACCAAGACTTGCTATAAATATTTTTTGTACAATTTCCCCCCTTTTCTCTTTTTCATGATTACTATTGTTAACTTTTTCCTTTCCATCCTATTCCCTTCCCCATGATATTTATTCTATTATCCATCTTCTTTCATCCTATCACTCTTCAAAAGGGATTTGCTTCTGTCTTTCCCCTCCCCCACTCTGCCCTTCCTTCTTTTGCCCTTCTCTCTTTATCCCCTTCCCCATCTATTTTCCTGCAGGGTTAGAGAGATTACTCCACCCAATTGAGTGTGTACATTATTCCCTCCTTGAGCTAATTCTAATGAGATTGAGGTCTTTGAGCCAATTCTGATGAGTGTTAGCCTCACTTACTTCCCAGATTAAACAGATTACTACACCCAGTTGGGTGTGTCTGTTAGTCTCTCCTTGAGGCAGCTCTGATGAGTTTAAAGTATTTGAGCCTTTTCTGATGAGTGTCAAAATCATTTACTGCCCTGCTCCTCTCTCATCTCTTCCCCCACTCCATAAGCCTTTTCCTGTCTCTTTCATGTAGGATTTCACCTCTGCCCTTCCCCCTCACCCAGTGAATTCCCCTTCACCCCTCAATTCAACCCTAAAGATGTCATTAACTAGCTAAGTGACACAGTGGACAAAGCATCACCCCTGAACCCAGGGAGATCCTGGCCAAAACCTGGCTTCAGACACAAGATAGTGGCCTACTGTATGACCCCAGGTATGACCCACAGCTCCAATTTTTTATGGTTCTCTAGGGTCTTGTATTTGAAAGTCAAATTTGCCATTCAGTTCAGGTCTTTTCATCACAAATATCTGAAAGTCTTCTTTTTCATTAAAGTCCAATTTTTCCCACTGAAATATTATGCTGAATTTTGCTGGGTAGGTGATTCTTGGTTGTAATCCCATTTCCTTTGCCCTCTGGAATATCATATTCCATGCCCTCCGGTCCTTTAATGTAGAAGCTGCTAGATCTTGTGCTATCCTGACTGGGGCTCCACAGTACTTGAATTCTTTCTTTTTGGCAGCTTGCAATATTTTCTCCTTGACCTGAGAGCTCTGGAATTTGGCTATAATATTCCTAGGAGTTTTCCTTTTGAGATCTCTTTCTGGAGGTGATCAGTGGATTCTTTCAATTTCTATTTTAGCTTCTTCTTCCAGAATTTCAGGGCAATTTTCCCTGAGAATATCTTGGAAGATGGTGTCTAAGCTCTTTCCTTGATCATGGTTTTCAGGTAGACTAATAATTTTCAAATTATCTCTCCTGGACCTATTTTCCAGGTCAGCAGTTTTTCCCAGAAGATATTTCACATTACCCTC
The DNA here is from genome assembly GCF_019393635.1 of Dromiciops gliroides. Classification (NCBI taxonomy): domain Eukaryota; kingdom Metazoa; phylum Chordata; class Mammalia; order Microbiotheria; family Microbiotheriidae; genus Dromiciops; species Dromiciops gliroides. The sequence goes on along the minus strand of NC_057862.1, from coordinate 454,005,762 downwards.
TATTTTTTATTCATTTGGATTTGCTTTATTGTGTCTTGGTTTCCCATAAAATTACTGGCTTCCACTTGTTCAATCCTAATTCTTAGGCAATTATTTTCATCAGAGATCTTTTGTACCTCCTTTTCCATTTGGCCAATTTGACTTTTCAAGCTGTTTACTTTTTTCTCATGTCTTTCCTGCATCACCCTCATTTCTCTTTCCACTTTTTCCTCTACCTCTCTAACTTTATCTTCAAAGTCCTTTTTGAGCACCTGTATGGCCTGAGACCAATTCACATTTTTCTTGGAAGCTTTATATATAGGGGCCCTGATGTTGACATCTTCCTCTGAGGGTGCCCCTTGGTCTTCCTTGTTACTGGAGAAGCTTTCTATGGTCCTCACCTTTCTCTTTCAGCTCATCTTGCCTTTATTTTATTTGACTTTTAGCTCCTCATAGTAGGGCACTGTTTCCAGGCTGCAGTATCCCATGCTTAAGAAGTCCCAGGTGGTATGATTTAAGGAGAATCAGGTTCTTCACTTGCCTGGCCTCTTCCCTGGTCCTTAGATGACCCCAGACCAACTTGCTAATCAAGCAGCTTTGTGTGTTGTGGTCGTTAGCTCTGAAGAGCTTGTGTCCCTCTCCCACCTGGGCCACTGCTACTCAAGCCTACTTCCTGGTTCCCAGCAGGGGTGTAAAATCCAAGTTCTGCCTCAGCACCAGCATAGACCCCCCTGCCCAGGGCTCAGCCCACTCACCAGACTGTGAGCTTAGTTCCAGACAACACTGGCGCTTCAGCTGATTCAGAGACTCTGGGGGGTTTGCTTCTCTGGTGAGGCCTTCCTGGGGCTGGATCTGTGTCAGGGTGACTGTGGCATTGGGCTTGACTCCTGCACAGCAGCTCCCTCCTTCTGACCTTCCAAGCCATTTTTTGTTAGAAGATGATTTCATCACATTCTTCTGTGAGTTTTGGTGCTCCAGGCATTTTCCTATGGCATTATTTTGATATTTTTTGGAGCGATCTTGTCATGAGGTCAGGAGCTCACTGCTTTTCCTCCCGAGCCATTATTTTAAAGTTATTTGGATGGGGATGTTGGAGAAGTTTGGCTGAGCACTACCTCTACCCTGCTATCCTTGCCCTACCTCAGAAAGTTTGATTAATTTTCTTTTCATTCTTCTTACATACCTCTCTTTTCACTTCCTATTTTCTCTACCACTCTCATTTGATTAAAAGAATCTTTTTCTCCTCTTTTTAAAATTTCTTTCATTAGCTCTTATAGGAATTTTTGTGGCTTGTGTCAAATCTCCATTTTTTTTCTTGAACCTTTGCTTGTAGATGTTTTTAAATTGTCTTCTTTTGCATTTGCATCTTGAGCTTCTGTGTCACTATATTATGTTTTTATGGTCAGGTTCTGTTGTTGTTGTTGTTGGTGGTGGTTCCTCATTTTTTCAGTTTGCACGTGACTTTTATCTTTATGTTAGAGTAGAACTTTGCAGACATCTTAGGGAGGGGAGCTGCTTTCAGAGCTCACTCTTGAGGCCTATAAGTTTTCAGTGCTAATTACACAGTATGATCTGGGGAAAGTTATTTTCATTCCCCTCCTGGTCTTCAGTTTGTTCTTTATGCTGGTAAGGTCCATGCTCTCTCAAGACCATAATTGCCTGCTTCTCTCTGCCCTATGATTTTGATCTGGAACTGGATATTGGGAGACAGACCTATCAGATGGTAATAATTCCCTTTCTCAGTCCTAAACAGGGGAGCATTATTATTCATACATGTTAGGCTGCTCCCTACCACTGATGCTACCACCATAGTCCAGTGCTGCTTGTGCTAAACTGAGCTCCTGGCTAGTCTCTGCTCCAGTGTTTGTAGATCTCCATGTCTTTCTTCTTTAGCTCTCCTTAGCTAGTATGAAAATTGGATTGACACTCCCTGCTGGAGGGATATTGTATGAAAGCTCCACCATGAGGAGAAGGCATCTTAGTGCAAGCTATGTGGCTTGGGAGGTCAGTTACTTGGAGTCAGGAAGTGATGTTTGCTTGTGGGTACTGTTGATCAAAGCTACCAGCCAATTAGCTTGGAGCAGTCCATGTTTGGATGGCCTTGTGTCCGGTTTCACAGGAGGCTTCTAGGATGAAGAAGGGGTGAGGCTCTGTCTCTCTTTTCACCCAGGACCTCAGTTCAAGTGGAGCTTGAATTCTCGCTCCTTGAGATAGATAGATGAAGGCATCTTTCTCCTCACCAAATTCTTATGCTCCTTAATAAATTCTTAAAAGTCTAAACTCTTGCTAAAGCTTCTAATTTATTGGTGACCACTCATTAGATTTTTAGACAGTCTAGATAGAATCTTAGCCAACTTACAGACAGCAACTATTCACTAGAAAAGTGACTGAGTGGGACTTTTTCTTGGTTTTCTCTCTCAAAATCTGGTTTGGCACACTTTTTAGTTCATTGTGGAAGAGGTTTGGGGAAAACTGCAGCAAAATTATTGCAATCCCACTCCACCATATTGACTCTTCTAACCATTACCTTTTTTTGTGGGGCAATGGGGGTTAATTGACTTGTCCAGGGTCACACAGCTAGTAAGTGTCAAGTGTCTGAGGCCGGATTTGAACTCAGGTACTCCTGAATCCAATGCCGGTGCTTTTTCCACTGCGCCACCTAGCTGCCCCTAAACCATTATCTTTTAAAACCTTCTTAAACTTGCCTTCTCTCCTTTTATTTCCTTTTTTAAACTTGTTTGAAGAAAGGCTACTGAAAATTTTACATCTATGCTTTGCATCTTAATGGTCCCATAACTTAATTACCCTAGCTTTCTTAATGTGGTTAATAGTGTCTTTTGTGTATGTAAGGCTTGGGCAGATTGAAGGAGATGAATTTGACTAATTGAAGCATCTTCCAGTTTTAGAATTTTCTTAAGTAGTAAGCAATGTGCTATATTAGATTACTGAACAGGGAGTCAAAAGACATATTTTGGGGTCTTTGCTATGTGGCCCTGGATAAGTCATTTAACTTTTATTTTCCACAGTTTCTTGTAGAATAGGAACATTATCTATTCTGTCTATCATATGAAGACAAATACTAATGCCAAAAGAAAATTAGTAAGTATGGGCAATGATCATGAAATTGGAGACAAAAGTGGCATTTTAATCATAGCTGCTAATTGAAAACAGGGACTTCAGAGAAGATAGGAGTACTACTTCATCTTATAGGACAATGTAGAAGAAAAAAAAAGTTAGATATAGATATAGTTGAAATCCACCCAATATTTAGAGAGAATAGAGGGAAAAGTTTTGAGAAAAGATATAAAAAGAGTCCTTTGACCTTAAATTTTTCAAGGAAAATTATTCCAAGTGTAATGTGAAGTTCTTGAGAATGAAAGTCCAGTGACATTAAAATAGATGACTCTGATAAAAGAAAAGAACTCCCTGGATAATTTCATGCAAATTCAAAGGCAACTCATTGACTTATGTCAATATTTTTTTACTCACATATATTTTATAAGAACTAGAAGCAGCAATAGAAGATGAATATAAGAGTCATCAGGCAACTAGGTAGTGCAGTGACTAGAGTACCAGGGCTGGAATCAAGAAGACTCATTGTTTTGAGTTCAAATCTGCCCTCAGACAATTAAAAGCTGAGTGACCCTGGTCAAGTCACTTAACCCTATTTGCTTCAGTTTTCTCCTCTCTAAAATGAAGTGGAGAAGGAAATGGCAAACCATCCCAGTATCTTTGTCAGGAAAACTCCAAATGGGGTTGTAAAGAGTAGGACATGACTGACATGACTGAATAACAACAAATAAGAGTTATCAAAGTGATAATGGTATTAGTAATGTATAGCACAAGATAAATTAAGTCCTGTGATAATGTTGGTCTTCCTAAGACTGGGTATGAGCCATGTGAAACAAAAGGGCTATTTTTACTGATACAGAGCATAAGAGAAAGATAAAAAAAAAGGTTTATGTCTGTTGTTTGAGGTGGATGGGGTGCTGATAAAATACAATAGAGAGGATGAAGAACTACTCAAATCTTACTTTGTTTCTCTTTTCTATGAAAAGAAGGATGATTTCTGCAGTAGCAAAGAGAGATGAGAAATAGTATGGAGCTTAAACTTATTTTAAGTGAAAAAGTTTAAAAAATATACAAGAATTACCTATAATCTTAATAAGATCAAGTCACCAGGTGCCAAAAAGTGTATCATAGGTCCCTGAAAGAATTGAGGCATTGAAAATGATATTTGCAAAATCAGAGAGAAATAGGTACAACCTTCAGGATTTAATATGGAGAAATGGTATCACATTTTCAAGAAAAGAAATTAGAGAAAATGTGTGAGTTTGACTTTGCTGACTAGAATAGAATGCTTTATTCCAGGGCTAGCTTATAAGCATTTAGAAAGGAAAATGCTGATCATGAAAAATCTGCACAGTCTCATCAAGATATGCTTTTGTCAGACTAACTTTGTTTCCTCTTTTCATAGGTTTGTTAAGTCAATAGGCTGGAGGACTAAACTGTAGATATCCTATGTCTGAATTTTCAGAAAGTATCTGAAAAGGTTTCTTCTTCTCTGGTGGACAAATTAGAAACCTATGGGTCATATGTTAAAGATTGTTGAATTCAGAACAGTTTAAATTGTTGGACCCAAACAATATTCCTTCAGTCAATGTCAACTTGAAATAGGTCCCTATTGGAGTGTCACCATGATCTGTCCTTAGTACTCTTTTATTAATAAGTTGAAAGAAGGTGTATGTGTGTGTGTATGTGTATATATATATATGTGTGTGTATGTATATGTATTTATATATATGTATATATACATAGACAAACACATATACACACATATAATATGCAAATTATCAAATTAGAATAAAATACAAAATAGGAAACCTCACTAAACACAGTGAATGACAGCTTGAGAAACCTAAAATATCTCCACATGCTAATAGGGATCAATATAAAGTATTGAACTTAGAATCAAAGAATCAATCATAGAATAATATGATGAAGTCATTGTTAGACAATGGTTTGTGTGGGAAAAAAAGATGTGATCATTAAAGTGGATTACAACATCAATATACTAGGGGATTCCAAGATGTCAAATAAGAAACAGTACAGGGAAAATGCCCTCTAAAAATTCTCCAAAGAGATCTAGAAAATTCACTAGACCTGTTAGTTGTCATTCATGTTCAAATAGGGCTAGTACCATCATGGGATGTATGTGGTATATGTGGTGTTCAGGGAGGACTAGCACCTCTAGTATGAGGGTTGGTTGAGCCCTCTTCAGGGCTGCTCACCTACCTTTGGTGAATGCCTTCACCCTCCTCTCACCTGTAATTCCAAGAAGCTGCAACATGTGCAGCAGCCCAGAAAAAAAACCTTAGCTGATAGGATAAACCAGGTTAAGGACAACTGAAGGGCCTCAAACCCATCAATAAGTTAGGGGGATGTCTACCTCAAGCATGTGAAGATGTCCCCCAGTGAAATGGGTGGGTGAGAACAATCTGTTCCAATGGCCATGAAGGTAGATGAAGCTAGTAAAGTATATGATGGTATAGTAGCTAGTAGAGGAAAGTATATACTAGCATAGAGGATGTGCAAAGTTGTCAGCCTCACTTGCTCCTCCAGAGTTATCAGTCTATTGGCAAGACAAAGATCAATATGACTGACTTTGCATAGCTCTGCCTCACTCAAATCCAATTCATGTATAAATCAAAACAACATAATTGTGATGCTATTGGTTCCCTTCAAGAATGAAAGATGAGCAACAACAATAGTATAGAAGCTAGTAAAGTATATATGTGTATAGTAGCTAGTAAAGTATATGCTGGGATAGTAATGCTGATGGGAAAATCCAAGAAAAAATTATGATGCGTCATTTTTTTCAGACCAGATTGGCATAAGAAGAGATAAATCTGTAATCACTGAGGATAGGGTTTGGCCTAGAGCACGGTGCATGGAGCACTCTAGTCCAGGGAGAGGTTATGCAGAAGAATAACTGTATATCTGAGACACATAGAGTACTTTTTTCTTTGTTTTTGAATGTAAAATGCCGTGCTATGGTTACCTTGGGCAGTCCAGACTAATAGTGTTGTAAGAATAGAACTGGAGTAACTTTGCAACTCATTAGATATTGGGTGATGAAAAAGAGTAGGCATTTAGGATGACACCTAGACCACAAGCCTAGGTATCTTGAAAGATGATGGTTCTCTTGTATAAAATGATCTGGAGTCAAGTAAAAAAAAAAAAAACAGAAAAAACAAACCGAAAACATCTTAAATTTTTCTGTATTCAAAAGGACTCTGAAGATGTCAAAATAATTTTCTAATTATTCTGGTCTTCTTGTAATTAAGTTAGCTTTTTCTTTAAGGACATAGATACTACATAATATGGTGCATTTATATTTATAATTGTTTGCATATCTATGGATATAGACATATATACAGAGACACACACACATATGTTCAATCTTTTTAGTTGTGTCTGATTTTTTGTCACCCAATTTTGTGTTTTCTTGACAAAGATACTGTAGTAGTTTGCCATTTCCTTCTTCAGCCAATTTTACAGATGAGGAATGGAGACAAATAGAGTTAAATGACTTGCTCAGGGTCACATAGCTATTGTGTCTGAGATCAAATTTAAACTCAAGTCATCCTGACTTCCGGCCCTGTGCTCTATCCATTGTACTAGCTAGCTACTCCAAACAGATACACACATAATATATATTAATATACACATGTATGTGTCACACCTACACACATGCATACACATACAGAAGCACATATACAGATATACATTTATGCATACACACAAAGGGTATGAAAAGTTTTATAGTCTTTTGGGCATAGTTACAAATTGCTTTCCAGAATGAGTGGATCAGTTCACAATACCTACAACACTGCATCAGTGTCCCAAATTTTGCACATCCCTTCCAATATTTGTGGGGTTTTTTCATTTTCTGTCATATTAGTCAATGTCACAGGTGGAAAGTGGTACCACAGACCAACACTAATATTTTATAAGGAATGCTTAAAATTTGTCAATGCCATTAAAAAGCCATTCCACACCTGCAGCTCTACCCTACCACCAGATAATGTTCAGTTACTTAAGACTCATTTTTGTGATATGCAAGTCATTTTTGTTTGCTTTTCAGTCATTAAATTATTTAAATATATTGTTAATAAGCAAATCAGCATAGCCTAGAATAGTTTACCAGTCAGAAGGATGGATAAGGGAAGACTTTAGGACCAAACAATAGAAAAAGAACATTATGAAGTGTAAAATAGGTAATCCTGCTTATATTAAGTTAAAAGGTTTTTTTTACACAAACAAAACCAATGCAAAAAAAAATAGAAGAAAAACAGAAAACAGGGGAAAGAATTTTTACAGCAAGTATCTCCAATAAAAGCCTCATTTCTCCAACATAGAGAAAACTGAATCAAATTTAAGAATATAATTCATTCCCCAATTGATAAATAGTCAAAGCATACAAACAGGCAATTTTCAGACCAAGAAATCAAAGTTATTTAAGTCATTAAAATGATCTTAATCATTATTAAGTAGAGAACTCATACCTATCAGATTGGCTAATATAAAAGAATAGGAAAATGATCAATGTTAGAGGGGATGTGGGAAAATTAGGACACTTATTCACTGTTGATGGAGTTGTGAATTGATCCAACCATTCTGTAGAGCAATTGGGAAATATGCCCCAAACTGCTATAAAACTGTGCATACTCTTTGATCCAGCAATACCAATACTATGTCTGTATCCCAAGATATTTTTTTAAAAGAGAAAAGGATTTATTTGTACAAAAAACTTTATAGCAGTTCTTTTTGTGGTAACAAAATTTTGGAAATTAAGGGGTACCCATTAATTAGCGAATGACTGAACAAGTCATATGATTTTAATGGAATATTATTGTGAAATAAGAAATGATGAGCAGGATGATTTCAGAAAAACCTGGGAAGACTTACATGAACTGAAGCATATTAAAGTGAACAGAACCAGGAGAACATTGCAAACAGTAACAGCAGTGTTGTATGGTGAACAATTGTGAATAACTTAGTTATTCTAAGTTATATAATGATCCAAGACAATTCCGAAGGATTCATGATGAAAAATGATATTCACATACAGAAAAAGAACTGATGGCATCTAAATACAGACAGAAGAATACTATTTTCTCTTTTTTGTTTTTTTCCTTCTTTACTTCCTTCATTCCTTCCCTCCCTTCCTTTCTTTTTCCTTCTTGTTTTCTTCAACATAATAACTAATATGGCAAAATGATTTATGCACATGTATAACCTATATCAGATTGCTTACCATCTCAGGGAGGGGAGAGTGGAGAGATGGGGATAGAATTTGGAACACAAATCTTAAAAATGTAAAAAATTATTTTACATGAAATTGGGGGAAATGAAATATTTAAAATAATTGAGATAAATAGTTAATTTTCATCTGTGGTTGAGGCTAACTAGAGTTCTTTAGTTGGTAAGCTCTTTCCTTGAATGGTTGCAATGTTTCCATTTTTTTGGTATGAGAGCTCTGAGGTTGAAAATAACAGTTTTGGATACTGTCCTGAGGATTCTACCAGTCTGCACACTTTTCTCTTTGGTTATAACATTCTGGTAATCTTCTTTTAGCATTACCTCATTTATGCTTTGCATATTTTTATTATTTCTGCAATGCAAATGATTTTAGATTATATTTCTAAATTATTTTTCAAAGTTTTTTAAAAAATATAAATTATCAGGGAAGCTAGGTGGCACAGTGGATAAAGCACTGGCCCTCACTTCAGGAGGACCTGCATTCAAATCCATCCTCAGACACTTGACACTTACTATCTGTGTGACCCTGGGCAAGTCACTTAACCCACATTGCCCTAAATGTCATTTTATCATTGAATTTTTAGTTCTATTTCCTTCATACTTTTCTTTCAGGGATCTAGTGCTTGCAAATATTTCCTGTTTTCTGCTGAAAGACTTATTTTACTTTTCAGGTTTTTTGTTAAAGAACCCTTAATTTCATTCCTTGTCTCATCCTTAAATTATTTTATTAGTCAAAAAAAGGTCTTCAAATCATTCTTGGGATTCCTGTGGATTCTCCATATAGTTCCCTGATATTCTAGTGATACATTTTAATATAATTATTATCTTCTTCCAGAGTTATATTGCAAGATTTACTCTAATCACCCATTTCCTCAATTCCTCAGCCTTTTTTTGCCTGTCTTGTTTTTGTTTTTGTTTTACTATGTGAATTACTGGTGGAAAGTACTTCCTTTCTCCTCTTTTAGTGGGTGCTATTATTGAGTTTATTTTGTATATTTCTAATTCTTTTGAAGTATTGATGAAGACTTGCTGAGTTCATACTTAACTTCTCACTCATCCATCTTGTCATAAATTATAATTCAATCCCACAAGGTTTTCTTGGGGATTAAGGGATATAGATAAAGATGTACTGGTCCCAAATCATACAGTTTGGTGAGAGCTGATGAATGCTCAACATGAGCATTTGCACCTTGGAAAATGGGAAGCACTATAAATTAGGGGCTTGAATTATTATTTTGTTGATTGTCTAGATTTAAGAAAGTGATAAATAAAATGTTAATAATATACAATTAAACTTAAAAGTTTTCACTGCATTTTTAAAAGAGTTAGTTGTTAAACATTCTCTAGCAAACTATTAGATTATATGTATGTTTGTCAGAGTATGTAGCCTGAAAAAATTTAAATGGACCTAGCTGAACTTTTTTAATTTTACAGATGAGGACAATGATGCTCACAAAGGTGAAATAATTTTGTGAACTGTAAAAGTGACTTTACATATTTCAGAGACTCTTACTCTCTTCTACCACTTATATCATTTGAGTGTGAATTCCTGGCTTGTCTAGATCTTTACCCCTCAGGGAAATAAGCCAATTGTATGATTCTCTAACAAGAAAAGATCTTACCAGCACTTACCTTCAGAGGACCTGATAAATATAAACTAATTAAGCTTAATAACACTTCTCTAGAGTGGGTGTCAGTTCAACTAAATATATATTGAGAATTGGCAGAGAAAGATTGAATTACTAAGAGTCTCCAACAAACAAAAAGCTGAGGGAGAAAAAAGATGAAAATCTGTATAGTGAAGGGTCCCTTGCATAAAGTAGGTGTTTAATAAATACTTTTCCAAGCATATTGAGTCAAATTAAATCAACTACACCAAGTCAAGTCTTTCCTACACAACAAGCAGAATCTTCTTTATTTCACTTTATGTTTTACCCCAATGCATTTATTACAATGATAATGGATTTTGGCAGCCTTATTGTGGTTTTGTAAATCATGTAGGAGATAGTAAGTATGTTGGTAGAAAGCCTGTTGGACTTAGAATCAAAAAACCTGTGCTCAAGTTCCAGCTTTTCAACTTAAGTAATTTAATCACTCTGGGATTCAGTTGCTTCATCTGTATAATGAGAATATAATTATTTATTGACTTAATGGAAAAAAGTTATAAGGTGAATATAAGGAAATCTTTCTTTAATCCTTAAAGTTCTTAAATAAGCTATTAATAATAATAATTTATAAATTTATTAATTGTTATTGTTGCTCAGTTATTTCAGTAGCATGCAACTCATCATGACCACATTTGGGATTTTCTTGTAGGTAAAGTACCTGTAACTCCATCAGTCTATAGCAATGAAAGCTGTTGCAATGGTAAAGATGATGGGCACAGGTTCTTAGACTATCAGAATTAGAAGGAACATTATAGATCATCATGTCCAATCTTTTCATTTTTCCAATGAGAAAAGTGAGAAAGAAAATGATTGTTGTTCTTCAGTCATTTTTGACTCTGTGACTCTATTTGGGGATTTCATGGCAAAGATATTAGAGTGGTTTGCCCTTTCTTTCTTCAGCTCATTTTACCCATGAGGAAACCGAGGCAAACAGGGTTAAATGACTTGCCTAAGGTCACACATATAGTAAATATCTGGCCAGATTTGAACTCAGAAAGATGAATCTTCCTGACTTCAGACCTGGAACTCATTCATTGTACCACCTAACTGGCCACTGCATATACATAGTGCCTTACAGTTTACAAAATAATTTACATATATTACCTTAAATGAAGTCCACAACAATCACATGAAGTAGAGAGTTTAGTGAGGATTATTATCCCCATTTGAAAAATGAAGAAACTGAGGCCATGAAAAAGGAGTGACTTACATAAGTCACATGGCAATTAAATAGCAGAGTAAAGAGTGACATCCTGGTCCTTTGATTTCAAATCTAACTTCCAACAGTGGACTCATTTAGATATAATATATATGTGAGGAACAACATTTGGCTTATTAAAAGTAATCTTCTGGGGCAGCTAGGTGGCGTGGTGGATAGAGTACCGGCCCTGGAGTCAGGAGTACGTGAGTTCAAATCTGGCCTCAGAAACTTAACACTTACTAGCTGTATGACCCTGGGCAAGTCACTTAACCCCAATTGCCTCAAAAAAAAAAAAAAGTTATCTTCTACCAAGAAACAATTATATTCATATATGCCACAACTAATGCTTATCAAGGAATAGGAAAGTCGTATGTTATTACAGCCCTTAACTAACTAAATAAAATAATAATAGTAATAATTACCTATTTTATTATGGACTATTAAAACAGCAAAAGAAAATGTCTCATTTTTACATTACTTCAACTGAACAAAAGGGCATATCCAATTTATCACTCTTTTCAGACTCTACAAATACCCTTTTTGGGGGCAGCTAGGTGGCGCAGTGGATAAAGCACCGGCCCTGGATTCAGGAGTACCTGAGTTCAAATCCGGCCTCAGACACTTGACACTTAACTTGCTGTGTGACCCTGGGCAAGTCACTTAACCCCCACTGCCCCGCAAAAAAAAAAAAAAAAAAAAACAAAACCCAAAAAAACCAAATACCCTTTTTGTGGCACATCCCTCAGTTACTGCTTAGAATCAACCCTTGTCATGGAGAACAGCTATGAAATGCCCAGTGATTTCACTTATGCTTCTGGAGATGAGGCAAAGTCTCAGACCAATTCCTTTTAACAGAATTCAACCTTACTTTACACATTCATCCTTCAGATGACTCCATACTTTTATCTACCTTGTTCAAATTGTAGAAAAAAAATACACACTCCCCAACCTCTAACTAGTTGTCTTGGGGGATAGTGTGGGGAAAGAGGGGTCTCAGTGGACTAATATAACACACAGAAAACCACATATAAGGGAGAATGTTCCAGAATAATAACACAATATAGCTGTATTCTTCCTTGCAGTCCAAAGTCTACCTTGGGTCTGTTCCTCTTTCTGTAAACCAGCCAGTTCTGCTCAAACACAACAGACATGTGGCAATTTTAGGTCCAATGGTAATAAATATAATTTTTTTTTCCTTATCTAAAGCACTCCTAAGTTTTGCCTTTGTATGAATGATTTCTATAGATGGCATGGGAATTTGACTTGATTGTTTAGCCATAAACAAGAAAAGTTGTTTCTAAGAGGCATATTTCTACTCAAAATCGCTGCTAAAAATACAAGGCAGCATGATATAGAAGACACTGCTGTATATGAATCATGTCTTTGCCACTTACAAACCAGGTGACATTGAGCAAGTCACTACTTTGTTGGGCCTTGGCTTCCTTACCTGTAAAGTGAGGGAAATTGTATTAGATAGATGAGATAACTTTGAGATACAAATCTATAATAACATAGGCCTATGAATCAGCTATCCAAGTATATGGAAGTACATTAGTCAATTTCGATTTTCCTTTCAGTGAATGCTGGCAATCAGGGGCTGATTGCTTGTGAGGGATGTTGGTTCAGGTAGAGGATGGACTAGAAGACCGTTAGGGTCTCTTCCAACCCTGAGATTCTATAATTCTAATACATACCTGGCCCTGCAGGGTAAATATTATAGAATCATTAGTCATTAGGGTTTGTGTAGGACAACCAGCTCACTTTACAGATGAAGAAACTGAAGTCTGGAAAAGTAGAAGTGACTTACCTAATGTCACCTGGTGAGTAGGTATCAGATATGGCACTCAGACATAAGTTTTCTTCCCAGTCCAATGTTAATTTTGCTAACCCCCACTGATACCTAAAGAGTCAGTGAATTGTGTTTGATCCTGTTGTGCTGAGACAGAACCAATGATGGTGCCAAAATCTAGAAATAGATTGTTAATATTCCTTTGGAAAAGGAAATATAAAAGAACCAATAACAATGTTTATGATGGCCAGAGTTTATTGACCTAGTCTAGAAAGTGGTGACTTGCTATCTAGAGCTTTTACTTGGGAGAATTTACATCGATCTGATTCTATTCACTTGGGAACCTACATCAGTTTAGGTTTTTACCAGTCTCCTTTCATTTAATTCCTTTGTGAAGCATCTGGTAATGATAATTCAAGTGTTTTAGCTAAAGTACTCACAATTCCTATAGGAAACCAGGCCTTTTAAGCCCATTTGCTTATTTCTGCCACCCACCTATTTGGGGGAGTAATAAAACTGTTGGTAGATGTAACTGCCTCTAAGATCTGGAGGAACTGTTTTTATTTGAAAAGTTATTTTGGACCCATTTTCCTACAGTGGGGATAGAAGAACATATGACTCATTTACTTATTACCTAAGATCAAGTCCCTGCAATAAAATATTTCTCATGGGGGCTTTGAGAGTTTTCAGGGATAACTTCAAAATGACTGTTTCTGAAGAATTAGAGAGGATTTCTTTGTTTTTCATAAAAAAAGAATCCTGAGGTAAGATAGGGAATGGGATTAAAACTATAATTTCACTGGTATAGGGAAGTCCCTGGTGAGAAAACCCCCTCTACCAATAGTAATTTCTCTGAAACTTATAGTCGAAGATTTGTCTAAGTACTGAGAGCTTAAGTTATTTCTCAGGGTCACACAAGTGGGATGTGGGAGAAATAGAATGTGAATCCAGATCTACCAGGTTCTAGAGCCACCTCTCCATCACTATAGGTGTCAAATTGAAGGCTATATGTGACCCTGTAAGAGTCAAGAATGCTGCCTAAATCAGATTAAAATGTAATTGTAAAATATTTTAAAATATAACACAATATAGATAATATTAATTTATGGTTTTCCAAGTAAATACAAGCCCAGTAGGGATTTGTTTCTATATGAATTCAATACTACTGCATTATCCTATGTGGTTTCTCTACATTTACCTTTAAGGGACAAAGCTATATATTTATAATATTCTGCACTTATCCCCATCTGCCTCATTTTTTTAACTGTAAAATCAGCTGGAGAAAGAAATGGCAAGCCTCTCCCATATACTTGCCAAGAAACCCCCAAATAGGTTTACAAAGAGTTGGATATGACTGAAGAATTATTTCTATATCTTGTTCACTTATTTTCTTTCTTTCTTTTTGAATATATATCCTCTTTCTTCCTGACTTGGAAAATCAGGGGGTTGAACATGATGATCTATGAGATTCTTTCTGGTTCTAACAGTCTATGAACCTGTGATTATCATTTTTACAGTGATAGAAGCTTCGACTGAAATGGACTGATGGCATTACAGACACTTTACCTACATTTTTTCTCAAAGTCAAAACATCATTGCAAGGGATGTAGTTCAAGCCATTTTAAAAATTGGTAAAACTCAAGCACCTGAATGGTGCTGTGCATATAGGTTTTACCATGTGGTCAGGAAGACCTGAGTTTAAATTCAGCCTGAGACTTTTACTAGTTACAGTGGCTGGTTAAGTCAATTAATTTCTGTCTGCCTTAGTTTCTTCAACTAAATAATGGGGATCATGATAGCACTTACCTCCCATTTTGTGACAATCAAGTGAGATATTATTTATAAAACACTTAGCACAATTCCTGGCATATAGTTGTCATTTCATAAATGCTGTTTTCACTCTTTCCTTCCTTCCATCCTTCCATCCTTGCATTCTTCCTTCCATCCTTCCATCCTTCCATTCTTTCTTCCTTCCTTCCTTCCTTCCTTCCTTCCTTCCTTCCTTCCTTCCTTCCTTCCTTCCTTCCTTCCTTCCTTCCTTCCTTCCTTCCTTCCTTCCTTCCTTCCTTTCTGTCCCATGGGTGGAATGACCTCACCAAAGTAACACAGTAAGAACTAGAATTAGAATCCAAGTCTTCTGACACCAAATTCTGTTTTCTTCTGAAAAATGAAAATGTTGAGTTAGATAATTGCCAAGGTCCCTTCTGCTTCTATAATCTTTAATTGCTTTAAAAGGATGCCAGCTATTGCAGCTCTATTATTACCCATCTGCAGAGAATGGTCTGATTTTTGTTGTTGTTCAATTACATTGAATGAGTAAGACATTTTTTTCTTTTTGGTTTTGGTTCTGGGTTTTTCTCAGAAATGTCTGTGTATGTGGAAAGTATTCCATATATTGTCTATTATGTACTATGAAATAATGGTATACACATTTTCTTGTGTTTTGAGCTCCCCTGGAAATCTGTCACCTATTTTATCCTCTTAAAATGAAATACTTGCTCTTTCCTCGGTTATAATTTGTCTTACTTTTCATTGCTTTGTGAGGGAAATTTGTCTCTCCCCCCCAAAACAAGTGAATTTATCTTCTCCTACGTTGTTTCCCCAAAGTTAATCTTTCCTCCATTTTATCCCCCCCAAAGTGAATTATTCTTTCCTCCAGCCCCCCACAAAAGCACATTTGTATATTTGGTCCCCATGGTGAAATTTCTTCATTTCCCAGTTCTTGGAATTTAATTTTCTTCTGCCTTTTACCTACAGGTAATTTTCCTCCCTTTCCCCACCCTCAATATATTTCTTTACTTTCAAAAAAGTTATTTTTTTTCTTCACTGTTTGAAAGGTTTAGAGAAGCTCAGGACTATGTGTTTGTGATAAGCTATGATAAGCTACAGAGCCTTGCAGAAGGGTCTTTCCAACAACTGAAAGCTAATGACACTTGCTACCTGTTTAACTGTAGTTTAATGCTTCTCCAACTTAAACTTCAGTTACTTCTTCTATGAAATGAGAAATTTGGAATCCATGACAAGTTCTTAATTATTGTTTTGTCATGGACCCCCTTGACAGTCAGATGAAACTTAAAGCTATTGGTAGTTTGTGACCTATATTCATAATTAAAGGAAGTGATACATTTTGATTAAAGGTTAGTGAAAATAAAGTTGTATTTTTTTCTTTTCTAAGTTCATAGACGCTGCCCCCCAAAAATTTATCCACAGACCTCAGTGGTCCCTAGAACCCATGGACAAGATGATCACTAAAGTCCCTTCTAACTCTCAAAAACCTGCTATTATAGTAAATGTATCAAAGATTTGAGATTTCACTGGCATGGGTCATCTATAATTTATAATCCTAGAGAGATGCCCAAGGCTCAAGGAGGGTAAATGATTTGTCCATGGTCACACAGCTAATAAATATCAGAGGTGGGATACTTCCCGATTCTAGATGTCACACTCTAGTAATTTGTGATATTGCCTTTCATAGTGAAGGGAAAGAGGAATCTTAGCATAACTTTAATTCCATGGTTCTATTGGTGGCATTGGTTTGGTAGTAAAGAAGACTTGGGTTCAGATCATGCCTTTGCCACTTTGTTGCTATGCAACATTCAATCACTGCCATTTTATGGACTGATTTACTCATTTGTAATAATGAGGGAGTTGGATCAAATTACTAAGAACCTTTCTTATTCTATTATGCTGTGGATCATATAACTTCATTCTAAGGAGCTCTGTTATTAAGAAGAGAAAGTACTTGAGGGTAATAGTACTTGCTATCTTCCCTGAGGCAATTGATAGTGGGCTTGTGTGTGTGTGTGTGTGTTTGTCAAATTGAAATTATTAAGCTAGTTGCTTCAGACAGTGCCAGGGTTAATAAAAGTTGAGGAAAGCTGTTACAATAAGCTTTTCAAGGACATGAAGTCCCCTTGCTCCTCATCAAATTGTGGATTTGAACTGAAACCATTCAGTATTATTAAAAATCCCTCCTCTTAGTCTTAGTCTTTTAAAAACCAGGGAGGTTCATATTTATGAGAATAGAAAATGCGAGTTTATTTAGAAGCAGAATGTCATGATAAGCCCATGGTTATGGAAATAATTTTGGAAAATTGGGGCCATTTCTTTTATTTTTTTATGTTTACTTTTTTATCATGAACTTATTATAATTTTGTAATTCTTTTATTTCCTTCCACCTCATCTATGTACACTCTTTGTATGTGCCAAAATGCTTATTAGTGAATTTGATAATGCTTTATTGGTCTGGCAGTATTAATAGTATTTCCAAAGGTGTAATAAAAAACAAACAAACAAAAACTTACCTCCCCAAATAGAATAGGAAAAAGTAGGTTAGACATTGTAAAATCTGGCTGATTGAAAGTTAATAAAAATAGAACAAATAGAAGCGTAAAAAATTATCACTAAAAAAGGCTTGAGCAACCATTGAGTCCAGTTCCCTTATTTTCCAAATGTGGCATTTGAGGCTTAAAGAATCAAAATGTGGCAAATAATTGTAAATTGTGGGGTTGCCAATCAACTGGGGAATGGCTAAACAAGTTGTGGTATATGAATGTTAAGGAATACTATTGTGCTGTAAGAAATAAGTAGGCAGATTTCAGAAAAAAGTTGAAAAGACTTGCATGAATTGATGCTGAGAGAAATTAGCAGAACCAAGACAGCTTTGTATACAGTAACAGCAACATTGTGTGAAGATCAGTTGTGATAGACTTAGCTTTTCTCAGCAATACAATGATCCAAGACAATTCCACAGGAATCATGATGGAAAATGCTCTCCACATCCATAAAAAGAACTGTGTGTTCTGAATTCAGAGTGAAGCATAATATTTTTATTTTTGTAGCTGTCATTTCTTCTTTCTTGTGTTTTTTTCCCCTTTACTCTGATTCTTCTTTCACAACATGACTAATGTGGAAATATGTTTAACATGATTGTAATGAGTAAGCTATATCAGATTGTTTGCTAGCATTGGGAGGGCAGAGAGAGAAATAATTTGGATCTTAAAATCGTTAAAAGTGAATGTCAAAAATTATTTTAAAATGTAATTGGGGGGGCAGCTAGGTGGCACAGTGGATAGAGCACTGGCCCTGGATTCAGGAGTACCTGAGTTCAAATCCGGCCTCAGACACTTAACACTTACTAGCTGTGTGACCCTGGGCAAGTCACTTAACCCCAATTGCCTCACTAAAAAAAAATGTAATTGGAAAAAATAAAATACTATTTAAAATCCAATATGAACAAAGAATCAAAATGATTGGTCAAGGGTCACATAGATAGTTAGTGACTGAGCTGAGACTCAATAATTCCCAATCCTTTGATCTTTCCAAAACATCAAGTCAAATATTCTTTCTACTGAACCAAGCATAGAGTAATAGAAGAGACTGACAGAGGCACCATCAAGTTTTTCCAAGGCTCCTGTGGAATGACATGCAGCAATGTGCAACAATGTCAGCCTTGTCATGATGTGTCAGAGGCAGCTCAGTGTGGAAGGTGTTAATGCTGAGAATAACACACAGAGGATGCAAGGTACATCCTGAGGCTGGCACAAAATCAGAGCATATTAGAGGCATATCTGTAGCAAAGAGGAATTTCTGAGTAGTGTCAGTTTCTTTGGTCTCCTACCAGGCATGTTACAGAGAATTTTCACATCAGCTGTGTGGAAAATTCATCTTCTGATCCTAAAACAGCTGCCAAGCTGTCCATAGTACATGACAGCTGGAAGAAATTTCATTCTTAAATCACTGTTTCAAAGGCAAACATTCACTGAAGTGGTTAAAAAATTGAGAAGGGCTGGAAGGAGATGAGAGCAGATACTCACAAGGCTTGGTGCAGAGAGGGGGGTAAAGAAGAGGAATTGATGAAGAAAATGAAATGAACTTTGAGTGACTCTTAAAGACAACTCTGTAGGTTTCAGATAAGTTAGCTGTCAAAATTCATTTTCTTACAAGACAAATTTCATTCTGTATTGGCTGTGAAGGTTTCATTTGATATGAAGTCATGTTCCTAAACTGGATTTTTTCACTTTATTTCTTTAAAGAAACCTAGGAAAAGGTAGGGGTTCTCTGGCCTGATGGTACTAGAACGCTAAACTTTTGACAAGTTTTAAGAACTGTCATCTGGAACTAGGTCCAAAAAAGTAACAATCAAAGCTCAAAGCAGTAATATTAAATATGAATAAGTATCATGTTCTTATTCCAGAAATTGGAAGGAACCTCAGAGCCTTTTTGTTTTGTTTTGCTTTGTTTTTTTGTGAGGCAATGAGGTTTAAGTGACTAGTAAGTGGCAAGTGTCTGAGGTTAGATTTGAACTCAGGTCCTCCTGAATCCAGGGCCATTACTTTATCCACCGTGCCACCTAGCTGCTCCCCCCCCCCGCAACCCCACTGAGCCTATTTAGACCTGCACAGCCAGTCTTCTTCTTTTTTAATAAACATTTTTGTTTAAAGTAAAAAAAGAGAGAATTAGGTGGGAAGCAGCAGTACAGAACTATAAACAATGGGTCCAAATTTTGGAGAGCAGATCAGTTGAAAATAACATATATTACAGTAACATGACAAAATGGGATGCTTTGGAAAGCAGTAGGTTCCCAATCAATAAAGGTCTTTCGAAAAAGAGAAATTATAACTTTTTTGTGTTTCTAATTTAATACTTCATTTAAAAACATAGAGAATTTCCATATATAAATCAAAACTTGCAAAAATAGGACTGTATATGAAATTATGAATTCTACCTCATACCAGTTGTTCTAAGTATATAATTCTATACGTTCATTTTTAAAGTTCTGCTTGTCATGCTATTTGATCTTCCCTTGACTGAATTTGAAATATAACGATGACCCCTTAAGACATTACTATTATATTATTACTAACTATATCTCCCATTAACCTTCCTTTCTTCCTCCCAAATTAAAAACACTAATGGGGGAGGGGAGGATGGAAAGTTCTAACAATCAAAATTAATCCACACTATGGCCACATCTAACAATGCTCCTTTTTACATCTGGTGTCCATCCCTTCTGTTTGAAGAAGGGTAACATTTTTTAGGTATTTTCACATCTCCTGGAGACTTGGTTCTTTGATTGTATTCATTTGTTTCAAAATTGTTTTTTTCCTTTATGTTGTCCTTATACTGTTTTAAATTCTTCTGACTCTGCTTATTTCACTTTGCATCAATCAATTCATACTACCCAAAATTCTATGAAATCACCTCTCATCACTTCCTGTAGTGGAATAATAGTCTATTACATTCACAAAGCACTATATGTTATACCATTTTCCCAATTATCTAAGAGGCTATCTAAAAGACCTTAGGTACTACTTAATTTTTATCCCCACTTTAGGATAAGGACATATTTTTCTCTTATGACTCATCTTCCCAGTATTTTCACCTTTGTAATGAACTGCTTCCTGTTCCCATTTGAATTTGAGAAATCCCATTCTCATTAACCATGAGTTTTATATACTTCTACACCAAAATTTTTTACATCTATGATCAATCTCCTTTTTTCTATTTTTATGTACTTTTCAAGTAACCCAATTAAGAGAAATAAAGGTTCACTTTTCCTTTCTACTACATTTTTTACATGCCCTTGGTCTTACCACTTTCAAACCCTAAGACTATAAGAACTAATCTACTACCTCTAACATCCTCTGAAGACATAAAAGGTCTAAAGACCCACCTATAAGTTTCTTCTTCCCCCATCAACATTAAAATGTTAGCACCAAACCAATCCAACCATTCTGGAGAGCAATTTCAACTATGCTCAAATGGCTATGGGGCAGTGCATACCATTTTACCCAGTAATACCACTACTATGTCTATATCCCAAAGAGTTCATAAAAAGGGAAAAGGACCAACATATAAAAAATATTTCTAGCAGCTCTCTTTGGGGTGGCAAAGAATTGGAAATTGAGGGAATGTCTATCAATTGGGGAATGGATGAACAAGTTAGTGGTATATGAATGTACCATTGTGCTATAAGAAATGATGAGCAGGCAGATTTTGGAAAATCCTGGAAAGACATAAGTGGACTGATGCTGAGTGAAGTGAACAGAACCAGTAGAACACTGTACACATTAAAACCAACATCGTGTTATGATCAACTGTGATAGACTTAGCTTTTCTCAGCAATTCCAAAGGACTAATGATGGAAAATGCTCTCCACATCCAGAAAAAAACACACTGTGGAATCTGAATGGAAATTGAACCATACTGTTTTCTTTTTTTTTTTTTTAAGTTTTTCACTTTTGTTCGGATTCTTTCACAATGTGAGGAATGTGGAAATAAATTTAATATGATTGTACATATATCACCTTTATCAACTTGTTTTGTCTTGGAGAGGGAAGACAGGGAGAAAAATTTGGAACTGAAACTCTAAAAAAACAAATGTTGAAAAATCTTTACATATAACTGGAAAATTTTTAAAATGCTTTTAAGATTAAAAAATAATGTTAGCACTATATTATACAACTCCTTTCAATTACTCCAATAAATTGACCTTTCTATATTTCTCTGAACTCATTTGTTTCTATTCCAAACTACTTACTCAGCTCTGGTCTTTCCAAAAAACGTCTTCAAAATCTTCTACTGTATTAAATGTCCACTTTTTCCCATATAGGACTATATGAAGTTTTGCAGGATAGGTTATTCTTGGTTTTAAACCCAACTTGTTTTGCCTTTGTAAATGTCATATTCCAAGGTTTCCTCTCATTTATAATCGAAGCAGTCAAGTCTTGTGTGATCCTAACTATAACTCCTTGGTACTTGAACTGCTTCATTCTGGTTTCTTGTACTATTTTCTCCTTGACCTGTGGCAATCAACAGAACAGTAAGTCAAATCTAACTTTTACAGTGTTTTTTTTTTTTTTTCTGATTCCAGTGGCATAAATGCTCACACTGAAAATTTATCCATCAACTTGAGACTTGGTTCAAGCTGCCTCTAGCACACTCCTACTGCCAGACCACTTCTAAATTTTGTGATAGAATATTATAGGTAAGATTGAAAGAATGTGGTTTTTTTCTTGACATTCAGTGACTTATCTGAATAGAGGCATGGAAGACATTTTAAACAAACAACTTTTCTTTAACAACTCTTGCAATGCAGTTGCAGAGGTGATACATGAAGAAATGGTACTAGAGGGGAAAAAACTGGGATGAGTAGTTAGAATAGACCATATTGGAAATTTAATGATTTTGAGGGTATTGAGGGATTGATTTTCAATGTATTTGAACAAAGGTGTCTTAGTAAAGCTTTGATGGGGAGTGTAGAGGGAGTCAGATGTTATTGTTACCAGAAAAAAAGGTGAATAAGAAGATATTAATTATGAATATTTTACACAAATTTCTATTAACCAGGTGTGTAACTTGAAAAAATGTTTTTGTTGTGTAGTTTTTTTTTTTCTTTAGTCAAGTCTGAGTCTTTGTGACCCTGTTTAGGGTTTTCTTGGCAAAGCTACTGGAGTGGTGTGCCATTTCCTTTTCCAACTCATTTTACAGATGAAGAAATTGAGCAAACAGGATTAAGTGAGTTGTCCAGGGTTACACAGCTAGGGAGTGTCTGAGGTCAGATTTGAAGTAAAGATTTCCTCACTCTAGGCTTTGTTCACTGCACCACCTAGCAACCCACAAGTCAAAATAGGTTGTATCTAACACAAAATATCCGATTTTATTTTGTGATTGAAAATGAATGAGGAAATATTGTGAAATTGTTTTGGGAGAGATTAGGGATTCAATCTTTTCCTTTAAACTCAGGGATTTGGAGATTTCTTATTCTCTGCCATTGACTATAACCCCACTGAATGCATTCCCCCAAATTCAGGAATCCAGGAACTCTAGTTCAATTGAACTAGATTTATAAACAGATTAGCTTTTAATTTTTTTTCTTCAAAGGTATAGCAAGAACAAACATACAAACATTTTCCCCCAACATCTTGGAAGATAATCAAGCCTATAACACCTCAGTCTCAGGGAAGAAATGGGAAATTAGCTTAACTCAGTTCCTACACAGAATTGCTCCCATTCAATTCAAGTCCAAAGAATCCTTTGGGTTTTTAATCCAGAGCATTGGTTTCTCAAGGGCTTCTCTGCTAATCTAGCTTCATCATCTAGCCTGGAAAACTGGACTTTGTGATCTCCATGGCTTAATTTTCTGTGTCAGGGACCTTCCTTATTGTACCTAAAATGGAAAAAGACCAAAATCTCAAGATCTTCTTCAAGATCACATGGCCTCAGGGGAGCCTCTTCCCCTATTTCCTATATGTTTTCTGCTGAGTTGAATAAGTGCCTCACTCCTGTATATTGTCAAAAAGAGAGAAACTGTTCTAATCAACCTGTTTTAAAGACACTGCCAATTCCATCTGTGCATCTGAGTGAGGATACTCCTAATCCCAAAGTAGACCAAGTCAGATGTCCACACATTAGCCAGTCTTGCTGTTTCCCCAATTTTTGTTAATTGTTTCAGTTGTGTTTGATTCTTCATGATTCTATATGGGGTTTTGTTGACAAAGATACCAGAACAGTTTACCATTTCCTTCTCCAGCTAATTCTATATAAGAAAAAAATAAGGCAAATAGGGTTAAGTCACTTGCCCAGTTTCACATAGCTAGTAAGTGTCTGAGACCAGATTTAGACTCAGGAAAATAAGTATTCCTGACTCCAGGCTCTGAATTTGATCCACTGTATCACCTCCTATTGTAGGAGTGTGGAGGTCCTGGGTTCTTCTTTCCCCAAGTACTTAAGTCCTCCCTTATGAGGGATACCATTTTAGGTGGTCCATTACAGTTGTATCATGGAGGTAGCAGCATTATTTTAAGATAATTGAATTATAAAGTGTGAAGCACTATAAATGTGTGTGGGCAATTTGACTGTTATTATTCACAGAATATTTGAAGTAGAAGAATTCCTCTAATTTTCCAGCTGATGAAATTGAGGCTTGAAAATGGGAAGCAAACCACCCTAGGTCACATATTTAGTAAGTGGTACAACTCATATTGTAAGCCTCCCCCTTTTTTTAAAAGTCCAGGTCATATGCTTATTATACTCCAGGATATACTACCTCCAAAAAATCACCTTCCCTCTCACCCAAGATCATGGACAACTCATCCTACTACTCTTCAAATCCATGAAGGCTAATGATTATTCCATGATTTATTCACTCCCTTTAGTGGAGACTTTAGTGAGGAATATTTTGAAAATAATAGCAAAATAATATCAAGACAAGTAAAACTGTTCCCTGTGGAGTTAGAAATAAATGCCCATTTACAATGCATTGACATGTGTCTTCAAATAGGTTTTGTATTCTTCAAGAAGAACTAACAAGAAAAGTTATATCCACATCTGCTCTCTTCACAAATATATTCAACTCTGAAATTGTTCATGCAGATTCTCAAAGAAATTGCCCCAGAAAAAAAAGCCAGAAAATTACAAATAAGCAAAAGTCAATGAGTGCTGCTATTTGCTTCTTCCCATTAAAGAGAAACATACACCTTACTGTCACAGAAATGGATGGTCTCATTGATAAGTTACTACATTTGAATCGCACCTATTTGATGAAAAAATATATACAACAAAGATGAATCTATAGGAAAGGAAACACCATTGGCATAGTGAAATGTGTGACTTCAACATTTGAGAAAAAATATAGGTACTTGGAGAAAATAATGACAGTGATCAACAGTAGACATAAAACAACATAATGGAAAAATATGTGTCTACCATTATATTTTTGAGAATGAATGATTAGAATACATTGTAATTCCACAGTTTTCCTTGTCTTCCTCTCTGAAAACTGGGCTGTGTGTGCAAGTTTCCAGTTTGTACAACAATCATTCATTCATTGAAACAAGTTACTGTGTACTGGGGAGAGAGCTTTGTTCCTGGCTCTTAGGGGAAAGAAGGAAATTAGTCCATCAGCAATTATTTGTTGAGTTCTTAAAAGGCAATGTGTTCCTATCCATTGAGAATACCCTTATCACATCCCTCCCCATAAACAAAGAGTAAGAAAAGGTTTATACCTTCTAGGTACTTATAATCTACATAGGATGAAGGACAGTTTGTTGTTATTCAGTTGTTTCAGTTATGCTTGACTCTCCTTGACCCCATTTGGGGTTTTCTTGGCGAAGATAATGGAGTGATTTGCCATTTTCTTCTCCAGATAAGGAAACTGAGGCAAACAGGGTAAAGTGATTTGCCCAGAGCCACACACACAGGAAGTTTCTGAGGTTTGATTTAAACTCAGTTTTTCCTGATTCCAGGACCAATTCTCTATCCACTGCACCATCCAGATGCCCTATGAAGGACACACAAAGCGAGCTGATCATAGATCTAAGAAGTTGAAGGGAATTCAGATGTCATCTAATCCAACCATTTCATCGTACATATGAAGAACACGAGGCCCAGGGCAGTTGTGATTTTCCCAAGGTCACAAAGAGAGTAGACAAAAGAAATGAGATTTGAACCTAGATCCTTTGATATCCAATAGTAGATGATTATCTATATGAGACTGCATATAAGTATCACACAAGTGATAGGCATATGTAGTGATACAAGAGTTCAGAAGATGAAAATAGAATAAGTATCATTTCTAGATCCATGAATCTTACAATTTAACAGAGAAGCAGTTGCATAGATATTTCCCAGTAAAAGTGACCAGAAGGCAGAGACAAGAAATCATTTAACAACTGGAATTTTCATTCATTCATTCAGTAACAATAGCTCATATGGCACTGAATGGCTTAACAAACACTTTAAATGAATTCTTTCACTAACATCCTGTGAGGTGGTGGTTCAAGTGTCATCCTTACTTCCCAAATGACAAAGCCTTATGAATGCTTACATAGGTACAAAGACTTGACTAAGGAAATACAGCTAGTGAGAGGTAGGATGAGGATTCAAGTCTAGGTTCTTTACTTTCAGATCCAGCACTCTTTCCATTATGCCACATAGCCTCTTAACACACACACACACACACACACACAACTAGAAAAAGTACATTGCTAATACAGTTAATTATTCCTGAGTGGCTGTGAATCAGTGTTAGTATCAGTCAAATTATGAAAAATTAGGTTAAAATATATAATTCCTTCCAGACTATTATTGTCTGAGTAAAATATATATTTAAAAGTTGTAAATTTTATATTAAAGATACTATAAATTGAGATAAAATCCTGAAAGTGATGACTTTTAAGCATAAATAATTACCTTGCTAACATATTCCCTACTGTGGAAAATGTATCTTAAGATATGGTAGCTCTTTTTGGGATAGTCTCAGAGCTTCCACTTGTCATGGTTTTGTTGTATCACATACCATGTCATCAGTAAAATGGCATTAGTTTATTTTAACAGAAAGCACTATCTGTGATTTGTGTTTTTAAAAAAGTTTTAAGAATATTTACCAATCTTTCCCACTGGAAGTGAAATTCCATTATTAGGATGAGTTCTGAGCACTGAAAATAACATTCCCATAGATTTACAGACAATGTTTTGCTTATTTAAAAATTGTATCTTCAAATTATTGCACAGGCTCTCCATGACACCTATAATGTACTCTGTTCTCATTTTTGCCCCAAATAATCTCTAGTCTTTTTCTAGGCTTAACTCAAGTTCTCTCATCCAAAAACACTTTTCCTGATAGCCCAGCCATTAGTGTTCTCACCCTTCCCCCTGAATTTATTTTGTATCTATGTATCTGTATACACATTGCTCCCTGAACATCAATAATATTGTAAGAAAATAATTATTAATAAAGAATTTCTAGGAAGACCCACAGATTAGTTGCAGTCCTCTTCTCTAGGTCACCACAGAAATTTCAATTCTTGAGGAAGTTTTAATCTTGTTTGGGATCAGCCCAATGGCATAGTAGATGGAGATTGATTCTTTTGTTTGGCTCATTGAAGGACTTATGGGAATATACCACACCTGCATTTCTCCTTTGCCCTTCAGCAGTGGTCTTTTGAACACTTCCCCCTTATTATCTGTAGAGCTCATTTTACTTTGGACCTCCCTCAAGTCATGTCAACCAATGGAACTGAATGATGCTAACCAATTAGCTTTGCTCACCACGACTCTTTTTGTGCCCTCCCCCCCGCCATTGGTATATTTTCTCAGACCTCGTAACCAAAACTCAAATCTGAGGAAAGGAAAACAGTGTAGAAACAATTTGCCCAGGGTCACAGTAATAGTGAAGGTGTGTTGTGGGGATGTAGAGTTGTGGTGCAGAGAGGAGTTCAGGACATCAGAAGGGTGTCCAAGGCTCTCACCATGAGGGGGCTTACAGGAGAAGTGATCTAGGTGGTTCAGAAGTAGATATTATAATATGCAGCACAAAAGAAGATAAAAAGCCTTGAACACAAGAGGGTTGCCATCGTGGCTCCATCTTGGCTTGTGCTTTGCTCCTTTCTTGGCTCAGAATGCTGTCTCTTGGTGTGCTCTTTCCACTTAGGAAAGTAATGTAGGGCTTCTGAACTCTCCTTGAGACCACATGCTGTCTGTCTAAATGCTTACTGCCAAACTAGGTGCAATAGCCATCAATATAGAAGTAGCAATAATTTTAGAAAGCACTGTTTATCAAAAAGAAATTTTAAAATAGGATATGAGCTCTTTGAGGATAGGGGATATTTCTTTTTAAAAATTTTATATCCATAATACCTATCACATCCTATAGCATTTTTGACATATGATGTATTTAATAATAAATGCTTGTTGAATTAAATTGAATTGAACTAGAAAAACTTTGAACAATTTTAAATATTCTTCTATAATTTATTCTTAACTCTTAGAGTCCTTGGCACCACTTTTCCCTATTTTCAGATGTCTATAATTTTATGTAACTGAGTGATAGGACTACATGAGACAAAACAAAATGGTACAAAAGAGTCCCAAATGATCTGAGACATATCATATGGGATCATATTGAATACATAATTTTATTTAAATTCATTACAGAAGAATGCAACAGATGGCAATTGAGGGTATTGTATCTCATCACTTTTGACTGTTCAATGAATTATAATCTAGTCAAAATTCAATTGAATGTGAACAGAGAATAAAAAGCAATGTAGACTATTAACAGCTCAACATTTATCACTTCCACATTTGTTTTCCCTTATGATAGACAGTTCAATGACAAGAAAGACATTTTATTACTACCTTCCATCGCACCAAGTTTGACATTACTGAAGATTGATTCTGACTCCATACTATTTTTTTTTCCTCTAAACCATCCTAGGTTTATCATTAAAGTTTCATCACTTTTGCTGGGCACCATTTTCCCCTAGATAATTTAGAACTTCAGGGTTGCCATGAACTCTTCCAAACTGGAATAGCAAATTTCTTAAAAATAAATGCATGTTATCCATATTATGTCATGTATTCAGGTTGGCATTCCTTTGTATCAATTCATTGTCATGATTCCAAACTATTCATTGCTGCAAAAGATCATCTATCTCCCATCAATATCTACCAATGATATCCTACACCTGATAAACACAAGGTGACATGCTGTTAGAAAAAATACAATGAGAAAACCTCCCAAAAGTAATGGAAGAATGCATGGTGAATGTAAGCAAACTGTTTCATGTTAGTGATGAGGCAGCTAGGTGACAGAGTGAAAAACAAGCTGAACCTGGAATCAGGAAGACCTGAGTTTAAATTCTTCCTCAGATACTTATTAGGAATGTGGCTTTGAGCAAAACAGTTTACCCCTATCTTCCACAATTTTCTGATCATCTGTAATATGGGGAAATAATAGAACTTACCTCTCAGGGTTGTTATAATGATAAAATGAGATCTTATTTGTAAAGTGCTTTCAAAATGCTATATGAATGCCTATTATTATTGTTATTATTATTATTGATTATGATGAAAATTTGCAGGGAAGAAGTCTTGTAGATGCATGACTGAAGGTATTAAAATCTTAAAACAAGAAGTAGGCTAATCAAGCATCTCACAGGCAAATGAAAAAGGCAGCCTGTAAATTCCCATGAAAGTCATTAAAACTTTGGCAAGCCACATGAGACATTCTGGCTCCCAAGAGAACTTGGCTAAATTTTTAGTGTAAGAATTTATACCTTTAAAATTGGCAAAGGCTGCAGATTAGCATTTGATTAATTATTTTGCTGATTTTTTGACCTAATAGAATAATGGAGAAAATTATAATAAAGCAAATTAAACTCAAGCCTATGTCCTGCCATTCATTTTTTTTCCCAGAGAACCACTTATTAAGATTTACCAGTCCACCCCTGCATATCATTTTTTCAAGCATTTTCAATCACTATAAGAACTAAAAATGAATAGAAATTTAAAAGTGAAGAATTTGAGGCAAAACAATACAAGTCAGCTGGGAAACATTTGCTTCTTGAAATGTAAAATCAGTTTAAATGAAGCTTAGAATAAAAAAAAATCCAAAGACTGATAATATTGCATTGAATATATCCATCTCCAAGATTTTAAATTCACATACATGGATACATACAAATATATGCATATATAATATTTGTGTGTGTGTTTATTTATATGTATGTATACCAAATCATTGCATTGCAAACTTGGAGCGAACTTAGGACAGAAAATATCAGAGCTGGAAGGGCTCTTAGAAAACAAATCATTAAGTGTCAGGGAAATGAATAAAATGTTCATACTCTTTGTCCAAGTGAAAGGGTTTTAAGAGAAAAATAAAGGTCCAATATATACTACAATATTCAAACAGCATCATTGTCATAGTAAAGAACTGGGAAAAAACTTGGCACCCATCTATTGAAGATAGCTGAATTGTCATATTTGGACATAATCAGCTATAACTACTTTGTAAGAAATGACAAATGAGGAATTCAGAGAAATGTGGCAAAATTAAACAGAACCAACATAATAATAATATACTGTAACAATTGGAATGACGCCACCTGCTGGAGACTTACTGTAGAAGAGTTCTGCCCATGAAGTGAAGGTCTTTGAGGGCAAGACCAGGAGTCTTTTCTTTGGTGTCAGGAAGTGACGCGGGCTAGTGGGAGGAGGAAGGAAGAGACTGGCGCTCAGTCTCGCGCTCTTTCCTTTGGACTCTGGTGAAGAGCGGAGCTAGAAATGTGCTCTCCCTTTAATAGATAGGAATTTAGGCCTTTTTCTCTCTCTTTACCAAATTCTTATTCTCCTTAATAATGCGTCATTCCAATCGTTACAATACATAATAACTACAATGATGTGAACAAAAAGATGACTAAGAGGATGTTGAACTCTGCATAACAAAAACCAATAATAGTCTCAAAGAAGAAATAATGAAATATCCCTTCATTATCAACAGAGAGGCTAAGATTTATTACTTTAGAATGTTTTACATTGTTTCATATGGTCTCTATATTAATTATTTTTGTTTAATTTTTTTCTCTTCAATTATTCAATCTATAAGTACTTATTAAGTTCTAGGTACTATGCTAAGTGCTAAGGATACAAGGACAAAGAATGCAAAAATCCCTAGTATCAGTGAACTTACATTTTAATGGGCTAGCCAATAAGTTAATATATATTTCAATACTCATATATGTGTTTGTCCAGTGTAAATATAAAGTTAATAAATGCATATATATGCATAGTCATTAAACCATCAAGTAGGTAGGGTAGAAGAACACTAACAGCTGTATGTTCAGGAAAGACTTCATTGTAATTATGACACTTCAGCCACATGTTAAAAAAGGAAGAAGTGTTGGAGATAGAAGAGAAGAGGGAGTCTATTTCAGGCATGGAGAACAGTCATTGGGAAGTGATGGAAAAAGAACTTGGAGTGTTGTAAGAAAAAGGCAGAAAGAAGCCCAATTTGTTTGGATTGCAGCATGATAGGGCAGAGGGAATGTTCAATGTTCACCTATCTGGAAAGATAGTTGGAACTAGGTTGTATAGAGCTTGAAAAGCTAAAGAGAGCAGTTAATACATGATACTAGAGTCAATAGGAAACCACTGGAGCTGATTGAGCAGGAGAGTGGCAGATTCAGATATGCTTTTAAGGAAAATCACTCTGTTTGCTGTGGCTAGGATGGGGGTGAAGCAAGAAGATTGATTAGAAGGCTATTTTAATAATCAAGATACAAGATGATAAGGATGTGAGCTAAGGTCCTAGGAATGCAAAGAAGAGAAATGTTCAAGTGTGAGAAATGCTGCAAAGATAGAAACATTTCAAGAGGAAAATTTAGGTGACAGAAAGAAGCAAGAAGAAACTATTTCAAGAAATTATTATGATACCAAAAAAGAAAGAAAAAAGATATCAATAAAACTCTTCTAAATGAAGGACAGAAGGAAGGACTTTACAACACAAACTACCATATTTGAAGCAAGCTTAGAATAAAAAATTCTAGACCTCTAAGGTGCTAAAACCCTTCTAACATACAATGTCAGTGTCAGGGGGTTCCTTATAATATAAAATTGTACATAGGGAAGAAAGCTTTAGATAACTTTTCTTACCCCCTTGTTTTACAAACAAGAAACCTATATTTCCAAGAGAAGAGATGACTTGCCAAAGGTTACATAGAAGAACAAATGTTTGAACCCTTGTCTCCAGTTTCCTAGTGTACTACATTTTCAATACTAATTTACTTTAATAAAATACTTGCAAAAAAGCTTAAACATAAAAATCCTGACCTATTAAGCAAATGAATTATTGGAAATCTGGTATCTTAGCAAAAATACAATCTTTATGAAAATGCCAATTCCCCCAAACTGTTTTCCAAGAGACTTAACCAGAAGAAACCACCAGAATCCACCAGGTCCTTCCCCTAAGCCTTCATGGTCTGCTTAAAAACCATGCTCATACTTTAAGAGAGTTGACACTTGACATTTTTCCTGGTAATAAGTAATTTGGGTAATAAAGCTGTAGGGAAATTGAACTTGTCAGCATGTTAAATGCATTTGTCTCTCTGAATATAATAAACTGTGCTTGGGAAATGGATAAGAATTACAGCCACATTTTTCCTTTGATTTAAAATCTAATTTGTCATTTGGGCATTTAGATTTTTTTCACTAAATCCTCTAAATTTGTACCACTTTTATTTACTTACTCTGTGGGTTACATATGTTTCAAATTGGAAACCCTACATACCCTCAGATATAATGGGTTCCTTATGATTCACAAACTTTTAGGGGTAGAAGAAAATGAATCATTGAAGGAAAGAGGTAGTTATCTGAGTCCAAAATGTCATTTGACCCTATACCTTCCAAATTCTGTTAAATGTACCCCACAGACATCCCACTCCTTCCTCCTCAAATATTTAATTCATTGTGATCAGAAGCAGTTCAGCATGTCTGAGAGAGCCCTGGGCCTGAGACTGAAGACCTAACTTGTTCTCCTTGGCTCTTGCTTACAATTTATCATGGTATAGGTATAAAAAGTGCTGGATTTGACATCAGAGACCCTGAGTTCAAATGCTGGCTGTCCTATTTACTACCCATGTGGCTTCAGCAAATCACTAATCTAAATTTTCAGATTTTGTGCTATACCAATCAAAGAATAAGGGAGATGCACATGAGACATTATTATTAATGGAAATAGCATCCTTAGGGGAGAAAATGTAGACTATCAAAGGGAAATTTGAGGGGAAAAAACCTAGAAGTTAAAGAGTAGAATTTCCTTAC
Organism: Dromiciops gliroides; assembly: GCF_019393635.1. Lineage (NCBI taxonomy): Eukaryota > Metazoa > Chordata > Mammalia > Microbiotheria > Microbiotheriidae > Dromiciops > Dromiciops gliroides. Next base: position 453,973,196 of record NC_057862.1, on the reverse strand, counting down.
CACAAATTATATTGTGAAGCAATATGCACTAGAAACAGAAAAAAAACTGCTTAAAAATAGAAAATATCATTGAAACAGACCAGACACAGAAGGATCAGTAATACCTGAGCTTAAAAGTGAAGAGTTCAGTAAACATGAAAACATTATTTAACAGGGGAAGAAGTCACTCAGATAAGAATTTTTGGGAAATCTGGAAATCAGCCTGGCAGAATTCGATTTAGACCAATATCTTTTTACCATGTACCACAATAAACTCAAAATAGATATTAAAGGTCACACTAACACTAAGAAATAAAAAATAATTTAAAAAAAAATCAGCTACTATCTGAACAAAATCTTAACTAAATAAGAGATAAAGATTTTCACTAAAGATAAAATTGATCACTTTGATTACAATGTAATTTAAAGGATTTTGTATGAACAAATTTAATGTAAGTAGGACTACAAGAGAATCAATAGACTAGAAAATATTTATATTAAAGGTTTGAAATAAAGGTTTGAAAGCTAATATATTTGGGAAAGTAACACAAATACATGAGATCAAGAGCCATTCAACATGCATAGGGCGTCAAAGTAAATGAACAAACAATGTTAGTAAAAGAATTGCAAACTGTTAACAAACATAAATAAAAGTTTTAATCACTAATAAGAGAAAGGCAAACCAAAACTACTCTCAGGCATTACCTAATAACCAGGACATTAGTAATGTTGACAGGAGATGGAAATAATGAATTTTGGAAGGGCTGAAAAGAGTGGTATGCTAAATAATTGTTTCAATTATTCTAGAAAGCAATTTGGAATTATGTGATGCAAAAGACCATACCATTTGACTTAGAGATCCCACTGTTTAGCATATACTCCCAAAAGCCCCATGACAAAAATAAAATTCACAAATTCACAAAAATATTTATAGCAAAATTTGTGTGTATATGTGACAACAAAGACCTGGAAACAAAACAGATGTCCATCAGTGACAGAATGGTTAAACAAATTATAAATTAGTGAAAGAGAGTAATGAATATGATGAATAGAGAAGCTTGGGTATTGTCACAGTATAAGAACTGATGAAATTTGAAATAAGAAGAATCAAGAAAACTATATATAATGACTAAACAATGTAAATGGAAGGAAAAATAACAACAAAGAAATCAAAAATATATACTGTGAAATTATAAAAACTAAAACCTGGCCCCAAAGAAGACATGTGAAAATGTACATGTTTTCTTTGCAGAGATGGGGCACAACAGCTATGGAACACTGCTTATGATGTCAGGCGTTTTTTTTTTTTTTAATGTTATTTACTTTTGCTGAATTGCTTTTTTTATTGTCTTCTTTATCCTTTGTTATGAGATGGTTTCAGGGAAGGGATAGAAAAGGAAGTGGGAGATACTGCTAAATGGAGGTGACATAAAAAACAAAAACAAAAATCATTCAGTCAAAAAAATGAAAGTAGTCATTCACTCTGATGCTATTACCCATGCAATGTTGGGTAATTTACTTATCTGTGTCTCAATTTCCTTAGAGTTAAATTAGGCTATTAGACTAGATAGATTCTGAGGTCCTTTCCAGCTTAACTTTTTGATCCTATGATCCTACTTGGATTCAGGCACAAAGGAGAAGGTAGAAAAATATCACCATATTTTATATATGACTATTTACTGTTTACTTAGACTAATTGAGATGTTCAAGTTGGAAAGTAATTTAGCAGTTATAGATTATTTAGTCCTAATCCTATTTCCAAGTAATGAATCTTTTCTACAATAGTTTCTACAGTATTTCCATAGCACTTTAAGATGTAAAATCAGAGGATCTATAGAAAAAGAGATCTCCAGAAGCTATCTAAACACAAACACACAAATACACACCTACCTTAATTTTATTAAAGGAAGTGACCTACCCAAGTTCACATAGAATTTGTCAGAGGTAGGATTTGATTTGCTACAAAGCTAGGAAAAATAGAGCTGGAATCAATCAAACATCTATCAGAATCTGCTCGCTGTGTGTGTGTGTGTGTGTGTGTGTGTGTGTGTGTGTGTGTGTGTGTGTGTGTGAGTGTGTGAGTGAAAGGTAAATGAATATTAGAAGATTATCCAGGTATAGGCCTAGTTCACAAGCCTCTGTTTGCTGTCTCTATGAAATCCCAGATGTTTTCTGCTAACTCAAGCTAAAGCTTCACCCAGGAAATTGCCCTGGTTTTGACGAAGAGTGGGAACAGGAAGGAGGATACCCTGCTGGGATCCTGGCCAAGTCCCTTCTAGGCATATCTCACTGATTAACTGCCTAAGGTTCCCAGGAACTAGCCATTCCTAGGGACCATAAAAAATTCCAGGAGTAGTCCTGGGGGGTTGGCTTCCCCTCAGGATTATGTCCTAAGAAACTAAATGTTTATTCCAACTTTTCTGGCAGTGATCCTACACGAACTCACTTGGTGTCAATCATAAAATTAGCTCATCATACAAGCTGCTATTGGTGGCTTCAAACCACTTTTGTTTAAGGTACTATATAAATCAAAGTAAGCCCCCACCTCTTTGGAGTCTCACATGTGGAGAGGATGCTCTGCCCGGCATATTCCCAATCAGGACTCTGGGAGGCTGTACCGGGACCTCCAGCCAAATGGACCCAGGAGTTGGTGCTTCCCTGATTTGATGATGTATTTCCTTTTAAATCTCTACATAATGGTCACTTTTGCTTTACCAGTGAAAGCACAGATTTGTTATCTATCTATCCTTACAGTCTGATTCCATGTCGGTTAAATAAAAACACATTATTACAATTTTTAAGTAGGGAACATATTTGTAGGGAAAAACCTACTTCAGAATGACTGGAAACCTGAATAAACAGAGTAGTATTTCTCTTTGTGCTTAGTGCTTTATTAAGAAATAATTTAATTGTAAAGATTTTTTCCAAAAGGCTCATGTTTAGAAAATCAGATTGTAGATATTGAATAGTTTATATAAAAGTAGTCTAGAGTTATGCATTGACAAAATTATTTTTATAATTATTATTAGTCTGGACCTGTCATTTCATTGGGATAGAACAATAGTGTCAGAATTAAGTAGAAACGGGTGTTACTATTACCTATGTAAGTTTTCCTGCAGGTACATATTAACTTAGTTTTGAAATATAACTTATTTATAATTTATATAAATATAATATTACCTATGTTTTATTATATTTTTATTTGGTTAAGTATCTCCCAATTTCATCTTTGTCTGGTTTGACTGTACTACAGAATGTTGCCACCAGTGAGGAATATATGCACTGTCTGTTTGACACCTCTTATATACAGAACCCCTGGGTGAGGAAGCTCCCTGTACCAATGAAGATAATTAACTCTTATAATCTTATAGGTTTACCAGGGCAATGTTAGATGAAGTAACTTGTCCAGGATCAACAGTCAGTGTCACCTAAAGAAAGGTTTCTCAAGTCTAGGCTGAGATCCTATCTGTGCAAGTCATCTATCATTTCTTCTTGCCACCTCATAGTCGGCTTCCTCAGGTAAGAAGACCTCAGACCATGGAAACACTGGTGCCATGTATTTCCTGCTGGGATCAGTGTGTTCCCTGAGGAAAGGCTGTAAGAGGTCAGGTGAAATATTTTCCACCTGTCCCAAAACAACCACTTCAATCTGTATCAGCACAAGACATCTTCCTCCTCCTGTTGTCAGCCCAATTTCCCAGCTGAAATGGAAAAAATCACCAGTAAAAAGAATAACAACTGATCCTGTGACTTCAAGCCTAACATCCCCCATTGAGCATGAACTTTTGGGTAAAGGAGTGGCACCCTCTACTCAATGATGAACATTCTCACACTTCTTTATCATGCCCTTCACTTTGAGTTGCTGTAGATCATTATCCAAACCCCAGTCCACACCCCCTACTACTTGATTTTTTATTCCCATCCCCCTCAAACTTCCCAACCCAAAATTTCATCCTAACTCCACTCAGCCTTTCCATTATGCCCTCTGGAATGTTGGTTCGAGAGGCAAAAAAAATTCCTTTTATCTTAAATCTATTTCTCTCCCATTCCATTTATCTATCACCTCTTACTGAAACCTAGCTTTCCTATGATGACAGACTCACTGGTCACCCTTTCCAGTACCACTTGCATGTTTGCATGTTCACTCATTCTCCTCAGATCAGTGTCAAGACAGGATTCTTAGAATACTCTTGCCACTTTCAGGTTCTTCCCCTTCCTCTTTCTTTCTTTCTTTTTTTTTTTTTTTTTTGGTTAGGCAATTGGGGTTAAGTGACTTGCCTACGGTCACACAGTTAGTAAGTGTTAAGTGTCTGAGGCTAGATTTTAACTCAGGTCTATCCACTGTGCCACCTAGCTGCCCCTCCCCTTCCTCTTTCACTGAGTATCCTATCTTTCTTTGAGGTTCATGCTTTTAATATTTACCACCCAATCAAAGTCCTGATAGCTGTTGTCTATAGACTCGAGGTCTTTCCCCTTCCTTTCTCAATGAGTTTGATACCTGGCTTAAATTTTTTCCTCTCCTTTCCAATTCCTGCCCTCATTAGGGGGACTTTGACATGCATATTGATTCACCCTCACATAGTCTAGTCACTCAGTTCCACAAGCTACTCACCTCCAATGAATTACTCCTTCTCAACCACAACACACTACTAAGACAACCATACTCTTCATCTTTCCATCACCTACAAATGTTCCACCACATGTCCAATAATTCTGAATTCCCATATTTGACCATGATGTATTGGTTTTTCACCTCTCTCTGTCTTCCCTTATAGGGACCTCCAATCCTTGACCCCTCAATTTTATCCCAGCCTATCTTTACTAGTTGTTTTCCTCCCCATCTTGACTGCTTGGTGAAACAAGTGAACTCTACACTGCACTCCTGTTTTGAATCCCTAGTCTTCTTACCATTTCTCTGATTGTTCCTAGCCAATATTCAACTTTGGAACACCCTCACCATCTGTAACCTTTGTGATGGTATTTGTACTCTTGAACAAAGATAGAGAAAATCACACAACAGTTCTGATGTTTTCCACTACAAACTTATATTGTATAACTTCAACTGGGTCCTCACTACTGTTAGTTAATCCTACTATACCTCCTTTATCAACTCACTATCTCCACAGTGGATCTTTCACTATCTTCCATGGCTCACCTCTCATTACCTCTTAACTGAGAACTTTGCTTCATATTTTACAATAAAATTGAGGCTATTTACCATGAAATCCATCTTCTCTCCTCTTCTTCATCCACTGTTGATGCAGTTATAAAAAGATCCAACCATTTTGGAGAGCATTTTGGAACTATGTCCAAAGGGCTATAGAACTATGCATATCTTTTGATGCAGCAATACAACTGCTAGCTTTATAACCCCAAATCATCACTCAAAAGAGGAAAAGACCTACTTGTACAAAAATATTCATAGCAACTCTTTCTATGGTGGCTAAGAATTGGAAATCAAAGGAATGCCCATCGATTGGGGAATGCCTAAACAAACTTTGGTATGATGGTAATGGAATATTATTGTGCTATAAGAAATGACAAGCAGTATGACTTAAGAAAGACCTGGAAAGACATGTATAACGTGATGTATTGTGAAGTGAGCAGAACCAAGAGAACATTGTACACAGAGATAGCAATATTGTGTAATAAAGAACTGTGAATGACTTCACTATTCACAACAATACAATGATCCAAGACAATCCCAATGGACTATGGATGAAACATACTATCCACCTCCAAAGAAAGAACTGATATTGATGGAACAGACTAAAGTATAGTTTTTGTTTTTACTTTCTTTCAGTTTTTCTTTTAATCAAGTTTTCTTATACAATGACAATTAGGGTGATGTTTTACATAATCATAAATGTATAACCCATATCTGATTGTTTGACACCTCAGGGAGGGGGGAAGGGAGGGAGGGAAAGAGGGATAAAAATTGGAACCCAAAAATGTTTATTTTTTTAAAAGGATTACATAGCCTAGAAGAGACCATGATCTGTTGTCCACCTTTATGATGGCAAGTCTTTCCAGAATTATTTAGTCTGGTTATTGGATGATAGCCATAGCATCCAAATTTGAGCCTATACTTGAAGTCTTCATAATGCAGAAGGACTAGCTAGAGTTTGTGCTTTCCTGCCATAACCTCAAAGAACCCAAAGTGACCTCCCTGCCAAGATGAGACATGAAAGTTAAATATTGATGGAAGACCTAATTCTTTAATTCATTTAAAATGTTACAGCATATGTTTAATGAGGAAAACAAGTTTCCCAAAGAGAAATCATTTTAATCATCTATTAAATATGAATTTCAATTTTTTATTTATTCTAATACATTATGAAGAAGTACAGCACTCTAGAAATTAAAGCGTGCAATTTATTGGTAAACAAAAAGCACTGAAAGGAAGAAAGTGCCTATAGATTAGTGCTGCTTATTTTACAGTTTTAGCACCAAAACAAATATCTATATGAACTTTAAGAGAATTAGATTCCAGAGTTAATTCTTCCATGGTTTTCAGTTAATGGATTTGAAATCCTTTAATGAAGGATGCATACTGAGCCAAGTTGTACTCATTTTTGTTGGGCTATAATTAAGTCTATGAATAAGTAATCTAAAATGATGGGGACCTATGAATTGATGTGCATTCAAAACAAGAGAATTTTGTGCTTAGTCTCCTAGAATAGGAAATACCTTACTGAAAAGGTCCCTCTGTACATGTTGTTGCTTTTGATCACCAAATGGGTTGAAAAGGTTTTGATTTGCATTATCTCATTTGATTCTTCTAACAACTCTATGATAAAGATATTTAAGGTATTGCTAATGTTTTTTTTTTTTTTTCAGAAAAAGATGCTGTTGTTCAAAGAGTTACAGTAACTTACCTGTTAATTGACTAGTGAGTGTCACTGGCATGAATGGAAATCAGGTTTTTGCTGATTTCAAGCCTCATATTTGTCCAACTACACAATACTGCCTCACTAAAAACATCTTGTTTTAGTTAGATAAAATCCAAGAAACACATTTGCAAATAAAATTTAGCAAATTGTATTCACATAACCTAAGCCTATTTGTCTGGTATCTTCAGGACCATGCTCAAATATTAACCTCTTAAAGCTAACCATTCATGTTATTATGGTTGGGAGAGTGAAGCAGGGCATGCAACAACAAAATAGAGAAATGCCAACTAGGGTGATAAATAGCCGGGGATTGATGGGCCTTGTGAAAGTGGTCGCAGCTGTGAAGGTTTGGCAAGAACATTGAAAAACTGGCATTTTGGCTTTATCAATGCCACTGATTGCTCAGATTGGCCCTACTCAAACTGTTGCAAGGATCAGTGTGACACAAAGGATAGTGGATCCAAGTAACATTCCTTTCATGTTCTGGTACCACAAAGAAGGCAAGATACGTGACTATAAATTTGAAAAAAAACAATAGCCCACCTTCCAGAAAGGATTCAGTGCAGATGGTGCTGCCTACTAAAGGAGGCACAGCTTGAATGTGCTCAGGGTGGACTGAATACACAAATATATTCATTATGTCCTGCTACTATAGCAAAACAAAACTAAGAGCAGATTGTATCAGTTATAGGCAAGGGCTTCATACTACTTAATGTCATTAGTCCATTGTACTTTTTTTTTTTCTTTTTGAGCTCCATGGAACAAGATGGGAAATTTATTTAAATAATAACAATAACAATAATATGCCAGAAGTTCTCTAACCTTTTCCTAATAACAGATGACATGTCCCTGGATGACAACGACAAAAGTCAAAGTATTTTTAAGAAATTAACAGAAAAACTGTCCTGAAACCAGAACATTATCACATACAGAATTGTCTGGACTGATGGTTGATCCCTAAAAAGGTAAAACTTATGGTTTCCTAATTGTCACCATACTGAATATGCATAATCTTTAAAATACATGGATTGAAATTATCAAAATATAGAGATCTAGCAGAATAAATTAAAACCATGTGTGGAATGTTGGTTTTTACCAGTAACAACTCTGTCCTGTATGATGTGAAGGAGGAGGAGGAAGAGGAGAAAGTAGTGGAGAAGGAGGAAGATGTCATTTTATCCAACTGCACAGAAACCTGTAGAATGAAAGAGTCATTTTGGATTTTGAGGCTTGGCTTGGACTGTCATTCTTTCTGTAACCACTGATATAAAAAAGCTGAGATGATTACTATAGACCAGAGGGTTCCTTAGATTGAAGGCAATTAGCCTATAGGATTACTAGGATCACCTCTAGGGTAGGTATGTGATTCAACTAGCATTTATAAGTGTCTACTATGTGCCAACTACTGCACCAAAGTTCTCATGATACAAAGAAAGGTGAAGGACCATCTTTGCTCACAGAGATCTCACAGGTTAATGAGGGTGATAACAAGTAAATAGCTAGGTAAAAACAACATATATACAAGGTAAATGGGAAATAATCTCAGAGGGAAGGCATTAAAATTGAAGAAGACTAGGGAAATTTTCTTTTTGTTTGTTTGTTTTGTAGAAGGTGGGAGTTTGGCAGACATACAGGAAGGCCAGTGAAAAAGCTCAGAGTAGAAAGATGGAGAACAACTAGAAAGGAACAACAAGGAAATCAGCATTACTGCATTTGGGAAAGAATGGGGGAAGGGGTTATAATGTATAAGAAGACTAGTAGGCAGACAAAAACTTAATATTTTATCCTGTATGTAACAGGGAAAGACTGTAGTTTAGCAAATAGATGGGCAACATGGTCATACTTTCATTTTAGGGAAATGAATTTGACATTTGACTGAGATGAGGAGAATCTTGAGGCAGGCAAACTAATCAGAAGGTAATTGCAATAGTCCAAGGAGGGAGATAATAAGGCCCTGTACTAGGGTAATTTCAGTGTCAGGGGAGAGAAGGGAAGTATGTGCAAGATGTTAGGAAAGTAAAATTGATGGATCTTAACAACAAATTAGATATGGAGGGTGAGAAAGATTGAACAGTCAAGGATAATACCTAGGTTGCAAGCCTGGGTGACTGTAAGAATTATAATGGTTGTTTGTGGGCGGAGCCAAGATGGCAGAGAGGAAGCAGCAAGCTGCCTGAGCTCTCCTTCTGTTCCCTCAAAACGAACATTAAATCAAGCCTCTGGACAGATTCTGAAACTACAGAACCTGCAAAGAGACAGAAAGACACAGTCCTCCAACCAGAGATAATTTAGAAGACTTCAGGAAAAGGTCGGTCTGACTCGGGCAAAAGGGAGGCCCCAGCGCAGGGCAGCAACCCAGCGCCGAGGGGGTCGGGGCAAGTCAGCAGGAGCTGCGGGCCACAGCCGAACAACTGAGGCTCCCGGAACCTGGTTCAAAAATCTGGTGGCCAAGAAGGACAGTGGAAAAACTTACCTGCACCGGCTGAGAGGGCCACGAACGGCGGGATCAGACGCCGGGGTCTGACGCCTGGCTGGCCGAGCACAATCAGACAGGAAGTGCAGGGCGGGGCATCTCCACAAACCATAAAGGCCTCAGAGTAAAAGCCCGGTCACACAGCACCTATATACCTGCACAAGAAGCCCAAAACAGGGACCCTGGTGCCCCCAGAGAAGACCTCAACTTAAAGAATAAATAAATAAGCTGCAATAATGAGTAAGAAGCAAAAAAGAGCCCTCTCCATTGAGAGCTTCTGTATCAATAGGGAAGAAGCCAACACAAACTCAGATGAGGACAATAGCCTCAAATTGTCTACATCTGAAGCCTCACAAGGGAAGGTGAATTGGTCACAAGAACAAAAAGCCTTCCTGGAAGAGCTCAAAAAGGATTTTAAAAATCAATTGCAAGAGGTAGAAGAAAAAATGGGGAGAGAAATGAAAGCAAAACAAAAAAACTATGAAAAAAGAATCAGCAGCTTGGAAAAGGAAGCTGAAGAAAACAAAGCCTTAAAAAATTCATTTGGCCAAATGGGAAAAAAGCTGCATAATCTCACTGAAGAAAACAATACCTTAAAAAATTCACTTAGCCAAATGGAAAAAAAGGTGCATAATCTCACTGAAGAAAACAATGCCTTAAAAATTAAAGTGGGACAGTTGGAAGAAAAGGAATCCATGAGACACCAAGAATCAGTCAAGCAGAATAAAAAAAATGAAAAAATAGAAGAAAATGTGAAATACCTCATTGGAAAGACAACTGATCTGGAAAACAGATCGAGGAGAGACAATTTGAGAATCATTGGACTGCCTGAAAGCCATGACCAGAAAAAGAATCTAGATACCATATTCCAGGAAATTATTAAGGAGAACTGCCCTGATATCATAGAATCAGAGGATAAAATCATCATTGAAAGAATCCATCGATCACCTCCTGAAAGAGACCCCAAAAGGAAAACTCCAAGGAATATTGTAGCCAAATTCCAGAATTATCAGGTGAAGGAGAAAATACTCCAAGCAGCCAGAAAGAAGCAATTTAAATATCATGGAGCCACAGTCAGGATTGCTCAGGACCTGGCAGCTTCAACATTAAAGGACCGCAAGGCTTGGAATATGATATTCCAGAAGGCAAAGGAGATTGGATTGCAGCCGAGAATCTATTACCCAGCAAAAATGTGTATTTTCTTTCAGGGGAAAAGATGGACATTTAATGACATTGGGGACTTTCTATCTTTCCTGGTGAAAAGACCAGAACTGAATAGAAAATTTGATCTCAACATACAAGACTCAAGAGAAGTTTAAAAAGGTAAACAGAGGGGAAAAAAAAAGGTACCCTATTAGGTTAAACTGTTTATATCCCTACACAGGAAGATAATACTCATAACTCTTAAGAACTGTAAATGTATTTGGGCAGAGAGAAGGACTTTATATAGAGGGTATAAATATAAATTGTCTTTGATGTGATGATACAAAAGAATTAAGGGGATAAAAAGGGAGTCTATGGGGAGGAGAGGAAAGGGGAGGTGGAATGGGATGAATTATATCATATTAAGAGGTGGAAAAAAACCTATTATAATAGAGGGAAAGAAAGGAGGGGGGAACATGGTTTCAACCCTATTCTCATTAGATTTGACTCAAAGAGGGAATAACATATACATGCATTGGGATAAAGAAACTTAACTCATTCTTTAGGGAAACAAAAGGGGAAGGGAAAGGGGGGGACTGATAGAAGGGAGGACAAAAGCAAGGGAGAAAAGGGTAAAGAAAAGAGAGGGGGTGATAAAAAGGGAGGGCAGATTGGGGGAGGCAGGGGTAAGAAGTAAAACGTTGGTGAGGAGGAATAGGGTGAAAGAAGGGGGGAAAAGTACAAAGGGGGTAAATAGAATGGAGGGGAATAGACAGTCAGTAATAATAACTGTGAATGTGAATGGGATGAACTCTGCTATAAAACAGAAGCGAATTGTAGAGTGGATTAAAAACCAGAACCCTACAATATGCTGTTTACAAGAAACACATTTGAAGCAGAGAGATACACACAGAGTAAAGGTAAAAGGCTGGAACAGAATATATTATGCCTCAGCTAAAGTAAAAAAGGCAGGGGTAGCAATCCTTATCTCAGACAAAGTGCAGGCAAAAATAGATCTCATTAAAAGAGATAAGGAAGGAAATTACATCTTACTTAAAGGTACTATAGATAATGAAGTAATATCAATATTGAATATGTATGCACCAAGTGGTATAGCATCCAAGTTCTTAGAGGAGAAGTTAAATGAGTTACAAGAGGAATTAGACAGTAATACTATACTAGTGGGGGATCTGAATCTCCCCCTCTCAGAATTAGATAAATCTAGCCAAAAAATAAATAAGAAAGAAGTGAAAGAGGTGAATAGATTACTAGAAAAGTTAGACATGATAATGTCTGGAGAAAATTGAATGGGGATAGAAAGGAATATACCTTTTTCTCAGCAGTACATGGCACATTTTCAAAAATTGACCATGTATTAGGGCACAAAAACATCATAGTCAAATGTAGAAAGGCAGAAATAGTAAAGGCATCCTTCTCAGATCATGATGCAATAAAAATTACATGTAAGAAAGAGCCAGGGAAAAGTAGAATGAAAATCAATTAGAAACTAAATAATTTCATTCTAAAGAATGAATGGGCCAAACAAGAAATCATAGAAACAATCAATAACTTTATCCAAGAGAATGACAATAATGAGACAACATACCAAAATCTATGGGATGCAGCCAAAGCAGTGCTTAGAGGAAAATTTATAGCTCTAAATGCTTACATGAATAAGAAAGAGAAAGAGGAGATTAATGAATCGGGCATGCAACTTAAAAAGCTAGAAAAAGAACAAATTAGAAATCCCCAATTAGACACTAAATTAGAGATCCTGAAAAGTAAAGGAGAAATCAATAAGATTGAAAGCAAAAAAACTATAGAATTAATCAATAAAACTAAGAGCTGGTTTTATGAAAAAACCAATAAAATAGATAAAATATTGGTTAATTTGATTTAAAAAAAGAAAGAAGAAAACCAAATTACCAGTATCAAAAATGAAAAGGGTGATGTTACCACCAATGAAGTGGAAATTAAAGCAATAATTAGGAAATATTTTGCCCAACTGTATGCCAATAAATTTGACAATCTAAATGAAATGGATGAATATTTACAAAAATACAAACTGCCCAGGTTAACTGAAGAGGAAATAAAATCCTTAAATAAACCCATATTAGAAAAAGAAATTGAACAAGCTATTAATGAACTCCCTAAGAAAAAATCCCGAGGGCCAGATGGGTTTACGGGTGAATTTTACCAAACATTTAAAGAACAATTAATTCCAATATTATACAAATTATTTGGAAAAATAGGTGAAGAAGGAGTTCTACCAAATTCGTTTTATGACACAAATATGGTGGTGATACCAAAACCAGGCAAAGCAAAAACAGAGAAAGAAAATTATAGACCAATTTCCCTAATGAATATTGATGCTAAAATCTTAAATAAGATATTAGCAAGGAGATTACAGCAAGTGATCACCAGGATAATACACTATGACCAGGTGGGATTTATACCAGGAATGCAGGGCTGGTTCAACATTAGGAAAACTATTAACATAATCAACCACATCAATAAGAAAACCAACCAAAATCATATGATTATCTCAATAGATGCAGAGAAAGCTTTTGACAAAGTACAGCACCCATTCCTAATAAAAACACTAGAGAGTTTAGGAATAGGGGGAGCTTTCCTTAGAATAATAAACAGTATCTACCTAAAGCCATCAGCAAGTATTATATGCAATGGAGATAAATTAGAGGCCTTCCCAATAAGATCAGGGGTGAAACAGGGATGTCCATTATCACCCCTATTATTTAATATTGTTCTAGAAATGTTAGCTTTAGCAATCAGAGAAGAGAAAGGAATTAAAGGAATTAGAATAGGCAAGGAGGAAACAAAACTATCACTCTTTGCAGATGATATGATGGTATACTTAAGGAATCCTCGAGAATCAAGTCAAAAATTACTTGAAACAATTAACAACTTTAGCAAAGTAGCAGGATATAAAATAAATCCACATAAATCATCAGCATTTCTATACATGACCAACAAAGTCCAGCAGCAAGAGATAGAAAGAGAAATTCCATTTAAAGTAACGGTAGGTAATATAAAATACTTGGGAGTCTACTTGCCAAGACAAACCCAGGAACTCTATGAACACAACTACCAAACACTCTTCACACAAATCAAATCAGATCTAAATAATTGGAAAGATATCAATTGCTCATGGATAGGCAGAGCTAATATAGTAAAAATGACAATACTGCCTAAATTAATTTACTTATTCAGTGCCATACCAATCAGACTACCTAAAAATTATTTTATAGAGCTAGAAAAAATAATAACAAAATTCATCTGGAAAAACAAAAAATCAAGAATATCCAGGGAAATAATGAAAAAAAATTCACAGGAAGGTGGGTTAGCGGTACCAAACCAGGAGCTTTACTATAAAGCGGCAGTCATCAAAACTATCTGGTACTGGCTAAAAAATAGAGTGGTAGATCAATGGAATAGGCTAGGCTCAGGAAATGCAGTAGTAAATGACATTAGTAATGTAGTGTTTGATAAACCCAAAGACTCCAGCTTCTGGGATAGGAACTCAGTATTTGACAAAAACTGCTGGGAAAACTGGAAGATAGTATGGCAGAAATTAGGCTTAGACCAACATCTTACACCTTATACTAAAATAAGGTCAAAATGGATACATGATTTAGACATAAGAGGTGATACCATAGGTAAATTAGGAGAGAAAGGAATAGTGTACCTATCAGATCTTTGGAAAGGAGAACAGTTTTTGACCAAACATGAGATAGAGTATATTATAAAATGCAAAGTGGATGATTTTGATTATATTAAATTAAAAAATTTTTGTACAAACAGAAGCAATGCATCCAAAATTGGAAGGGAGGCAGAAAGCTGGGAAACAATTTTTGAGGCCAGTGCTTCTGATAAAGGCCTCATCTCTAAAATATATAGGGAATTAAATCAAATTTATAAGAATCCAAGTCATTCCCCAATTGAGAAATGGTCAAAGGATATGAACAGGCAGTTTTCTGATGAAGAAACCAAAGCTATCTATTCCCATATGAAAAAATGCTCTAAATCTCTAATGATTAGAGAGATGCAAATTAAAACAACTCTGAGGTACCACCTGACACCTATCAGATTGGCTAAAATGACAAAAAAGGAAGATAATAAATGTTGGAGAGGCTGTGGGAAAATTGGAACACTAATGCATTGTTGGTGGAGCTGTGAGCTGATCCAACCATTCTGGAGAGTAATTTGGAATTATGCCCAAAGGGCGATAAAGCTGTGCATACCCTTTGACCCAGCAATCCCACTTTTAGGTCTTTTGCCCAAAGAAATCATGGAAGGGGGAAAGGGACCCACATGTACAAAAATATAGCTGCTCTTTACGTGGTAGCAAGGAATTGGAAGTTGAGGGGGTGCCCATCAATTGGGGAATGGCTGGACAAGTTGTGGTATATGAATACAATGGAATACTATTGTGCTGTAAGAAATGATGAGCAGGAAGAGTTCAGAGAAACCTGGAGGGTCTTACGTGAGCTGATGATGAGTGAGATGAGCAGAACCAGAAGAACATTGTACACAGTATCATCAACATTGAGTGTTGACCTACTGTGATGGACTATATTCTTCTCACCAATGCAATGGTACAGAAGAGTTCCAGGGAACTCATGATAGAAGAGGATCTCCAAATCCAAGAAAAAAAAAGAAAGAAAGAACTGTGGAGTATAGATGCTGATTGAACCATATTATTTCTTTTGTTTTGGGTGCTGTTGTTTTTTTTTTTCTATTTTGAGGTTTTGCATCACTGCTCTGATTCTTTCTCTTGTAACAGGATTAATGCAGAAATAGGATTAATGTTATTATGTGTATATATATGTGTGTGTATATATATATATGTATATGTATATGTATAGAGATATATAGATATAACCTATATCAGATTACCTGCTGTCTAGGGGAGGGGGGAGGGAGGGGAGGGAGGGAGAAAAATCTGAAATTGTAAAGCATGTATAAACAAAAGTTGAGAACTATCTTTACATGTAACGGAAAAAATAAAATATCTCATAAAAAAATAAAGTTAGTTTGTTCTGTAAAAAAAAAAAAAAGAATTATAATGGTTTTGGGGGCAGCTAGGTGGTATAGTGGATAAAGCACTGGCCCTGGATTCAGGGGGACCTGAGTTCAAATCCAGCCTCAGACACTTTACACTTACTAGCTGTGTGACCCTCATTGCCCTGCAAAAAGAAGAAAAAAAAGAATTATGATGTTTTTGACAGTAATAGGGAAATTAGGAAGATTGTAGGGTTTTGAGGAAAAGATATAGAATTTAATTTTGAATATATTGAGTTAAATATGTCCAATATGCTATGGGAGAGGCAAGGATGGAAGTCAGAATAGACGTTAGAACTAGATAAGTATATTTGAAAATCATCAGTATAGAGATGATAATTGGATTCATAGGAAGTGATGAGATCAGAAAGTGAAATGATATAGAGGGAAAAGATAAGAGGGCCCAGTACAGATCCCTAGGAAATAGCCATGCGTAATAGGTATAACATGGATGAAAAACAAACAAAGGGGATTGAGAAGGAGTAGCCAGGTAGGTAGGAGAAGAAATAGATGTCTCTTTTATTCTTCAGACTAGGGACATATTTCAGGGCCTGTTGGAGAGAACTATCCTAGAGAGAGTGGTCCAAGTTGTCATACACAGAAATAAAGGTTGTAAATAGAATGCTGTTCTGTCAAGCCATTCAATCAATCAAAAAGCATTTATTAAGCACGTATTATGTTCCAGGCACTGTACTAGGTACCAAAGATATGTTAAGGGCTAAAATTCTAGCTAAACTGTCTAAAATATCTAATGAGTGGTCGCCAATAAATTATAAGCTTTAGCAAGAGTTAGACTTTTAAGCATTTATTAAGGAAAACAAGAATTTGGTAAAGAGAGAGAGAAAGGCCTAGATTTCTATCTATTAAAGGGAGAGCACATTTTTAGCTCCCTTCTCCGCCAGCGTCCCCAGGAAAGAGCCCCAGAGTCAGCGCCAGTCTCTTCCTTCCTCCTCCCACTAGTCCGCGTCACTTCCTCCCGCCAAAGAAAAGGCTCCTGGTCTTGCCCTCAAAGACCTTCGCTTCATGGGCAGAACTCTTCTACAGTAAGTATCCAGCAGGTGGCATCATTCCAATCGTTACAGTCCCCCCTGTTGTTCCTCAAGAAACAAAATGTTTCCTTGACGGAACAGTAAAAACAATATAATAACTATTGCTAACTAATAATATGTGAACAACAATATAGAAAAGGAAGAGAGGAAAGTTTTGTCCAGAGGGGCGATTTTTTGTCCTCATGAACCGACGCTTTGACATTGGTCTTGCAAAGGGAGGGCCTCTGCAGAAAATACATATTACAGATGGTGT
Source organism: Dromiciops gliroides (assembly GCF_019393635.1). Classification (NCBI taxonomy): domain Eukaryota; kingdom Metazoa; phylum Chordata; class Mammalia; order Microbiotheria; family Microbiotheriidae; genus Dromiciops; species Dromiciops gliroides. Next base: position 453,956,324 of record NC_057862.1, on the reverse strand, counting down.
ATATTATAACAGAAAAAGAAAAGAGAAAAAAAAACAAAACAAAACTGTTCATTTAAAGTCTCTGAAAGTCTTTTCTCAGATGTCCTCTAGGTGTAGTCGTGGAATGGAAGTCTTTTCAGGGGTTGATGTGTGGATACTGGTAATCAGCCAGGAAAATTTCCTACAAAATTGAGCTTAACACAACTTTAAAATAGCTTTGTCAATAATCAAATCAAACAATGAAAGTTCTCAAAAACATGTCTAAGGGAATTCGGAATCTTAATTATTAAAAATAATTTTTTATCTTTGTTTCATCACTTTTTGCATCATCTGCCTAATTATCCTCATGCCATTATGAGAAATTAAAAAATCTAATATAATTGGTAACAGGTGTCAAGGCCAAATTCAACACTGTTATTTATCATGACACCTGAGATAATTATGGGGGTTACCATAAAAGAACAGAGAAATGATGGGATATGAGCATTCCTACACTTGAGCAATATGTACTGCCCATACAGTATGCCAGGCTTAAAATAGGTGGATGGAATATACGTCCATGCCACCGAACATATTGGAGGAAACTGAGTCAGACTTAATCAGATGCATGGGATTGAGATGTCCATGGCATCAGGCATATAGGAGGGAGCATAGAAGCCAGGTGTAGAAGTGAGATGGGTGGGATCAATACTTCCAGCCATCTGTACAATATTGTGGGGAAAAAGAGAATAAAATATTAAACCAAGAGAATCCAACCTCAACATTTGTCAAAAGCCGTTCCCTCGGCCATACCTTGACTTCATGTATATCTCCCCTCATGTGACAGTTCAGTGTCTGCTCTTGCATGTATTCCTCTTGTGATTGGATGGCATCTTGGCCAACTGGCATCTGATAACTCAGAATAAAGGCAATTAATGTCTTAAATGATAAGTTCCCATAATCCAAGTCTCATATGGATTTAAAAATTGAGGATAATAAATGATTGCAAAAAATGTGAATACATCTTGACTCAGAACACAATATATAATTATGCAACAATTTCAAATAATACCCCTTTTTTTAACTTAGTATACAATTACTTTTTTGAAAAATCTGAACATATTTAAATACAAGTTAAAGCACAACACAATCTCAAAGACAACTTTTACAAATGTTCCCCTCTTTTTTTTTTTTTTTTGGAATATGCTTATCAAAAATAATACTTCTAGAATCAATTTACACTTGCCATGGCAAACAATTTGCTAGGGAAATGCTTTAAAGAGTTTGATCAAATAATCAGTTGAGAAAAAATAACAAAAACAAATAACTCAGAATATGGGAGCACAATACTCCTAGAATTAACATTGTATAATAAAATCAAAACCATCTTGCAATGTTTCAAAATTAGATAGACAAATGAATAGAAGAAAATACACATGGAACAATAAAATACAGTGAAATTCAAACTAAGGAAATCTAAATGAATATGAACTTAATATCAATAAGAGTATTATAAAATATAAACTTGATCACATGACTATAAAAAGCTTTTACAAATATTCTCCTTGTTTTAGAAACTAAGTATAAGACACAATCTCAAAAGCATTAAAATCTCTATGAAAATAAACCCATACCATTAATTTCAAAATGTATATGTAATAGCATAGAAATCCTATGTAACCTCTGAACTGATACTATTAATAATCTGAGTGAATTTAGAACACTTTTGATTCCGATATCTAAAATCCCCAATACTCATATCAATACCTTGCTGCTTACTTCTACATTTCTGCAAAATATATACCCTTCCATGGCAAAAGAAGCAGAGTCTTGAACTATGTTGATTGTCATTCTTATTCAGCTTAAGTTTTTCTTCTTTAACCCCTCTATATTGTCTGTCGGGCTTTTCACCATACAAATGCTTTATAAGATTACTAATTAAAGACAAAAGCAGGTTAGCAAAATTATGAACAAAACGAGCATATCTGGAATTTAAAGAGTTTTCTAAGATTGTCTCAAAAGCACAGCCAGGCCGGGGAAGGGCTGAGCCTGAAGCTGCAAATGCAGGTAGAAAAAGTTGAGCATGCGCACCAGATCTCTGGACTTCCCAGGCAGGGGAAGCTATGGGCTTGGCCATAGGAGGAGTAGAGGGTGGGGTCTGGAGAGGAGGGGAGGGACCAGCACAATTTGAATCACACTTGATTTTGAACTCAGGTCTGGATTCCTCTTCCCCCACTTTGCCTCCAGGTGCTAGTGGATTAAAAGCTTCTAGAGGGTGGGTCATTGCCTCCAGGCATGCAAAATTAAAGCAACAATTAGTGTTAGAACTGGGAAAAGCTGTGGGAATCTCTTCAGGTTTCTCTGAAAAAGCATGGTTGGGAGAGGGAGAGATATTTCCTTGTGTGAGTAAGTTGCTGGCTCTTTTAACAAAAATAAAAAGAAAAATAGAAAATCCACAAAAACAAAGCATTAACATGATCTTATCTCCCATTTGTCTGGTTAAACAGACTAATATCAAAAATAGGGTAATTAGGGAGTTTAAAAGGTCCATTCGAAAAAATTTAAAGGGAAAACACCTGGCAATTCAGCAGTACTTAAGATTTAAAAGGTTAGGGTAGGGGAAATTTCTTACCCAACCAGAAGATCAGAAGACTGAGGTTTAGCTTTCCTCTTCGTGGTCAGCCATCTGTTAAGGGTTAAAATTCTAGCTAAACTGTCTAAAATATCTAATGAGTGGTCGCCAATAAATTATAAGCTTTAGCAAGAGTTAGACTTTTAAGCATTTATTAAGGAAAACAAGAATTTGGTAAAGAGAGAGAGAAAGGCCTAGATTTCTATCTATTAAAGGGAGAGCACATTTTTAGCTCCCTTCTCCGCCAGCGTCCCCAGGAAAGAGCCCCAGAGTCAGCGCCAGTCTCTTCCTTCCTCCTCCCACTAGTCCGCGTCACTTCCTCCCGCCAAAGAAAAGGCTCCTGGTCTTGCCCTCAAAGACCTTCGCTTCATGGGCAGAACTCTTCTACAGTAAGTATCCAGCAGGTGGCATCATTCCAATCGTTACAGATACAAAAGCAAAAGTAAAATAATCCCAATCCTCAAGGTGTGCAGGAGTCTACAATTTTGTTTTATTTTATTTTATTTATTTATTGTTTTTTAAATTGTTTTTTTTTTTTTGCAGAACAACAAGGGTTAAGTGAGTTGCCCAGGGTCACACAGCTAGTAAGTGTCAAGTGTTTGAGGCTGGATTTGAACTCAGGTCCTCCTGAATTCAGGGCCAGTGCTTTATCCACTGTGCCACCTAGCTGCCTCCAGGGCCTATAATTTTAAAATGCGTTCTATTAACTTTGATAATAATCACAATGCCAGGCTCCTGGAATTAGTATAATGGTGACCATTCCCATAGTCCCTGTTTATTACACTTTTTGAAATATGTACTTTAAAAAGGCAGCTAGGTGATGCAGTGAATAAAGCACTGGCCTTGCATTCAGGAGGACCTGAATTCAAATCCAACCTTAGATACTTGACACTTACTAGCTGTGTGACCCTGGGCAACTCACTTAACCCTCATTTTCCCAAAGAAAGAAAGAAAGAAAGAAAGAAAGAAAGAAAGAAAGAAAGAAAGAAAGAAAGAAAGAAAGGAGGGAAGGAGGGAAGAAAGGAAGGAAAGGGAAAGGGAAAGGGAAGGAAGGAAGGAAGAAAGGAGGGAAGAAAGCAAAGAAATAGAGAAAGAAAGAAAATATGTACGGGAAATATCCAAAATGATACTGGAAAATTGTCCTAAATTCTTTTTATTTTATTTTAGTAGTATTTTATTTTGAGTGTCAGTTTGGTGGCACAGTTGATACAGCACCAGCCCTGGTATCAGGAGGACCTGAAGTCAAATCCGGCCTCGGACACTTGACAAATTACTAGCTGTGTGACCCTGGGCAAGTCACAACCCCAATTGCCTCACCAAAAACAAATAATAATAATAGTATTGTTTTTCAGTTACATGTAGAGAAGTTTTTAACATTCATGTCTATAAGATTTTGAGTTCCAAATTGTTCTACTTCCCTTCCCTATATCAGAAAATAATCTGTACATTAAACATATTTCCTCATTAGTCATGTTGTTAAAGAAGAATCAGAACAGGGGAAAAACACAAAAGAAAAAAAAACATAAAAAGTAGAAATAATATGATTCAATTTGCATTCAGATTACACAGCTCTTTTTTCTGGATGTGGAGAGCATTTTCCATCATGAGCCCTTTAAAATTATCTCGCATCATTTTATTGCTGTGAAGAGATAAATTTGTCACAGTTGATCATATCATAATATTGCTGTTACTAAGTATATTGTTCTCCTGGTTTTGCTTACTTCACTCAGCATCAGTCCACTTAAGTCTTTCCAGGTTTTTCTGAAATCAGTCTGGTCATCATTTCTTATAGCATAATAGTATTACATTACATTCATATACCACAACTTTTTTAGCTATTCCCCAATTGTTGGGCACCCCCTTGATTTCCAATTCTTTGCCTCCACAAAGAGAGCTTCTAGAAATATTTTTGTATATGTGGGTCCTTTCCCATTTTTTATGATGTCTTTGGGATATAGTGGTATTACTTGGTCAAAGGGAATGAACAACCTCATAATCCTTTGGACATAGTTCCAAATTGCTCTCCAGAATGGTTGGATCAGTTCACAACTCCACCAACAATGCATTAGAGTTCCAATTTTTTCCTCAGCTTCTCCAACATTTACCATTTAACTTTTTTGTCATATTAGCCAATCTGATAGGTGTGAGGTGGTACCTCAGAGTTGTTTTAACTTGCCTTTCTATATTCAATAGTTGTTTAGAACATTTTTTTGGGGGGGATGAGGCAATTGGGGTTAAGTGACTTGCCTAGGGTCACACAGTTAGTATGTGTTAAGTGTCTGAGGCCGGATTTGAAGTCAGGTCCTTCTGACTCCAGGGCCTGTGCTCTATCCACTGTGTCACCTAGCTGTCCCTAGAACATTTTTCATATGACAATAGATATCTTTGATTTCTTCATCTGAAAACTGCCTGTTCATATCCTTTGATGATTTCTCAATTGGGAAATTACTTGTAATCTTATAAATATGATTTAGTTCTATATATATTCTTAGATTCTTCATTAGAGTTTCTCTGTATATTTCAATACTTCCTAAGAACCTTGTGTGAAGTTTTTCTTAAGGAATTATTATGCTAATTATATAATGTAATGAAATTGCATGGCTTAAATGCTACTATGAAGTCTTTGAAGTAGGAATAGCCCTTCTTTTAAAAGACAGGCTTTCTTATTAAGCTCATGATTAGTGCATGCACACACACACACACACACACACACACACAGAGAATCCAATTCTTCTGAAAGAAAAAAACAGGGGCAGCTAGACGGCACAGTGGTTAAGCACCGGCCCTGGATTCAGGAGTACCTGAGTTCAAATCTGGCCTCAGACACTTGACACTTACTAGCTGTGTGACCCTGGACAAGTCACTTAACCACCATTGCCTGCAAAAAAAAAGAAAGAAAGAAAGAAACACATGCAATTATCTTAATTGTCCTGATTCCATCCAATATTTTATTCAAATCTTTGTTTTGCTTTATTTAAAGGGGAGTCTGGGAACACCTGAATAAAGTCTCAAGCTAAGTTGATGATATGCATCATTTGATTCCTTTTCTGTGATGATGCTATAGATCTGGCCTGCTCAATTTCCCAAATGCAGTTCATATTTTCTTGTCTCTTTGCCCTTATTCATTCAAATATGTCAGTAATACCCTTCCCCTCTCCAGGATCCAATATTCTTCAAGGCCCTATTCAAATGAAAACTCTTCCATGAAGCTCAGTAATGTCCACCTCTAATAAGAAGTCAACACTTACTAAAGATTTATAGTATATAAGACACTATTTTAGACACTTGAAGAGATTGGAGCATAGTTAATTTATTTTTCATGAGCCTCTATGGTGTCCCTTTTTCTAGTAGGAGATACATAACATGCAAATTGTTTTCAAATGATCTAAAGTTTACAGAATCACTTTGATTTCAAATATAACAATGAAGGAAAATATTGGATGTTGGAAGGTATGTGGGAAGGCTGGGATGCTACTCCACTGTTGGTGCAGTTGTGAAAAGATCCAACCATTCTGGAGAGCAATTTGCCACTATGCACAAAGGGCTATAGAACTCTGCATATCCTTTGATCCAGTAATACCACTGCTAGCTTTATATCCCAAAGACATCCCCCAAAAGAGAAAAAGACCTATTTGTACAAAAATATTCATATCACCTCTTTTTTATGCTAAGAATTGGAAATCAAAGGAATGCCCATCAATTGGGAAATGGCTAAACAAACTATGGTATATGATGGTGATGGAATATTATTGTTCTATAAGAAATAACAAACAGGATGACTTCAAAAAGAACTGGAAAGACATCTATGAAATGATGTATAGTGAAGTGAGCAGAACCAAGAGAACATTGTGCATAGAGACAGCAATATTGTTTGATGAACAACTGTGAATAACTTGACTGTTCTTAACAATACAATGATCCAAGACAATCCTAAAGGACTATTGATGAAACATACTAACCACCTCCAAAGAAAGAACTGATATTGATGGATCAGACTGAAGCATGGTATTTTTCATTTTCTTTCACTTTTTGCTTTTAATCAAGTTTCCTTGTACAAAATGACAAACAGGATGTTTTACATAATCATACTATATCTGATTTTTTGCCACCTCAGGAAGGGGTGATGGGAGAGAGGGAAAGTGGGATAAAAACTGGAATCCAAGACTATAAATAAAAATGTTTATTACAGAATCATCAGAAGTAGATAGTCAACCCATTCATTCTATTATCTCCCAGCAGTAAAACTTGAAAGACATGGATTACGACAAATTCATAAGTCTATCTTCAGGGAAAACGGCTAGGTGGCACAGTGGATAGAGCTCTGGCCCTGGAATTAGGAAGACCTGAGTTCAAATCTGAGCACAAACACTAGCTGTCTGACCCTGGGCAAATCACTGCACCCTATTTGCCTCAGTTCCTCATCTGCAAGATGAGGTGAAGAAGGAAGTGGCAAACCACTACAGTATCTCTGCCAAGAAAAACACAAATGGTGTCACAGAGAGTTAGACATAACTGAAATGGCCCTATAACATATCTTCAGGGAGATTAAATTATTAATAAAATTTATAGATTTAGAGGCAGGGTGTTAGCAGATCCTAGACATATAATTTAAGTATAGTGAACTCCTCTACCAATTTTATCAATTTACCAATAAGAAATTTTCTTTACCAACACAAATGGCAGGGATTTTTTCCCCCTATAACTTATAGTCTTTGACTATTGAATTAAGTGACTTGTCCAGATTTAAATGACCGAATTTGAACCCATTTCTTCTTGATTCACAGGGCAACTGACTATCTATGCTAATTACCAACTTGTAATAGGTGAGGTAAAACATGTTAAAAATATTTAAAATCAAATATGAAGAGAGAAGAAAGTGCCTCATCCCTGAAGTGCCTTATTCCACACTCATGAAGTCTTCAGGGATAAGGCAGTTTTATCTGATTCTTGAGAATGAACAATAATGGAAAAAGCTGATCAAGAAAGCTTTGTCAATGGAGAAAGTTGCATGAAGACAAGTATTATGGGAGAATGAGTCATACATTTTATGACTTTCTTACATACTTAGTATGTCAGAAATATGTATTTTATAAGTGAATTCTTCTCACACTGTCCATTTAGTATGCTATTTGCTTCTATCCTGTTTATATAGAATTTGAATCAAAGAACTAAATTAATGTAGATTATAAATAAATTCCATTTCTAATCTAGTACATTATTTGGATAATGAATCCCCTAGTTTCTCTTTTATTAGCATATTGTGAAAGTAGAGTTCCTATCTCCTTGACAATTTAAAGTAGACGTCTAGTTATTCTAACTCAATACTTCATAAAATGTTTTATTGACATCATTATATGATGTATCAAGATGGATAATCACCCCTCCATTGATTAATTGGTGGTATACAGGAGTTGCCAGAGCCAAAAATTCTTCTCTAGGTGAGCAGCTTTCTATTGATTAACTTTTTTGGATTTTGCTAGGTTAGTCTTTAGATGTTATATCCTAACAGTTCAATTCAATTTAAAGAACACTGATTAAGTGCATATAGTATACTCTTGTATATCCTGGGGGCTGGTGATACTGAGATACTGAGACAAAAGTGAAACAGTCTTTTCCTCAAAGAGTTTACCTTCTGCTTAGAAAGGGCTAGATATGACTACAAATATGTATATTAAGTGGAAAATTAGATGAGTACCCAAGAGACAGACACAGAGATACAGATAGAAACAGAGAAAGAGATAACTAACAACTAGGGAGAGGGTGAGGGTGGGAAACCCTTGAGAGATGAGGGAAGATTTCACAAAGTAGCTGTTATCCAAATTGACCCTTAAAAAATGACAAGGATTATGAAAGCTCATGCATTCTAGCCATAAAAGATAACTTATAGAAATATACAGGGGTAGGGAGTAGAATGTTGAGTTTCAGAAAGAGTTAATAGTCCATTTTGCATAAAACAGTTCACTAAGGGAAGTATGAAATATGACTACAAAGGTAGGTAGGAGTAAGATTGTGGATAAGCTAAAGGCCAAAATAAAGATTAGGCATTTTATCCTTTAGGCATTGTGCAGTCATTGAAGATTTTTTTGAGCAAGGTAATGACATGATCAGAAAACTGTCCAGTCGTCCTGATATATTTCATAACAATAGACCCAGATGGCTCTGGAAGAGAGAGTGAGTCCTATGAATTTTCACAGCTCTCCCTCATTTAAAAATTCAATTCAGTATAAGTCATGACATCATCCTGATATCATGTTCCTCTTCAAGAACAAAGGACAAACAACAATAACAGTTTTGCATACCTGTAAAATTCAAGCTTGCAATATCAGTTTTAGCTCCAATGTTTGATTGTCAGTTTGTTATTTTATCTGATGTAAATCTTCCCCTTCTGCCATCAATTTTTAAAAAAAAAATTTTTGCCATCAATTTTTTGATGTATAATATACTTACTTTTTCTCTTTTCCCTCTCTTTATTTTTTGCCCTCTGAAATTCCAACTGTATCCATTCTTCTGGTATAATTGGAGACTATATAAGATTGCTAAAATGTTGTTGAGCGCCTATTAGTTTTTGTGTGAACATTGTGCAGCAAGCATATAATAAACTGTTTATTAAAATGCCTCTGTATAGCTAAATATGGTTGACAGCAGTACCTATCAGCTAATCTTTGAAAATGTTTATATCAGTAGATAATGAGTTCTGTTTTGGAAAGGTTAAACTTTGGTTGCTTAGGGTATGTTTAAGAGAAGATATCTGGGAAGCATTGCCAATGGGTCAAAATAGCACTTTCCCCTTGAACACACCTTTCCTCCAGCCCAGGAAAAGATAGTCTAGGACCCTGTGTCCAAGAGCCCTAAGAATATCACCACTGCCTAGACCACTAACCCTTCTTCCAGTTTGATCCCTTTAGTTCTTTCCCAAACTTAAAGCATTATAAATATTAACTGCTCTTATTTTTTATCATTATTTTGTTCCACTGACATAGCCTTCAGGAGACCAGGGTCACCTCCACATTGTCACAAGGCATTAGAAGAGGAATTAAGTGAAAGGTTGTAAAATTTGACTCACAGATTTAGAAACACAGTAGAGGTCATCTGGTATAGCCTGTGCCAAAATAGAAATGCCCTTTATGATATTCCTGAGAAGGGAGACAGCTCTAAGCTTGAGGAAATCTAATAGCTTATCAATAGAAATTGAATAAATATGAAAAGGAATTACAAGGGGATAATACCATAAGATTCATCCTATTATGTAAATTGTTCAGTCCAAATTAAAGGATTCTGTCATTTAATTCATTCTTATGTTCCTATCAACTAGTTTTTCAAAGAAAGTTTATCTTACTCTTCTTAATATTATTCCTCTAATATTATATTTCCTAAGATGTCTTTTTTTTTCACAAAAACCAGTAAGTCACTTATTACCATTTATTGTAGTTTTATGTTCTTTTTTATCTTACACTCGACAAAGTCATGAAGTGTTTTTACATTTAAAAGGAAGAATAGTATAATGAAAGTAAATCTATATTTGGAGTCAAAGAATCTGAATTCAAATTCTGACTCTGCCTTTTGGTTTATTTCATGACCTGTATTTATGAAATGGGCATTTTAGAGTAGATGATGTCTCCATTCTCTTTTGACACTTTTAAATACCCATGATTACTATGGTTTCATTCTCTGGCAGAATTTATATATATATATATATTTTCACACACAGTGAACTTTAGAAAGCTCATATCCTGAGTTTTTTTTTTTTTTGGGGGGGGGGGGTTCTGAGTTCTTTTTAAAAGAGTAGACACTATTCTCTATCCATAAGAAGTATTTTATGCCCAACTTTAAATGATCAAGAATCCAACCAATTATTTTAAACCATGAAAACCCTAAGCTGCTTCTTTCTTCTGTTCTTCAGAAGAATGTGGTTGAATTTTTGGAACATTATTAATATGATAGAAAGCCAAGTGTTATAATAAGAAAACCAGAATATCTCAGAGAACAAATGAGTGGAACATAATCCATTTAATTTCTATGTAAGGGTTTTTGCAATTTCTTCAATAAACTGACAAAACACATACAAAATTAAATTAGTCAAAAATGAATTCACCATCCTTTATGGTAACATTTTAAGAGAAAGAGGGAAAGCTATGCTCAATTATAAGTTTTCCCATATTTCTTAGATGAATTATTGATATTAGTTATATGTTTCATAATTAATTTAATCAATATTTGACTTAAATAAAATACAAGAAATAAGTATCCCCCAAGGGACAAGAAAATATAAGTCATGCATATTAAGGGCAAAAGAACTGAAAGACAAATTTATTCAGTACCACAATAGATTCACCCACAGGTCACTCAGTTGTGAAATCTTCCCAGACACCTTCTTCTTTCTTAGAGTCTGCTTGGAAAAAGATAGAGGTCAACTTGAGGATTTATAATATTGTGAGGTTGTTCTGCCTAATATCTTCTAATCAGAATTTATTTCTCAGGAGTTATTTTCTACTTTGATCTTAGTTGCATATTCTTCCATTCAAGGAAACTTAGCTTACTATAGTAGAAGGGAATGAGTAAATAAACAAGTAGGAATTGACCTATTCTAAAAATACATTAGTAATCTATTGACACTGGGCCAATATGCAAAATTCTTGTAACTTCTGTCATCCATCACAACACCGAAGTAAACCCTCCTAAGATGACTGAGAGGAAAGAAAAAGCCAGTCATTTTATTCTTTGAGTGATCTGTATAGGCAGCATAAGCTTTCATTCAAAACTTATTTAATATTTATTTTGTTGCATAATATTCACACTTTTTTATCATGAAAGTATTATATTGTTTTCCAGTTATACGTAAAGATACTTGTCAACACTTGTTACCATACCATTTTAGTTCCAAATTGTTGTCCCTCCCTCCCTTCCCTCCTCTCTCCCCAAGACAGAAAGCAATCTGATAATAGGTTATATTTGTAAAATCACATTAAACACATTTCTGAATTAGTCATGTAGTGAAAGAATTATCAGAAAAAATTCAAAAACCTCAAAAAACAAACAAACAAAAAACAAAAACAAAAGTGGAAACATTATGATTCAATCAGAACCTATAGTTCTTTTTCTGGATGTGGAGAACATTTTCCATCATGAGTCCTTTGGAATTGTCTTGGATCATTGTATTGTTGAGAAGAGCTAAGTCTATCACAGTTGATCATCACACAATGTTGCTATTGCTGTTTACAATGTTCTGCTTCTGCTCACTTCACTCAGCATCAGTCCACTTAAGTCTTTCCAGGTTTTTCTGAAATCTGCCTGTTCATCATTTCTTACAGCACAATAGTATCTATTACATTCATATAGAGCAATTTGTTCAGCCATTCCCCAATTGATGGGCATTCCCTCGATTTCCACTTCTTTGCCACCACAAAGAGAGCTGCTATAAATATTTATGTATATATGAGTCCTTTCCTATGTTTATAATATCTTTGGGATACAGACCAATAGTGGTATTACTGGATCAAATGGTATGCACAACGCATAACCCTTTGGGCATAGTTCCAAATTGCTTTCCAGAATTGTTGGATCAGTTCATAACTCCACCAACAATGCATTAGTGTTGCAATTTTTACACAGCTTCTCCAGCATTTATTATTTTTCTTTTTTGCCATATTAGCCTATCTGATAGGTGTGAGGTGATACCTTAGAGTTGTTTTAATTTGCATTTCTCTAATCAATAGCATTACCACTTTCACAAGATTTCTTACCTAGTTCCTTAGGTACATGGCAGATTAGAATAGGAAAGGAAAACTGTTATTGATAGGTTAGACACAGTCATAGTAGTGCTTAGCACACTGCATGGTATATAAAAGGTACTTAATAAATACTTTTCTTAACAACAGTGAGAAGTGGTAGTCTAACAACCAGGTGAGACACAGCTAGGAAAAGCAGGTAGATTGACTCAAAATTCATGACCATGAAAATCTGGTTTCAATTAGTCATATGTCAAACACCACTGTGAAAATTAGATTATCCAGGAGGCAGAGCCAAGATGGTAGAGAGAAGCCATGAAGTTGTCTGAGCTCTCCCAATTTTCCCTCAAAAACAACATTAAATCAAACCTCTAAACAGATTCTGAAACTACAGAACCTACAAAAAGACAGAGAGACACAATCTTCCAGCTTGAGATAATTTAGAAGACTTCAGGAAAGGTCAGTCTCACTCAGGCAAAAGGGGAGCACAGTGCTGCTCAGAGTGCAGTGCAGCACGGAGGGGGTTTGGGCAAGTCAGCAGGAAGCTCTTGCCCACAGCAGAGCAACTGAGTCCTCTTAAACCTGGCTCAGCAAGGTGGTGGTGCACAGACCAGCTGTAACATCCACCAGCACCAGCAAAGAGGGCAGGCTGCCAGCTGGAGGGCCACCCACAGGACAGGCATGACCAGGCTTGGCCATCCCAGTGCCTGGAGCAAGCACAGGTAGCAAGCCCAGGGCAGTGAGAAATCCACAAGCCATAGAGGCCTCAGAGTAGAAAGCCAATGACACAGCTCCTATCTCCCAGCACAAGAAGCTTGAAATAGCAAAATTTGTGCCCAAGAGCAGACCTCAATTAAAAAAAAAAAAGATGCAATATGAGTAAGAAACAGAAGAAGGCTCTTGCCATTGAGAGCTTTTGCATGGACAGGGAAGAACAAAACAGAAACTCAGATGAGGACAATACTCTTAAATTGCCAACATGTGAAACCTCAAGAGGGAAGATGAATTGGTCTCAAGATGGAAAAGCCTTCTTGGAAGAGCTCAAAAAGGATTTTAAAAATCAATTGAGAGAAGTAGAAGAAAAAAATGGGGATAGAAATGAAAGCAACACAAGAAAATAATGAAAAAAGAATCAACAGCTTGGAAAAGGAAGCATATCCCTTAAAAATACATTTGGTCAAATAGAAAAGGAGGTGCAAAAGCTTACTCAAGAAAATGATGCCTTAAAATTTCCAATTAGACAGATGAAAGCTAATGACTCCATGAGACACAAGGAATCAGTCAAACAGAATCAAAAGAATGAAAAAAATAGAAGAAAATGTTAAATACTTCATTGGAAAGACAACACACCTGGAAAACAGATCCAGGAAAGACAATTTGAAAATTATTAGACTACCTGAAAGTCATGATCAGAAAAAGAGTCTAGACACCATATTCCAGGAAATTATCAAGGAGAACTGCCCTGATATTATAGAATCAGAGGATAAAATCATCATTGAATGAATGCACCAATCACCTCTTGAAAGAGAGCCCAAAAGGAAAATTGTAGCCAAATTCCAGAATTATCAAATGAAGGAGAAAATACTCAAAGTAGCCAAAAAGAAGCAATTTAAATATCATGGGGTCAAAGTCAGGACTGCACAGGACCTGACAGGTCCAACATTAAAGGATTGCAAGGCTTGGAATACGAAAGCAAAGGAGTTAGATTGCAGCCAAGAATCAAGTACCCAGGAAAATTGAGCATCCCCTTTCAGGGGAAGAGATAAACATTCAAGGAAATAGGGGACTTCCAAGGTTTCCTGATGAAGAGACAAGAACTGGATACAAAATTTGATCTTAACATATAAGACTCAAGAGAAGTTTAAAAAGGTCAACAGAGGGGAAAAGTTTTTCAATATGGTTAAACTATTTACATAAATACATGGGAAGATAATATTTATAACTCTTGAGAACTATATTTCTATTTGGACAGAGAGAAGAAGTATACATAGAGAGTATAAATATAAATTGTCTTTGATGTGATGATACAATGACAGTTAAGGGGTGAAAAAAGGAGTTTATGAGGAGCAGAAGAATGGGGAGGTAGAATGGGGTTAAATACATCATATGAAGAGATACAAAAAACCTATCAAAATAGATAAAAAGAAGGGAAGGATGACCATTGTTTCAACCTTAGTTTCATCAGATTTGATTCAAAGAAGGAATAACATTTATGTTCATTAGGATAAAAACATTTAGCTTATTCTTTAGGGAAGTAAAAGGGTGATGGGGAAAAGGGGGGACTGATAGAAGGAAAGGCAGAAGCAGGGGAGAAAAGGGTAAAGAAAAGGGAGGGGCTGATAAAGAGGAGGACAGATTGGGGGAGGCAGGGGTAAGAAGCAAAATGCTGGTGAGTAGAAATACGGTGAAAGAAGGGGGGAGAACAAAGAGAGTAAATAGAATAGAGGAAAATAGACAGTAATAATAACTGAATGTAAATGGGATGAACTCTGCCATAAAACAGAAGTGAATAGCAGAGTGGATTAAAAACCAGAATTCTACAATATGCTGTTTACAAGAAACACATTTGAAGCAGAGAGATACACACAGAGTAAAAGTAAAAGGCTGCAGAAGAATATATTATGCTTCAGTTAAAGTCAAAAAAGCAGGGATAGCAATTCTTATCTCAGACAAAGCAAAGTCAAAAATAGATCTCATTGAAAGACATCAGGAAGAAAAATACATCTTACTAAAAGGTATGACAGAGAATGAAGTAATATCAATACTAAACATATATGCACCAAGTGGTATAGCATCCAAATTCTTAGAGAAGTTAAATGAGTTAAAAGAGGAAATAGACAACAAAACTATACTAGTGAGGGATCTGAATCTTCCCCTCTCATAATGAGATAAATCTAGCCACAAAATAAATCAGAAAGAAGTTAAAGAGGTGAATAGAATGTTAGAAAAGTTAGATATAGGCACAGCTAGGTGGCACAGTGGAAGAGCACCAGACCTGAATTCAGGAAGACCTGAGTTCAAATTTGGCCTCAGACACTTAACACTTACTAGCTGTGTGACCCTGGGCAAGTCACATAACCCCAAGTGCCTCACAAAAAAAATAAAAAGAAAAGTTAGATATAATAGATGTCTAGAGAATATTGAATGAGGATAGAAAAGAATATACCTGTTTTAATGGTACATGTCACATACTAAAAATTTGACCATGTATTACGGCACAAAAACCTCATAGTCAAATATTGAAAGGTAGAAATAGTAAATGCATCCTTCTCAGATCATGATGCATCAAAAATTACATGTAATAAAGATCCATGGAAAAGTCGACTGAAAATTAATTGGAAACTAAATAATTTCATTCTAAAGAATGAATGGGTCAAACAACAAATCATGGAAACAATGAATCTTCATCCAAGAGAATGACAATAATGAGACAACATACCAAAATCTATGGGATGCAGCCAAAGCAGTGCTTAGGGGAAATTTTATATCTCTAAATGCTTAAATCAATGAAAAATAGAAAGAGGAAATCAATTAATTGGGCATGCAACTTAAAAAGCTAGATAAAGAACAAATTAATAATCACCAATTAAATACTGAATTAGAAATCTTGAAAGTCAATGGAGAAATTAATAAAATTGAAAGAAAAATACCTATAGAATTAGTCAATAAAAGTAAGAGCTGGTTTGAAGAAAAAAACAATAAAATAGATAAACCATTGGTTAATTTGATTAAAAGAAAGAAAAAAGAAAATCAAATTACCAGTATCAAATACCAGTATCAAAAATGAAAGGGGTGATTTCAACACCAATGAAATGGAAATTAAAGCAATAATTAGGAGCTATTTTTTCCTAACTCTGTGCCAATAAATTTGACAATCTAAATAAAGTGGACAAATATTTTCAAAAATACAAACTGCCCAGATTAACCGAAGAGGAAATAAAATCCTTAAATAAGCCGATATTAGAAAAAGAAATTGAACAAGCCATCAATGAACTCCCCAAGAAAAAAATTCCAGGGACAGATGGGTTTACAAGTGAATTCTAACAAACATATAAAGAATGATTAATTCCAATACTGTACAAACTGTTTTGAAAAATAGCTGAAGAAGGACTTCTGCCAAATTCCTTTTATGACACAAATATACTGTTGACACCTACATTGTACACAGCATCAACAACATTGTGTGGATCTACTTTGATGGACTTGACTCTTCACAGCAGTACAATGTTCCAAGATAGTTCCAAAAGACTCATAATGTAAAATGCTCTCTAAATCGCCCCAAAAAGAAAGAAAGAAAGAAAGAAAGAAAGAAAGAAAGAAAGAAAGAAAGAAAGAAAGAAAGAAAGGAAGGAAGGAAGGAAGGAAGGAAGGAAGGAAGGAAGGAAGGAAGGAAGGAAGGAAGGAAGGAAGGAAGGAAGGAAGGAAGGAAGGAAGAAAGAAAGAAAGAAAGAAAGAAAGAAAGAAAGAAAGAAAGAAAGAAAGAAAGAAAGAAAGAAAGAAAGAAAGAAAGAAAGAACTATGGAATCTAGATGCAGATTGAAACATACTATCTCTATTTTTTTTTCTTTTGGGGGGTTTTTCCTTTTTGCTCTTATTCTTCTTGCACAGCATGACTAATGCAGAAAAATGTTTAATGTGATTGTACATATATAACCTATATAGGATTGTTAGCTGTCTTGGGGAGGGGGAAGGAGGGAGAAAAAAACTGAAATTAGAAATCTTATAAAAACAAATGTTGAAAACTATCTCTACATGTAACTGGAAAATGATAAAATATTTATATGAAAAAAATCAGTTATCCAAATTAGAGGGAGCCAGCTTGAAGCACTAAGAAGAGTATTGAGCTTAGAGTCAGAAGGCCAGAGCTTGGCCAATGTGCATGTTTTCCCACATGCTATCTCTAAGAACTTGAACAAATGTTTGCCACACTCTGAGCTTCACTGTACTCACTTGTAATATAAAGTTAATCATGCAGGATTTGATATGAGGATGGAATTTGATAATATGAGCAAGATATCTTATAAAACATAAAATATTATACAAATATAAATCATCATTATCATTTAATAAAATTTTGTTCAACCATTTTGGAAATGAGAAAATAAATAGCTATTATGTCAGTAGTCATTGATATTTTCCGGAGCTACTTTTTTGGCATTAATTTTATCCAAGGTTTTGTTGTTGTTGTTGTTGTTGTTGTTGTTTTGTTTTTACCTTATTTGACCTTACCTGGGACTATATGAGTGCGGTAGGTAAATCGAATTTTTTGCTGCTCTGCACACATCTGCAATTGACTATGAAAGTGTTATAAGTAGGTAGAGGAGTCAAGATGGCAGAGGAAAGGCTGTGAATCTTGGAGCTCCCAATGATTCATCCACATACTTCTAAAAATGCCAGAAGACAACTCCTGGATCAGCAAAATCCACAAAAGAACAGAGTGAGATTGTTTTCTAGTCAAAGATGGCTTAGAAGTTCAGCAGGAGGTGTCTGTTATAACAGGGTGAGAAAGGAGCTCAGCATGCAGCATAGATCCAGCTCTAAGCAGGCCACACCTCCAGAGCCCCATAATAT
Source organism: Dromiciops gliroides (assembly GCF_019393635.1). Lineage (NCBI taxonomy): Eukaryota > Metazoa > Chordata > Mammalia > Microbiotheria > Microbiotheriidae > Dromiciops > Dromiciops gliroides. The sequence goes on along the minus strand of NC_057862.1, from coordinate 453,938,438 downwards.
TCAGCATCAGGATCTTATTGGGGGGGGGCTGGGGCGGGCAGAGCCAAGGTTGTGGAGGAAAGACATTAAATACCCTGAGCTCCTGATACAATTACCCCAAAAACAGCAATAAAAGAACCCCTGGAGGAGAAAGACCCACCAAAATATGGGCTGAGATTATTTTCCAGCTATAAATAGATTAAAGGGGGCTATGCTGGGCTGTGAGTAATATCCAACCCCGTGATTGCACTGACAGAGACCCCAAGCATGGTGTACCAGAGGAACTTAAACCATGCTTCTCCAAATAAACTGCAGCATTAGTGTCTTCTGGAACAGAGCTTGCTGTAGGGTGAAAGGGCTGAATAACTGGCTGGTTGGGGAGGGGGAAGGGGGTAAAGTGAACGGGTATTAGCAGTACCTAGGGAGGAATTTGGCTGTTCCACCCCAGCAGGGAACCAGGAAGAAATGCTGAGCAGCAGGAGTCCCAGGTGGGGGAGGGGCACAGGCTTGTCAAAGATAAGAACCACCACAGTGCTCTGCTGGCTGGTTAACTAGCAAGTTGGCTTGAGGTTAACTTCAGACCAGAGAACATGCCAGATGAGAGAAAACTTGCCATCCCTAAAACCAAAACACCTGGGACCCACTGAAGCTGAGGAAAGTAGTGTAGCCTAGAAGCAGGGCCCCTCAGTGGGAATTAAAAGTCAACTAAAAGATGAGCAAGGAAAGAAATTTCAGAATTATAGAAAGTTTCTTCAGCAACAAGAAAGATCAAGGTGCACCCTCAGGAGAGGAAAACAACCTCATAATATCTCTATCCAAAGCTACCAAGAAAAATATGAGCTGGTCTCAGGCCATGGAAACTCTCAAAAGTGACTTTGAAGAGGAAATAGTAGAGATAGATAGAAGATGTAGAGAAAGGGAAGAAAGAATGGAAAGAGAAATGAGAGCAATGCAGGAAAGTCATGAGAAAAAAGTCAACAGTTTGAAAAGTCAAATGTAAAAGGAGATAAAAAAGCTGTCTAGTATAAATAATTGCCTAATAATTAGAATTGAACAAATGAGAGCTAGTGACTTTGTGAGAAGCTTATTATGAATCTAGGCTCACAGACATTTGAGGGGGTCCAGCAGTTACTTGGGAGGAAATAGTGAGGGTCTCTGCTGGAGCAGAGGTGGAACACATTGCCCAGGAAGTAGACTTGAGTGGCAGAGGCCCTTTGGGGTAGGGGCACAGGCATACCAAGCATGTGGACCACAGAGAATCAAATTTCAATCAGATTTTGGCTTCCAGGTTAAAGAGCAAGCAGACCTGTGGTTACTTACAGAGCAGGTGGGCTGAGAATGAGCTTCTCCTTAAATCATACTGGGACAACCTGAAGTTTGAGACAGTGTATCCTGGAAGAAGTGCTCCACTTTAAGGAGTTAAAAGCCAAGAAATAGATTGGCAAGATGAGCAGCAGAGAAAGCAGTGGACCATTGAAAGGTACTTTTATGACAAGGTAAATCAAAATACACCCTAAGAAGAAGATAATAACAAAGTCATAGCACCTACATTCAAAGCTTCCAAGAAAACTATGAATTGGTTACAGGCCATGGAAGCAATCAAAATGGATTTTGAAGACAAAGTAAGATAGGTAGAGGGAAAAAATGGAAGGAGAAATGAAAGTGATGTAGGAGGGTCATGAAAAAAATGTCAACAGCTTGAAAAGCCAAATTGGCCAAATGGAACAGAAGGTGCAAAACATTCTGAAGAAAACCATTGCTCAAGAATTAGGATAGAGCAAATAGAAGCTAATGAATTTATGTGAAATCAATACACAAGGAAGCAAATACAAATGAATAAAAAATAGAGGGCAATGTGAAATATCATCTTGGAAAAACAGCTGATGTGAAAAATAGATCCAGGAGAGATCATTTGAAAATTGTTGTACTACCTGAAATCCATGACCAAAAAAAAAAGCTTAGACATCATCTTCCAAGAAATTATCAAGGACGTTTGCCCTGATATTCTTTTTTTTTTTTTAAGTGACACAATTGGGGTTAAGTGACTTGCCCAGGGTCACACAGCTAGTAAGTGTTAAGTGTCTGAGGCCGGATTTGAACTCAGGTACTCCTGACTCCAGGGCCAGTGCTCTATCCACTGCGCCACCTAGCTGCCCCTGCCCTGATATTCTAGAAACAGAAGGCAAATTGGAAATTGAAAGAATCCTTTATCACCTCATGTAAAGGATCCCAAAATAAAAACTTCCAGGAATATTATAGCCAAATTCCAGAGATACAAGGTCAAGGAGGAAATATTGCAAGCAGCTAAAAATAAATAATTCAAGTACTGTTGTGCTATAGTCAGGATAACCCAAGATCTAGCAGTTTCTACATTAAAGGATCAGAGGGCATGGACTATGATATTCCAGAGGGCAAAGGAACTAGGATTACAACCAAGAATCATCTTCCCAGCAAAACTGAGTATAATCTTTCAGGGGGGAAAATGGGACTTCAAAGAAAAAGAGGACTTTCAGGTATTTGTGATGAAAAGACCTGAACTGAATAGAAAATTTGACTTTCTAATACAGGATTCTAGAGAAGTATAAAAAGATAAACAGGAAAAAGAAATCATAGGGGATATTAAACTGTTGAACTTTTACATTCCTATGCGGCAAGATGATCCTTGTAGCTGATAAGAACTTTCTTATAATTAGGGCAGCTGGATGGAATATATTTAGACAGAGGGCACAGTTGTGAGTTGAATATGAAGGGATGATATCTGTAAAGCCTTTGTTTTTTGTTTTCCTTGTTTTTTGTGGGGCAGATAGAGTAGGCAGATAGAGTTATGTCTGGGAACAGATTTGGGCTGAGTCTCCTATTTCCAGGCTTTATTCTTTGTCAACTGTGTCACCTAGCTGCCCCGTGATGACATCTTTAAAATAAAGTTAAGGGGTAAGAGGAATACACTGGAAGGGAAAGGGAGAGGTGTAATGGGGTAAAGTATCTCACATAAAAGAAACAACAAAAAGCTTATGGAGTGAAGTGGAACATGGGAAAGGAGCAGGGCAGTGAGTGAGCCTTACTCTCATCAGGATTGGCTCAAAGAGGGAATAACATACATACTCAAGTGGGTATAGTAATATACTTTGCCCTGTGGGCAAGGGGGATGGGAACAGGATAAGAAGGGAGAGGGGAAGGAAGGGAAGGAAGATTGGAGGAAGGGGCAGTAAAAAGCAAAACACTTTTGATTAGGAATCCATTGAAAGAAGTTAGAAAATAGAGTAAATATCAAGGGGAGGGAATAGGATGGAGGGCAATACAGTTAGCAATAGTAATTGCGAATGAAATGATGAGCAAGATGCTACCAGAAGGAATTATAAAAAATGCGATACATCTACAGAGAAAGTACTGATGTTATCTAAATACAGATCGAAGCATATTTTTTGTTGGCTCTTCTTTCTAAAGGTATTTTGTCTGTTTTCCTTCACAACCTGACTAAAGTGGAGATGTCTTTTTGTGAGTTTTGCTGCTCCAGGGGTTGTTTTATTGCTGTTTTGGGGGTCTATTGATATTTTGTGGGTCTATTTGTTTTCAATGTGATTAATTCTGTTATACACATATATAACTTCAGTTGAATTACTTGATTTCTTAGGGTGGGATGGAGGGAGGAAGAAAATTTGGAATACAAAGTTTTAAAAAAAATCAATGTGGTGGGGCAGCTAGGTGGTACAGTGGATAAAGCACCAGCCTTGGATTCAGAAGGACCTGAGTTCAAATCTGCCCTTAAACACTTGACACTAGCTGTGTGACCCTGGGCAACTCACTTAACCCTCATTGCCCCGCAAAAAAAATCAATGTGAAAAATTTTTTTACATTTAATGGGTAAGATTCTAAATGAATAAAGAAAAAAAGAAAAAAAAGAAAGTGCTACCAGTATTGATTTTAGAGTTACAAATAAAATTTAATGACTTCACAAAGATAGAATCCATGAATAATGAAGATTACACATAATTCTATGTTTCTCTTAAGTTTTCATATTCATCATATTTCAAGGTGCAACATTCCATTTCATTTATGTAACACAATTTGTTCACCATTTCTAGAATCTATTGGCACCCACTTTGTCTCTAGTTCTTTATTTCCACAAAATATACTCATGAACGTTTGTTCTGAGAGGTAGCATGGAATAATGAATAGACTTGGCCTCAGATATACAAAGTCATGAAATTAAATTGTGCTACTGATATACACTGGAAGTGTGATTCTCAGCAATTCATTTAAGCTCTAGTTGCCTCAAGTAATCATCTAAGAATATAAATAGAACAGTAGGTACCAATCTATACTGGTAAAATATTAGAAGATACTGACAGCTCACTTTAATGATAAAATTACATGTTAATAAAAATAAATATATTTTAAAAGTCACATTTCTTTCTGTCTTCTACCTAATTAGGGAAAATACCTATGAGAGGGATATTTGGTCAAAGGGTAAAGAATTTTTGGTTACTTTTTTCATATAGATTCAAATTATTTTACAAAATGGTTGGACCATTACAGAATGCCACTAATACTATATGTGTTTGCCTGTCTTCCTGCAAACTCTAGATGATTAGATTCATTGATTGATTTTATTTTATTTTTTTATTTTTGGCAGGGCAACAAGGATTAAGTTACTTGCCCATAGTCACACAGCTAGTAGTGTCCAGTGTCTGAGCCCAGATTTGAACTCAGGTCCTCCAGAATCCAGGGCCAGTGTTTTACCCACTGTGCCATCTAGCTATTCTCACTCTATATGATTTAAATATCAGACTATTGTATATATTGAAATTTCTATTCTTTTTTATTATAATTAATGTCAGTTTAGAATTTTAGAAATGTATTTTTTTATCATATTGAAAAAAGGCCATTTTATGTCTAGTGCTATTAGGACTGTTTAGTCTAAATAAAGATTTCATTTCGTCAAAAGTTTCTTCTGCATCTATTGAAATAACCATGCAGTTTTGGTTGATTTGTTTTCTTTTCTATTTCATTTTTAAATTTTTTCTGTTTAGAATTTTATTTTCCCACTAACATGAAAAAACAAATTTTGACATCAATTTTTTAAAACTTTGTGTTCCAACTTCTCTTCTTCCCTCCCTACCCACATCCAACCCCCAAGAATTCAAGCAATTCAATATAAGCTATACATGAGTAGTCATGGAAAACATCCCCACATTAGCGAGGTTGTTAGAGAAAACAGATAAAAACAAAACTTCAGATTAAGGAACTGTCAAAAAAATTATGCTTCAATCTGTTTTCAGATACCATCAGTTCTTTCTCTGTAGATGGAATGCAATTTTCATAAGTCCTTCAGAGTGATATTGGATCATTGCATTGCTGAAAATAACCATGTGCTTCCCAGCAGATCATCTCCCACTATTGTTGTTATTTTGTATACAGCACATTTCACTCTGCTTCAGTTCATGTAGGCCTTTCCAGGTTTTTCTGATAACATCCTCTTTACCATAACATTTATACAGTACCTCAAACTTGACAAATAATTTTCTTTCCAATAGCCCAGCAAAGTAGGTACTTACATTTTGCCATTATACTCAATTATCATAACTGTTTCCCTCCATCCTATTTCTTTCCCAAGATATTTACTCTATTTTCTATGTTCTTTTACCCTATTCCTCCCCAAAAGTGTTTTACTTCTCACTGTCCCCTCCCCCACTCTGCCCTCCCTTCTTTTTTTTTTTTTTTTAGTGAGGCAATTGGGGTTAAGTGACTTGCCCAGGGTCACACAGCTAGTACGTGTTAAGTGTCTGAGGCCAGATTTGAACTCAGGTACTCCCGACTCCAGAGCCAGCGCTCTATCCACTGCGCCCCTTCTGCCCTCCCTTCTTTTTCCCTTCCCTCCTTATCCTCTTCTCCTCCTACTTTCCTGTAGGGTTAGGTAGATTACTCCTCCCAATTGGGTGTTTATGTTATTTCTTCCTTGAGCACACTCTGATAAGGTTAGGGACTTTGAGCTAATTCTGTGTTCTAAAGTTTCTTCCTCCCTCCCTCCTCAACCCTCCCTGTGAAATCAAGCAATTCAATATGTCATACATGTGCAGAATATCTTTACCTTCCTTGAAAGTGTTTTGCTTTTTACCTCTCCCTCCCCCAATCTGCCCTTCCTTCCCCTCTTCTCCCCCTCCCCATCTCTTTCCCCTCACACATTCCCTCGGGGCAGAGTATATTACTATACCCACTTGAGTATATACATTATTCCCTATTTGAGAAAATTCTGATTATTTTAAGGCTCACTCACTCCGCCACTCTTTCCTCCTCTTCCCCTCCCTTCCATAATCTTTTTCTTGTTTCTTTTATGTTAGCTACTTTTCCTCAGTCTACTTCTCCCTTTCAGATTCTTCCAGTGTATTCCTCTTAGCCCTTAACTCTATTTTAAAGATGTCATCATGGGTTAGCTAGGTGGCACAGTAGACAAAGCATGGGCCCAAATCTGCCCCATACATAATAGACACCCCACCCTGCCTGCCCCACAAAAAACAAGGAATAACAAAATATAAATGCTTTACAGATATGATCCCTTCATTTTCAGTTCAGAGCTGTGTCCTCTTTCTAAATGTATTCCTTTCATTTGCCCTAATACTTAGAAAGTTCTTATTAGTGAGAATTATTATCTCCCCATGAAGAATTATAAACAGTTTAATCTTTTCATATCCCTCATGATTTATTTTTCCTGTTTACCTTTTTATGCTTCTCTAGGGTCTTGCCTTTGAAAGTCAAATTTTCTATTCATTTCAGGTCTTTTCATCACAAATGACTGAAAGTCCTCATTTTCCTTGAAGTCCCATTTTTCCTCTGAAAGATTATACACAATTTTGCTGGATAGGTGATTCTTGGTTGTATTCCCATTTCCTTTGCCCTTTGGTATATAATATTATATGACCTCTGTTCCTTTAATGTAGATGCTCCTAGATCTTGATTTATCCTTATTGTAGCTCCACAGTATTTGAATTCCTTTTTTTCTATTTGCTTGCAATATTTTCTCCTTGAACTGGGAGCTCTAGAATTTGGCTGTAATATTCCTGGATGTTTTCCTTTTGTGATCTCTTTCAGGAGTTGATTGGTGGATTCTTTCCATTTCTATTTTACATCCTGTTTCTAGCACATCAGGGCAATTCTCCCTGACAATTTCTTGGAAGATGCTCTCTAAACTCTTATTTGGTCATGGTTTTCAGGTAGTCCAATGATTTTCAATTTATCTCTCCTGGATCTATTTTCCAGGTCAGCTGTTTTCCCAAGGTGATATTCCATATTGCCCTCTGTTTTTTTTATTCATTTGGATTTGCTTTACTATGTCATGGTTTCTCATTAAGTCACTGGCTTCCATTTGTTCAATCCTAATTCTTAGGTAATTATTTTCTTCTGAGAACTTTTGTATCTCCTTTTTCATTTAACTTTTCAAGTTGTTGACTTTTTTCTCATGACTCTCCTGCATTTCTCTTTCCATTCTTTCTTCCACCTTTATAAATCTTCCTTCTATCTCTCCTCCTTTTCTTTAAAGTCCCTTTTGAGCACTTCCAAGGCCTCAGACCAATTCATATTTTTCTTGGAAGCTTTGGATGTTGAGGCCCTGAGGTTGTTATCCTCTTCTGAGGGTGCACCTCGATCTTCCTTGTCACTAAAAAACTTTCAATAGTTCTCAACTTTCTTTGCTTGCTTATCTTGCTGCCTTTTACTTGACTTTCAACTACCTCTTACAGTGGGGCCCTGCTTCTAAGATACACTGTCCCAAATTTCAGAGGGTCCTAGGTGTTTTGGTTTGAGGGAGGGCAGGTTTTCTCTTGTCTGGTGTATTCTCTGGTCTGAAGATAAGCCCAAGACAACTTGCTAATTAACCAGCCAGCAAAACATTTTGTGCTGTGGTTCTTATCTCTGATGAGCCTGAGCCCCTCCTCCACCTAGACCTCCCTCTGTTCAAGATTTCTTTCTGGTTTCCCACTAGGGAGGGACAGCTGAATTCCTCCTTAGGTCCCACAGACACCCCTGTATTTCCCCCCAAGCCCCCCCCCCACCAGCCAGCTGTTCATCCCTTTCACCTGATGGTAAGCTTAGTTTCAGAACACGCTAGTTGCTACAGCTTATTTGATGGCTCAGGATAAGTTTCTCTGGTGCAACCAGATTGTGGACTGTTATTGTGGGGTAGGACTCTTCTTACATCCAAGCATGGCCCCATTTAAGATGTCTTTAGCTGAAAAATAATTTCAGTCCTTCTTTTTGTGGGTTTTGCTGCTCCAGGGGTTGTTTTATTGCTGTTTTGGGGGGTCTATTGATATTTTGTGGATCTATTTGTTTTCAATGTGATTAATTATGTTAATAATCTTCCTAAAGTTCAACTGTCCCTATAGAAATTGTATCAACTCAATTTGGTCATGTGATAAAATAATGGGATTTGGCAGATACTCAAAGGCTCACCTTCTAAACTGATTGAATTAAGTGAGAGTGATTGTTTTTGCTGATTAGCCTACTTCAAGTTAATTAGGTTGTAATCATACCTGGCTGGCCCCAAAGAAGTTATTGTTATTAGAAGCTAAGGTCTTTGAACTCAACTAGGAACGACCTTCAAGTCCAGTGAACCAATGGGTTTGAATGACACCTACTAATCAGCTTGAAGCAATGTGTAATGGCCTCCCCTGCTCCAGACTTATGAAAAGCTTCCACACTCAGTTAGAGGGTAGTTGATTGATGAAGCAGGCTCATGGTGGAGGACATGAGGAACAACTAGACCAGGCTGGAACTCTAGGCTAAATTGGCCTTTTCTTAACTCCACGTGTTCTTTTTTTTTTTTTTTCTAATACCTAGTATGCTTTAATAAATGCTTAATGCCCAAAGACTGGTGCTAAAGCTTCTAATTTAAGGTGACCATACATTTAGATTTTAAACATCACAGTCACAATCAACATTCTTTTTAATAAGTTTGTAGCTTTTCCTAGAATACTATTTAAAATATTTTGAATCAGTCTTCTCATTTTCTATTTTATGCCTTTCTGGATAAGATATTTGTCTCATAAAAAAGGAAAATGGAAAAGCACTTCCTTTTTCAATTACTAAGGATAATTTGTGTATTGTATTTATTAATTTCCCAGAATGTACCTATAACTCAGGATGGTGTTTTTAGTTTATCTTTTATTACCTTTATGCTCAATTAAGTTTCAGTCTGAGATTCATTTGTCTGGGGTATTTCAAGCACTGTTAGTTTACATCACATATGTGTATGTGTATATATCCATAGTGTTTAGGTCATAAATACTATTTGAACATTTTGGATATTTATATACATCACTTCTTTTCGATGTGCTAAACTTCTAATGCACTCACTATAATTTATTGATTCATTCTCTAATAATTAAATATATGCTATTTTGCTATCACAATTAATGTATGTAATATAATGTATAATTATATAATGTAAAGTTATATAATGTATAGTTAAATAATATAATATAATATAACTGTTTATATATTTTATGTAAACAAATAGAATATGTGTGTGTATGTGCAATTTCTAGGGCAAATTGGTGGCAGAATAGATAATATTAAGTGCCAAAGTCAGGAAAACTTATCTCCCCAAATTTAAATCCAGCCTCAGACACAATCTCTTTGACCCTGATCAATTCACCTTATCTATAAAATGACCTAGAGAAAGAAATGATAAACCACTGTTATCTCCGCCAAGAAAACTTCAAATGGGGACACAAAGATTTAGACAGGAGTGAAACAACTGAACAACAAGAAAAATATTTCTATTTCATTTTAAAATCTTAATTCTTGTAGTTTTAATCATGCATAGAAGTTTCTGTTCATTTTTAAAATTTTCTTTTCTTTATATTTTTGTGAATTCACTATGTTCTTTAAAAAATGGTAATATCGGGGCAGGTAGGTGGCGCAGTGGATAGAGCACAGGCCCTGGAATCAAGAGGACCTGAATTCAAATCTGGCCTCAATCACTTAACACTTACTAGCTGTGTGACCCTCGTCAAGTCCCTTAACCCCAATTGCCTCACCCCCCCACAAAAAAAAGGGTAATGTCATTCTCTTCCTACCCAGCCTCCTCCTTCTCTTTCTATTCCTTCTTCCCTGGTTCAGGTTAGCTAACATTGATATATTTTGTTAGTCTTTTCAATAAACTATTAGTTTTTTTAAATTTATAATCTCTTTTCATTTTATCTATTTCTCCTTTGATTTTCAAGATTTTTTCCACTGTGCTTTTTTGAACTTATTAAGAATTGATTAAGCAGCTCATTAATCATCTCTTTCTCTCTTTTGTTAATGTATGTTTTTGGAAATAATATTTCTCTCAGAAAATTACATTAGCTGCATCCCCAGAAAAATGATATTTTTCTTTTCTTTGCTATTTTCCTTCACATAGTTATTAATTGTTTCCCCCATGTGCTTTCTATCCTATTTCTTTCTTATTGCATTTGCACATTTCATATCATACTCAATTCCTCTTCTATATTTATTTATTTATTTATTTAGGTGGCTTTTAGAAATATAAGTTCATGAAATCTACTACTTCATGTATTTGTAGAGTTTAATTCTGAGAACTCACATATCTCCTGCCCCAGAATAAGATACTGTCCTTGGAAACACAGTCCTTGCTCCCAAATAGTGGTCTCCTATTATATCCAGTCCACTTAGACAAAATTTATTTTAAGGACCTTATCTCTCACTAGGCAAACTAAAGTAAAGGAAAGTGGGAGGATCTCAGAAAATTGCTATAAGTGTATTGAGTATTCAATTCCTCCTTCCTCTCTGAAGTCTACTCATGACTTTCCAGACCTCTTTCTTCAAAATGACCTAATAGATTTCTCAGCCTGGAAGATCCTTCCATCCTCTGCCCTTCCTCCCAGACACTCCATTTTAAGGAAAGAGGTCAGAATAGTCATCTCCAGTCCTTTATTATCTTTTGAGATCTGCTCCTGACCCTAGACTTATTTCTCCACTATGACAACATATGGATACATCTCCACCCCCCCCATCCTTTATTCCCCTCGCTTTTCAGCTTCCTTTTATATGTTTTCTTCCCCTATTAGAATATAAGCTCCTTGAGATAAGAGGACTTTCTTTTATTTTGTATTTGAATTTGCAATACTTTGCATGGTGCCTGGCATATATTAAGTACTTAATAAATGTGTTTTTTTTTTGTTTGACTTGTATTCATTTGACAACTTCCTACCCACAGAGAATGCTGTTTTAATCTCTTCTTCTAGGGTAAGACAATACTTCTTATCATTCAGTGGAAGTTCCTCTCTTCCATTACCTTTACTGTGTTTTGGGCTATACACACTTCTTGGCTCCCCTCTCCAACTCTTATTGAAAGACTAAAGACATTATTATACCTTTTCTACTTATATAAAATAATGTCTCTTAACTTCATACCACCAAAAGTAACTTCCTATTGGGTTTCCCTATCAGAAAATACATTAATTTATTATTTTTAGTATAATTACTTAATAATTATTTCCTTTCTGAAGTATTGTGTAGGTTTTTTGGTGCACAAAGAATTCTTATTTACATTAGGATTCTTGTTTTATTTTGATTTCTATTTTTAAAAAAATGTATTCAATGAAGTATGGCTTTTTAAACAAAGCTATTTACCTGGTATTTCTGGTATTTCTCACTTTGCTGCATAAATCCCCAAGGACCCAGATGTCCTCCATCTCTCTGGATTGGTGGATATAGGGTCCAAGTTGTATTCTTACTCAGATTAATTCTGAGAAGAATATTATTTTATCTAGTCTTTAATGTCTGTTCTGTTAGACAAAAAATAACTCTCTCTCTCTCTCTCTCTCTCTCCCCTAATATTACTGTCTTCTATCACTCCACCCTTACATTTGTGCTTCCTTTGATTCACATGATGTCACAAAATAAATTTTATCTCTTGTTATCTGAAGTGGGAAATAACACACTGAATTACCAGTGGAGCCAGGCACGGTTGTGCTCTGAAACCTGAATTTCTAAAGTTGTTTTCTCTGGCAATGCCTGGCATGAGGAAGGGAAGAAGGAAGGAAGGAAGGAAGGAAGGAAGGAAGGAAGGAAGGAAGGAAGGAAGGAAGGAAGGAAGGAAGGAAGCAAGGAAGCAAGGAAGCAAGGAAGCAAGGAAGGAAGAGGAAAAAAAGTAGCAAGGGCGATATATAGTATCAATTGTGTGCTGTGCTAAATGCTTTTACAGATAATATCTCCTTTACCTTGTGCAGTGTTTATTTCTTTTTATCTTGCAGATTTATGTTTAATTACTGTAGTTTTGGTGCATATTGGCTAGAAGATTTTTAAAAACTTTTTTAATGGTACATGACATCTTCTTGATCATGTGGTCTCATAGCAATTACTTCCTGGTGATATATTTTGGAAATACTTATCCTGAGGACTGCAATTTGAAATGACCAAATGTCCTATGAAATGTGTTTCTTTTTTACCTTTGAATTAATGATAAAATCAACCCAATCAATTCCTTTATTAGCCTCTCCAAAGAGAAATTGTGAGCCACCTATCCATTCTCTTATGATTTCCTTGTATATTCTGGTTTTATTTTTGATGAAAATGTCATCAGTGATGTGGTTTAACTTTTCCAGTAGCATATTGCCTCTTTGGTTATTAAAAAATGTTTTTCACACACACCAAGCTAAATTAAAGTTAATATTCTAAAAACTCTGTGTATGTTTTTAGCACTCTTTCTTTTTCTGCCACTCTAATACCATTATTGCATATTCAAAAAGGAGATGCCTGAAATTGTGCACTATTTTATACTATTTTTTCTTCTTTGACTATTGTGAAAAAATTTCATCACATGGTGCCCAACTTATGGGCAAAGAACCTGACTTAGTTATGTCAATTCTTGGAAAACAGTCTCAGTCCATTGTTTGATTGCTAACTCTAATCTCATTCTGAATGGTAGAATCTACCAGAGCTTGACTTCTATTGACATGGCTTTTGAGAACACAAGGTTATTCCCAAGATACAAAGAGGCTTCAGAGTAGGACAAGGTACATACAATAGAGTTCTATTTTATTGGTTATAATATAGAGAAAAAGCAGAGTGGATTCTGCTCCATAGAGTAGAGTAAGTTAGGTGCACCCCACCTAGGTGGAGTGACTTTTCTTCCTACAGAGTTACTCTGAGCAACCATGCTCACTGTGGTATAGTGGGTTAAATTCCAGCCTCAGAACCAGAAACATCTGGGTTCAAGTCTCACCTCTGTAACATAAAAGTTATGTGACACTAGGCAAGTAATTTAACTTCTTAAGTGTACTTAAAGGACTCTTTAAGACAGTACATTGCAGAAGAGGCAACTCTCTGAATTGATAGAGTTTCAGGTTGATCAATAATTAGCTTGAAAACCAATGAAACCCAGTTTAAAGTCCCATTTCTGGAATACAGTTGCTCTGTGATGCTTTCCTGAGCAAGTAAATTAACTTCTCAACCATGTAGGCAACAGCACAATGGAAAGAACTTTGGACCTAGAGTCAGAAAGACTTGAGTTTGAATTCAGGCTCAGAATTACTGGCCATGTGACAATGAGCAAGTCACTTAACTTCTGCCTTAGTTTCCTCAATTAAAAACTGAGATAAAAGCACCTACCTTCCATGACTGTTGTAAGGTAATATATGTGAAGCACTTAGCATAGTACCTGGCACATAGTAGACACTTAAGAAATTATGTTTTCTTTTCCTTCCAACATACATTCAAATTGTAGAAAAGGCATATGACCTAAATCAGTAGTGAGAGTTTTTTTCAACTTGGGATCTCCCTATAGCAACAAAATCACATATCTAGTCCTTATCCTTTGTAGTTTTATGTGGATGTAGGTATAGACATAGGTTTAGATATAGGTATAGGTATGGATAAGGGTATGGGTATGTATACATACACATATGTGTACATATCATATATATGCATAAATACACACACATACACATATATGTATATATAATTTTATTATGAAACATTCATTATATGCCTGTATCCTTCTAACTATTAAGAGACAGTTGATGGAACAGTGAAGACAGCACTAAACTTGAAATCAGGAAGACATCAGTTCAAATTAAGCTTCAGACATTTACTAGCTATATTACCCTGTGTAAAGTCTAAAATTCTAGCTGTGATGTATAAAATCTATTGTGTGGTTGTCTTAAATTAGAAAAGCTTTAGCACCAGTCTTTGGGCATTATGCATTTATTAAAGCTTATTAGGAGTTAGCAAAGAGATAGAGAGAGAGAAGGCCTTCATCTAGCTATCTAAGAGAGAGAGAGAGAGAGAGTCTTCTCCCCACTCACAGCCAGTTCCCGAACGAAAAGACTTCACTCCTTTGCCACTTCTCCCAAAAAAAACCCTGTGAAACAGGAAGCAGGGCTGTCTCCACACACACAGCTCCAAGCTAATTGGCTGGTAACTGATTGCCATGACCCACAGACAGCAGGCACAACTTCAGGATGCCAATCCATCCTTCACAACCCCAGAAAGGTCAGCTCATGCTTTCTCCTCAGGGCAAAGCTTCCCTGCAATGTCTTTCTCAGCAGGTTGGTGGCACTCCAATTCTCACACCTAGTTAATTGCTTTTTTCCTAATCCTCAATTGCAAAATTAGGATGATAATAATACTTCCCTCCCTAGGTTGTTGTGAGAATTAAATGAGATAATATTTATAAAGGGCTTAACATAGTCCCTCACTCATAGTACATGCTTTGTAAATGCAAGTTCTCTACCCCACCCCTTCAACAGCTACCAAATTGATTTATCTGCTATTGTTAATGTTCTCTCATTCCTTATATTTCTGTCATTACCTTATATTTCCTTGTCTGTGTTAACATGGTTTCTCCCTATTAATAGCTAAGTCTCTGGAGGGTAGTAATTTTTTCCCTTTTTTCTTGTATGCCTATTTTTTTAGCAAAGATACACTAGGGTATAATGATAAACACACACATATACAATATACATATCAGGTTTGTAATGTATTCTAATTGAAATATTGAATTGAATTTTCTATGAAGGATTTTTTATTTTTTGGGGGGGGGGATGTGGCCCGGTGGAGACTACTCTTTTCCTAAAATGTATTTTTTACTCTAGGGCCCTAAGAACACTTTACTCTGCCACCCAGATTTTATGATATCGTTAAGATAAATAGCAGGAAACAAAACTGCTTCAACTTGCATTTGTTTATCATGAGTTATTGGATGATATTGTTGAATGCAGTGGGTCTTGGCAAGTCATCCCCTAACAAGGAAAGATTGATTTCCATGAAAAATCAAAGTTACTATATTATATGGGCTGTTCAGACAACACCACTTGGGGAAAAATGAAAAAGGGCTGCTTGTCTAAATGTAGATGGCATTTCCAATTTGGAAATAAATAGCCAAAGGAGGCAAAAGCTGTTGAAATAAATGCCTGCCTGGCTTTTAGCCATTTAATTCAACATTATTAAATAAATGTAAGGATATAACAGTGGCAGTGATCACTTTAGGAGTATACTGAGTCTCCTGCAAGGTTATTTTAGAATTTTTTTTATTTTCTCCAGGCCTTCTAGAATCCATGATTTCATTGGCATGGGTCCTTCTTCCAATGATACAGATTCTTATTTGTTCAGTCCCTGGGCAGATGGGCATTATGAATGACTATTTCTGAGAAAGATTCATCTCCCAGTGTTTCTCAGTGGACATATGCACAGTCATTGCCAGGCTTATTCTTGATGTTTTTCTTACTTGACATAGTATACCCCAGAGCTAGTACTACATTGCCATAGTCTTTGAGAACCTGGAACCTCTGTAATGGTGAGACATTATGAAAGGTCTTTCTTTGGTATATTCCTATTAAGCATTTTACATCAAAGATAGATAAGGCATAGATAGATAAACCATAAAAATAACCATAAGGGGAATAATAAGAGAAACATAGAAAGTGGGGGTATTATACAGCGAATCAGATATCTGTTGATGAGAGATGTCATTAGCAATGTTGGTTTTCAGAACAAGCAACCCAAAATGTACTCTCAAATAAGCTTTGTATTCATGGTATTAAGTGATCATTGCGTTTTTGGGAGGATTGAGGAAGGAATTATTGTCTAGGCCTATGATTTTTCTGGTTTTAGGAAATCCCTGTGAGGAAACTCCTTCTACCAATGCAATTGTTAATCTAAGAGAGTTAGTTGCCTAGAGGGCACTGAGAGGTTAAGTGATTTGCTCACAGTCACACAACCAGCATAAGACTGGAATTTAGGTTGTCCTGACTGAGTGTGTCCTTCTATCCACTAGGCACAGATGTGTCTTAAAATAATGCAAGAAGCAATTAAGGCAAATTCAGATAAGCTAAAACATGACCTTGTAAAGGGAAGATGGAACTCTTAAGATAAAATAATGTTGCTGTCCAGAGACCTGGAGATGAAGCAAAGCAGGTGAAAAAGCATATTCTGCTGGATCATGTAGAATGGTTCCACCAGCAAGAATGAGGCACAAGGTGGATTCAATAGACTGTTGGCTTGGGGGGGTCACAAAGGCTTGATTAGAATATTACCTCTAATGCAGTATGCTTATGGAACAGAGATATGTCACTTAAAGTCTCAGCATTCTAAAACAATAATAGTAACAACAAAATCAATTACCTTAAAGAAATATTCCTTGATATTGTAAACAGTTGTTAAAAAATATTGGACACTTTTCTTGTTTTTCAATCACTTGCAAAAAAAACAAATGTGTGATAAAATTATTTTTTTCCAAATATTCATGTCATAATGATGGGAAGAAATATTACTTAACGAGTAATGGAAAACTGCATTACTTAGTATTCAATTTTCATTCTTAATTGACTGTTCCTATATTATTTGAAAATAATTGAAGGAAAGAACAATTTAGTAACTAGGAATGAATGATCTATTGACAGTTTAATTAATGTTTTGAATCACTTCATTAACATTCATATTTTTTGTTGTAGAAAGGCAACTATCTTATGATTGTATTATATTATAGATAATGACAAAATGAGAAAGCAAGGTGACTACATTATCTAATAGGTCAGGGCAGTGTCCAAACATCTCTGAAGAGCTAGGACAGCCATTTTGAATTCTTGGCCATGCTGGAGTAATGTTAACAGATGAAGCTTTATGCTGACAAAAACAAGAACGTTATGTAATTGCAAAAAATATGACTGTTTAACAGATTGAAAAATAGATGCAAGTATTTCCTTTGGGTTTATCAGAAATCAGAGAGTTATCTTCATTGAGGACTAATGGTAAATGGCCTAAGTGAATATTGATAAAGGGGCATAGGAAAAGTAAAAAAGGTACTTTGTTTATCATTAACTTTTATTAAGATACTTTTGTGAGGGGCAGAATGAAGAAAGTTGAGGAAAGGCAGTGAGTTGCCTGAGCTCTCCCCAAGACCCCTACAAAGACTTTCAAATAATTCCATAAGACAATTCCTGGAGCAGCAGAACCCACAAAAAGACAGGGTGAAATAATTTTCCAGCCAAAGACAACTTAGAAGGTCAGCAAGGAAAGGTTTGCTGTACCTTGATGAAAGAGGAGTACAGCCCAGGAAAGGCTGCACCAGCACAGATCCAACCCTAGCACAGACCCAGCCACAGCCACAGCAAAACCAGGAGCAGTCCTCAGGAACCTCTGAATCATTATAAGCAGCAACTGCTTCTGGAACTCAGCCCAGAAACAGTAAGGGAGTCAAGCAGTTGGCTGGAGGTAGATTACACAGGTCTCTTTGCTATCACTGAGGCAGGACTCTGTTGTTTTGCCCATACTCAGATCCAGGTCGCAGTCTTGAGTGGCAGTTTCAGGGAGGAGAGGATTACAAGCAAACTAGAGCTTGCAGCAATAGTAGAGCAGAAGCCTGATCATAGTTCCAAGGAAGACATGCATGCTTGTGGTTACTCATAGACCAGACCACAGGACAGGAGAGTAGTAAATATGCTTTTTTTTTTTTTTTTTTTGCAGGGCAATGAGGGTTAAGTGACTTGCCCAGGGTCACACAGCTAGTAAGTGTCAAGTGTCTGAGGCCGGATTTGAACTCAGGTACTCCTGAATCCAGGGCTGGTGCTTTACCACTGCGCCATCTAGCTGCCCCAGTAAATATGCTTTTACATAAATCATGGCACCTTGGAAAAACTAAGGACTTACAAATTCCTAGAAGTATCCTGGAGAACAGCTGCTCAAATGCCCTGAAGCTTTGGAGAGTGTGCACTCCATCCTGGAAACAGTGCCCCACTTTAAGTGAGTAAAAAGTCAAGAAATAGGCTGGGAAAATGAGCACACTGAAAAAATTGCTGACCCTAGAAAGGTTCTTTGATGACAAGGAAGATAAAAATACACCCTTAGAAGAAGATAACAAAGTCAAAGCTCCTACATCCAAAGCTTCCAAGAAAAATGTGAATTTGTCTCAGGCCATAGAAGCACTCAAAAAGGACTTTGAAAATAAAGTAAGAGAAGTAGAGAAAAAATGGAAAGAGAAATGAGAATGATGCAAGAAAGTAAGGGAAAAAAGTAAAAAGCTTGAAAAGCCGAATTGGCCAAATGGAAAAGGAGGTACAAAATCTTTCAGAAGAAAATAATTCCTTAAAAAATAGGAATAGGGGACAGCTAGGTGGCACAGTGGATAAAGCACCAGCCTTAGATTCAGGAAGACCTGAGATCATATCTGGCCTAAAACACTTGACACTTACTAACTGGGTGACCCTGGACAAGTCACTTAACCCTCATTGCCCCACAAAAAAAAATAAAGAAAACTTAGGATTAAACAAATGAAAGCTAATGACTTTATAAGAAATCAAGAAACAATAAAGCAAAATCAAATGAGTGGAAAAAAATATAAGACAATGTGAAATATCTTATTGGAAAAACAACTGGCCTGGAAAATAGATCCAGGAGAGAATGTTTTTCTTTTTCTTTTTTTTTTCTTCAGGAGACATAACTTGAAAATTATTGGACTACCTAAAAGCCATGATCAAAAAAGAGCATAGACATATATACTCCAAGAAATTGCCAGGGAACATTGTCCTGATATAGTAGAAAGTAAAGTAGAAATTGAAACAATCCACTAATCACCCCCTGAAAGAGATCCCAAAATGAAAATATCCTGGAATACTATAGCCAAATTCAAGAGCTCTCAGAACAATGAAAAAATATTGCAAGCAGCCAGAAAGAAAGAACTCAAGTATTGTGGTGCCACAGTCAGGATAACCCAAGATCTAACAGCTTCTATACTGAAGGATCAGAGGGCTTGGGGAATGATATTGCAGAGGACAAAGGAACTGGGATTACAACCTAGAATCACCTACCCAGCAAAACTGATTAAAATCTTTCAGGGGGGAAAATGGGAATCCAATGAAAGAGAGGAATTTCAAGCATTCTTGATGAAAAGACCTGAGCTAAATAGAAAATTTGACTTTCAAATACAAGACCCTAGAGAAGCATAAAAAGGTAAACAGGAAGAAGAAAACATAAGGGATATTAAAAGGTTAAACTGCATTCCTACATGGGAAGATGATACTTATTACTCATAAGAATTTTCTCATTATTTGCAGGGGGATGGGGGTATATTTAGACAGAGGACACAGGTTTAAGTTGAATGTGAAGGGAAGATATCTTTAAAAATAAAATTAAGGGAAAAAATTAGTGGTGAGAGAAGAATGCACTAGGGGAAAGGTTAAGGGAGAGGTGGAATGGGGTAAAGTATCTCACATAAGAGAAACAAGAAAAATCTTATACAGTGGAGGGCAAGATGGAGGAATTTCTGGGGAGTGAGTGAACCTTACTCTCATCAGAACTGGCTCAAAGAGGAAATAACATACAAATTCAATTGGGTATAGTAATCTATCTTACCCTGCAGGAAAGTAGGAGGGTAAGGGGATAAGGGGTTTGGGGGTGATAGAAAGAAGGAAGGGCAGATTGGGACAGGGGACAGTCAGAATCAAAACATTTTTGAGGAGGCACAGGGTAAAAGAAGATAGAAAATAGAGTAAATGTCATGGGGAGGGAATAGGATGGAGAGAAATATAGTTAGCAATAGTAACTGTGAAAAAAAATTGAACCAAGTTTGTCTAACCGACCTCATTTCTCAAACACATAGAGAACTGAGTCAAATTTGTTAAATTAAGAGCCATTCCCCAATTGAAAGATGATTAAAAGATATGAAATGTTCAGATAAAATAATCAAAGCTTCCTATAGTCATATAAAGAAATGCTCTAACTCAAACATTCTGTAGTGCAATTTGGAACTATGGCCAAAGGGCTATAAAACTATGCATGCTCTTTGACCTAGTAATACCACTACTAGTTTGGTATCCAAAATGAGATTAAAAAGGAGAAAAGTTGAATTCAAATTTGAGATGTCCATCAATTGTGGAGTGGCTGAAAAAATTGTGGGATGAGATAATGGGAACACCATTGTACTATAAGAAATGATAACACTTACTAGCTATGTGACTCTTGGCAAGTCACTTAACCCCAATTGCCTCACCAAAAAAAAAAAAAAAATGATGAGCAGGATGCTTTCAGAAAAACCTAGAAAGACTTACATGAGCTGAAGCAAAGTGAAATGCACTGTATAAAAAATAAAAGCAATATTGTAAGATGATCAGCTGTGAATTACTTAGCTATTTATAGCAATGCAGTGATCCAAGATAACTGTGAAGGACTTATGAAAAATGCAATCCATCTCCAGAGAAAAAGTTGATGGGCTCTGAACACAGATTGTAACATTATTTTTTAGTTCATTTTTCTAAGGTTTTTTTTTATTGTTTTCTTTCACAACCTGACTAATGTGGAAGTGTTTTGCATGAGTACACATTTTTAACTTATATTGAATTGCTTGCATTCTTAAGGGGTAGGGAGAGAGGGAGGAAGAAAATTTGGAATACAAAGTTTTAAAAATTGATATTAGAATTGTTTTTGCTTGTAATTTGGGAAAAAACCAGAATTCTATATAAATGGGGAAAAAAGAAAACAAAATTCATGTCCAAATAATCTTTAGTGCAGATATAGCTCTCTACATAATTCAGTCATTCAAAAAAAGATCTTTGTGTGATGCTACTGCTATATCATGGCATGGGAGCGAACTAGATTCTCAAAGATTGTATGAGCAAAACTTAAGCTCCA
Source organism: Dromiciops gliroides (assembly GCF_019393635.1). Classification (NCBI taxonomy): domain Eukaryota; kingdom Metazoa; phylum Chordata; class Mammalia; order Microbiotheria; family Microbiotheriidae; genus Dromiciops; species Dromiciops gliroides. The sequence continues at coordinate 453,917,336 of NC_057862.1, read as the reverse complement.
GTTACATCTCTCAGTTTGGAAGGGTTTTGAACAATGGATTGGCAACAGGCAGTGAAGCCTGATAAATTTTAGCAAGTGTATTCCCAGAAAATTGACCATCAAACAAAATTTTTCTAAGCAGAGTAACCCATGGAAAACCACCTATGAAGCTCAAGAGAGGCCCTCCACATGGAGGAAATTCTGACTCATGAAATATCCAAGTAATTACATCACATAAGATCTTAAAACAGGCAAATACAGAGCAATCCCACCAGAAGTCCCTCAGAAAACTAGACTAATCTCTGGTAAATGTATCATTTTAGAAGTCTTTGATTTTTTAGCTTCTCTGGGATGACTCAGGGTTTACAGAGCAAATGGAGGGTCTATCTAACAGTCCCTCTCTGAACTATTTAATTAGACTTATTTTTCATGATTTGCCTAGGCAAACTGCTTAAAACTAATTCAGTCACTAATTACAAACAAACACATATCTTCCTCTGCTCCACAAATAGTTACAAACTTTTTTTTCTAGTCTCTATTCCTTAAAATGCAGTGGTTAACTCTTTTCGTAATCATAAACGTATTTTATCATTTTGCAGTTACATGTAGAGATATTTTTCAACATTTGTTTTCATAAGATTATGAGTTCCAATTTTTCTCCCTCCCTCCCTTCCCTTCCCTCTCCCCAAACCAGAAAGCAATCTGATATAGGTTATATATGTACCATCACATTAAACATATTTGTGCATTAGTCTCATTATGAAAAAAGAATCAGACCAAAAGGGAAAAACCTCAAAAACAAATACAAAAGTGAATACAGTATGGTCCAATCTGCATGCAGAATCCACAGTTCTTTTTTTCTGGATTGTGGTGAACATTTTCCATCATGAGTTCTTTGGAATTCTCTGGGATCATTGCACTGCTGAGAAGAGCTAAGTCTATCATAGTTGATCATCACACAATATTGCTGTTACTGTGTACAATGTTCTCCTGGTTCTGCTTACTTCACTCAGCATCAGTTCACTTAAGTTTTTACAGGTTTTTCTGAAATCTATCTGCTCATCATTTCTTAAAAGTTTATCTCTTTTTTCAACAATATATATTCCATGGCTCCTTGAAAATCTAACTCAGAATTCACATTCTTCGCAAAAAAAAAAAAAATCACATTCTTTTTATAATTCTTGCTAAAACTTCCCCACCACCTTTCCTACTCCTGTAGTGGGCAGCACTATACTCTTAGTCCCCCAGGCATGAAACTTAGGTATCATCCTCTATTCCTCAGAAACACTCAACCTGCACATCCCCCATATCTCATCTGTTGCCAAGGTGTCAATTTGAGTTTTGCAACACTTCTCATATATAAACATTTTTTCTTCTTCGACATTGCCATCATTCTTATGCAGCCCTCTCCACCTTATGGCTGTACTATTGCAATAGTCTACTGGTAGGTCTACCTATTTCAAGTTTTCCCCACTCCAATCCATCCTCCATTCAGCCACCAAAAATGATTTTTTGAAAGCACAGTTCCAGCCATGTCATCCCTCCCACTCAGTGAACTCCAATGACTCCCTAGTACCTCCATGATCAAATACAAAATCCTCTGTTGTATGTCCAAAGCCTTTCATACCTTAGTTCCCTCCTAACTTTCCAGACTTCTTATACCTTACTTTTCACCATGTATGCTTTAATACAATGACAATGGCAATTTAATGACCAATACTCTCCATCCCTTTTCACTGGCTATTGTTGATTCATTGAATGCTTTCTTTCATTCCTGCTTACTTGCTTCTCTTATTTTCTTTAATTTCCAAATAAAATCCTATCTTGTACAGGAAGCTTTTCTAAAGCCCCCTTAAATCTAGCACATTCTCTCTCGATTTTTTCCTATTATCCTTTATATAGCTTGTTTGTACATATTTGTTTGTTTTTGTCTCTTTACATCAGTTCCTTGAAGAAGTGTCTTTTGCCTCTTTTTCTATCCCCAACACACACATCCTGTGCCTGGCCCTTAACAGGCATTTAATAAATGTTTATTGGTTGATTGCCTGACTCTTAGAGAATTATTAAAATATTTACATTTAAAAAGGGACATTAGAAATCATAGAGAACAACTGTTTTATCTTACATATAAGGAAACCGAAGCCTAGAAATTTTAAATGACTTGCCCAATATCTCATAAGCAATAATCAGCCCAGGAATATCTCAAACACTGGCCTTCTGCATCCAAATTTAGTCTTCTTTCCATTATGCCATGTAGGAAACCTTGAATGATTTGAACACACTTACTCTAATTCACACTATTCAATACTGCATATTTACTTCAAAGATGGCGATATTTCCCTTTTAAGCCCCGCTTTGACATTTTCTATAACCAAATTAATCACTCAATCTGGTTTCTTGTGGCTATTGTCTATAAACCTCCAAGAAATTCTTCCTTCCTTTTCAATGAGATCAGTGCCTGGTTGTTTCTTCCTTTGTCTTTCTCAGTCTCTCTGACTCTGTCTGTATTTGTTGTTCTGCCTGTGAATGTACCTCCATATGTTTGTCTGTCTGTCTATCTGTCTCTCTATACAAACTTTTGCCTTCATACTAGGGGACTTCTTCTTATATGTTGACATTTCCATAAGTACTCTTGCTTTTCATTTCATTTATCTATTCAACTTTCCTGACCTATGGCACTCCTCTGATTTAGCTACACATGGGAATGGTTATGCTCTTGATCTTTCCCTTACTCCAAAGTCTTCAACTTCCATGTGTGAGAACTACAAAATATCTTTGTCAATAATAATCTTTTTATATATTTAAATATATTCATTTTAAAATAAGATTTTATTTATATTTTTAAAATTTCTTAAATCACCATAATTTTCCCAAGTATCCAACCCCTCCCCTTCCCAGAGAGTAATCCCATATGACAAATAAAATTTTTTAGAGGAAAAAATGAGCACAGATGATCAATACATTGAAAAGTATGAAAACATGTGTGACATGTAACAACCATGGAACTCCTACACCCATGAAGAGATAGATTAGTGGTATCTTCTCATAATTCTTCATTCAAGTCTTGTCTAATCTTTATAATTTTGTTATATTTTTACTACTGTTTCGTCCTTTTTGAAAATAGAATTTTATTTCATTTTCTCTCCCAGATTCCACTTTTTTTTCCCTCCACACTCAATGACAAGGGAAGAAGTTATACAAAACAGTCATATTATCTATGTTCTGAAGAGTAAAAAAGAAAGAGAGAAAAATGTTACAAATTTTCACTTTGAGTCCATTAGTTTTCTATCTTGAGGCAGATAACATTTTTATCATGAGTCCTTTGGAATTGTGGTGGGTCATTGTGTTAATCAAAATTCTCAATCTTTTACAACTGATTATCTTTATAATATTATTGTCACTCCTGGTGCTCTCCTGGTTCTTCTCACTTCACTTTGCATCAATTCATATATTTTCCAAAATTTTTCTTAAATCATTTTCTTCATCACTTCTTCTAAGTAAATAGTATCCCACTACCTTCATATTTACCATAACTTTTTCAGCCATTCACCAATTGATGGGTAATAGCCTCAGTTTCCAATTCTTTTCTACCATAAAAGGAGCTACTACAAGACACACACACACACATCTCTCTCTCTCTCTCTCTCTCTCTCTCTCTCTCTCTCTCTCTCTCTCTCATCTATCTCTCATCTATCTATATATCTTTTTATTTCTTTGGGTATTGACTTACAGAAGTATTATTGGGTGAAAAGGCATATGCATTCATAACTTTAGGGATATAATTCCAAATTCCTTTCCAGTACAGTTGGACTAGTTTGCAGTTTTACCCACAGTTCAATAGTATACTTCTTTTGCCATGTCCTCTCTAGCATTTCTCATTTTCCTTTCCTGTCATCTTAGCCATTCTGATACATGTGGGATGATACATGAGAGTTGTTTTGATTTATATTTATTAGTGATTTAGAATGTTTTTATGTGACTATTGGTAGCTTTAACTTTTTACTCTGAAAACTACCTATTTCCTTTGACCATTTATCAAATGGGAAATGCTCTTATTCTGGTAAGTTTTGCTGAGTTCCCTATGTGTTTGAAAAATAAGACATTTCTTACAGAAAGTTGCTGCAAAGATTCTCCCCCTATCCCCAGTTTCCTGTTTTTCTTCTAATTTTTTGCTACATGGGATCTGTTTATGCAAATACTTATTAATGTTATATAATCAAAATCATCCATGGTGACTTTGTAGGGATCCCTAACATCTGCAGAAAATGATGTTTTTGTTTCCTCATTATTCCTTCAATTTCATTTTCTTGTCTTATTTCTATAGAAAGAATGTTTAGTACAATACTGAATGATATTGGTGATAATGGATGTCCTTGATTCACCCCTGCTCTAATTGGAAAAGCTTCTGGTTTATCTTCTAGCAATAAAATGCTTGCACTTGGTTTTAAATACATAAAGCTCATCATTTTCAGAAAAGCTCCATTTATTCATGTTTTCTAGAGGGTTGTTTATTTTTGGTGAGGCAATTGGGGCTAAGTGACTTGCACAGGGTCACACAGCTAGGAAGTGTCAAGTGTCTGAGGACAGATTTGAACTCGGGTCCTCCTGAATCCAGAGCTGGTACTTTATCCACTGTGCCACCTAGCCACCCCATCACATAATTGTTTTAAAAGATGCAGAAAAACATTTTGACACTATGAAACACCCATTCTCATTAAAACTCTAGAAAAGGGGGCAGCTAGGTGGCTCAGTGGATAGAGCACCGGCCCTGGATTCAGGAGGACCTGAGTTCAAATCTGGCCTTAGACACTTGACACTTACTAGCTGTGTGACCTTGGGGAAGTCACTTAACCCCCATTGCCCCACAAAAAATAAAATTAAAAAAATAATTATGTGATGTTTATTGCTTTGGTTAGTGATATGGTTATGCTTATAGTTTTCTTATTGTTGAACTGGCCTTACATTCCTTCTATAAATTCAGCCTAGTCATACTATATGCTATTTGAAATATATCATTGCAATCTTCTTGCTAGTATTTTATTTAAAATATTTCCATTAATATTCATTGAAGAGGGGCAGCTAGGTGGTACAGTGGATAGAGCACCAGCCCAGGAGTCAGGAGGACCTGAGTTCAAAACCAGCCTCAGACACATAACACTTACTAGCTGTGTGACCCTGGGCAAGTCACTTAGCCCCAATTGCCTCACTAAATATATATATATATATATATATTCATTGAAGAAATTGCACAGTTTTCCTTCTCTGTTTTTGTTCTCCCTGGTTTAGTTATAAAAATCATATTTGTATCATAGAAGGAATTTGACAGGACTCCTATTTTCCTTTTCTTTTCTTCAAATGGTTTATGTAGTAATGTATTGGAATGAATTATTCTTTAAATATTTGGTAGAATTCACTTGTAAATCCATCTGGTCCTGGTTTTTGTTTTTGTTTACTTTTCCTTAGGAAGTTCATACATGGCTTGTTTAATTTCTCTTTCTAAGGTAGCATTACTTGAGTATTCCATTTTCTGTTGTGTTAATGTGGACAACTTATAATCCTTTCTATTCCCATCCAGTTTTTCTTCAGGGGTTTATCATATCTAACTTTTCTAAAATTCTATTAATCTCCTAACTTCTTTCTTGGTTATTTTATAGTTAATTTTATCTTGGTCTTAGAAAAATAAATTGAGGTCCCTCACTAGTACAGTTTTACTATTTCCTCCTGTAACTCATTTCACTTTTCCTTCAAGAAATTAGATGTTATGTCATTTAGTCCATATGTGTATATGTATATATAGATGTATATATACATATGTATATATTCATGCTGTTATTAATTCATTAATTAATTTGAGACAGGACAAAATTAATTCATTAATTCATTGTCTATGGTATCTTTTTTAAAAAAAATGTAGTTTCCCTGATTATGTTCTTTAATTAGGTGTTACTTTTTCTGTTGTTTTGTCTGGGATTGCATTCACTATATCTGCCTTTTTCTACCTCAGAATAAGCATAATAGATTCCGCTCCAGCCCCTTATTTTATCCATATTTGTATCTTTCTGTTTCAAGTGAGCTTCTCGTAAAGAAAATATTGTCAGATTCTGGCTCCTAATCAATTGTTATCCTGTTCCATTTTATGGATGAGTTCATCCCATTCCTTTTCACAATTTTGATTGCTATCTACTTCCCTTCATCCTATCCCTATATACTTATCCTCTTTTTTACCCTGTCCCTCCTCAAGTCTGTTTTGCTTCTGACCATTGCCTCTCTTAATAAACCCTTCCTCTTATCCTCCCTCTTTCTTTTAACTCTTTTCTCTCCTACTTCTTTTCTGGGTAAGAAGTATTACAGACACAGCTGTGTGCATGTCAATTCTTCCCTTTTTGAACCTGTTCAGGTAAGATTAAGGTTCAATTGTTGCCCACTCACCCATCTTGTCCCCTCCTCTTCCTCCTCTATATAAACTCTTCCTTGTCTATCTCATTTTTGTGAGATAATTTTCTCCATTTTCCTCCCCCTTACCCATTCACTCAGTTAATCCCTTTCTCATCCTTCCCTTAGGCTTTTGAGATCATCCCAACATAATAGAGTCAAACCCAAGCCCTCTGTCTAAGTAAACTCTTTCTAACTGCCCCAGTGATGATCAAGTTCTAAGCAGTTACATGCATCACCTTCCCCTATAGGAATACATAGAATTTGAACTTGTTTAGTAACTTGATATTTCTCTAATGATAACTTTCATATGCTTATTTCAAATCTTGTGTCAGAATGTCAGTTTCTATTCAGTTCTGGTCTTTTCATTAGGAATGCCTTTACTTTTCAGAATGTGATATTCTAAGCCCTTCTTTCCTTTATGGTGGTAGTTGCTAAATCCTGTGTGATCTTCACTGTGGCTCAATAGTATTTGAATTATTTCTGCCTGCTCTCAGTACTTTTTCTTTGACCTAGGTATTCTGAATTTTGGCAAAAATATCCCTGGGAGTATTCATTTTGGCATTTCTTTTAGGAGCTGATCAATGGACTCTTTCAATTTCTACTTTTCATTCTGGGTCTAAAATATCTGGGCAGTTTTCTTTTATAATTTTTGAAAGATGATCTTTAGGCTCTTTTTTATCTGTGTGATTCAAGTTACCAAATGACTCTGAAATTATCTCCACTTGAACTATTTTCAGGTCAGTTGTTTTTTGTTTTGTTTTTCTATGAGATGTTTCACATTTTCTTCTTTTTTTTTATTCTTTTGGTTTTAGTTTTTTGTTCCATGATATTTCATGGATTTACAAGCTCACACTCAACCAATTCTAATTTTTAAGGATTTATTTTCTTCAATGAGGTACTCTTATCGTTTAACTAATTCTGAACTTTAGGGAGTTATCTTCTTCTATATTTTGTACTTTTGGGGGGGAGAGCAATGGGGATTAAGTGACTTGCCCAGGGTCACACAGCTAGTAAGTGTCCAAGTGTCTGAGGCCGGATTTGAACTCAGGTACTGCTGAATCCAGGGCCAGTGCTTTATCCACTAGGCTACCTAGCTGACCCCTATTTTGTACTTTTTAAACTACCTACTAATTCACTTTTCATAATGTTTGCATTGCTCTGATATCTCTTCCTGATTGTTCCCTTACCATTCTAATTTGCTTTTGAAAAACAATTTTTGTGGGGCCGCTAGGTGGCACAGTGAATAAAGCACTGGCCATGGATTCAGGAGGACTGGAGTTCAGGTCTGGCCTCAGACACTTGATACTTACTGGCTGTGCAACCCTGGGCAAGTCACTTGGCCCTCATTGCCCCACAAAATGAATAAAAACAAAAACAAAAACAACAAAAAAAGAAAATAAACAACTTTTGCTCCATTTTATCTCATTCTTTATCTCTTCTAGGAATTCTTATAATGAATGTACCCAATATGCATTTTCTTTGAGTTATTGCTTGTAGATGTTTTCAGAGCATTGTCTTCTTTTGCCATTTGATTCAAGCTTCTGTTTTACCATAGTCATTTTTTTATGGTTAGGTTCTTTGTTCCTCTTGTAGTTTGGTCATTTTTTCCAGCCTATTTCTTTTTTTCTTTCTTACTTTTTTTTGAAGTACTTTAATTTATTATTTACCTTTAACATTTTTTCTTCTTAAATTTTGATTTCCAAATGTTTTCCTACCCACTACTTCCTCTTATACCCACTGAGAAGGCAAATAATATAATATCAATTATTATGTGAAATAATGTAAAATTTATTTTCATACTAGCCATATTTCCAAAAAGTAAGAAAACTGAGAAAATTATATTTAAATTTGTGTTCAGAGTTCATCAATTCTCCCTAGGGAAGTAGATAGCAGGCATTTTTTTTTCATGATGTGTCTTTTGGAATTGTGTTGACTCATTACATTGATAACAGTATACAAATCTTTCATAGCAGATCATCTTTACAACATTGCTTTTACTGTGCACAGTGATCTGTTTTTTATTTCACTTTGCATCAGTTCATGTAGGTCTTCCCATGTTTTTCTGAAAGTAGTCCCCTCATCATGTCTTATAGCACAATAGTACTCCATAATCATATGCCCCAAGTTGTTCAGCCATCCTCCAATTGATGAGTGTACCCTCAACTTCCAATTTTGGCCACCACAAAAAGAGCCATTATAAACATTTTTATACACATAGGTCTTTTGTTTTTCTTTTTTTTTTTTTTTCAGGGCAATGGAGTTAAGTGACTTGCCCAGGGTCACACAGCCAGTAAGTGTCAAATGTCTGAGGCTGGATTTGAACTCAGGTCTTCCCGAATCCAGGGTCTGAGCTTTATCCACTTGCCACCTAGCTGCCCCCAGTCCTTTTACTTTTACTTTGATCTCTTTTGAAGTACAGACCTAGTAGTGGTATTGCTGGGTCAAAGAGCTTGCACAGTTTTCTAGTGCTTTGTATATAGTTCCAGATTATTTTCCAGAATGGTGGGACCAGTTCACTACTACACCTTAAGTTCATCAGTATACCTATTTTTCCCTCTTCCTCCTTAGCTTTTGTAATTTCTGATGTTAGGTGGCATCTCAGAATTGTTTTAATTTGCTGCTTTCTAATCAAAAGTAATTTAAAGCATTTTTTCCATGTGACTATAGATAACCCTTGTTTCTTCTGAAAACTTCTTGTTCATATCCTTTGACCATTTATCAATTAGAGAATGATGCTTATTTTTATAAATTTGACTTTGTTCTATCCTCAGTATATTTGTTTGGGAAATGAGACCTTTATCAGAGCATCATGCTGTAAAAACATTTATGTTCATAGTCTATGGTACTTTTTAGCAAAATGTGATTTCCCTGATTATCACTTTTAATCAGGTCTTCTTTTGATTTTGCTTTGTCTACAATCATGATTGCTGCCCCTGCTTTTTTTATTTCATGGATTCGAAACTTGGATTCTTCTCCAGCCCTTTGTTTTACCTCCATATATCTTTCTGTTTCAACTGTGTCTCTTGTAAATAACATAATTTTGGATTTTGATTTCTAATCCATTCCTTTTTCCCATTTTCTTCTGTTCTCTCCCCCCACCTCTCTCTCTCTCTCTCTCTCTCTCTCTCTCTCTCTCTCTCTCTCTCTCTCTCTCTCTCACTCACACACACACACACACACACACACACACACACACACACACACACACACACACACACACACACACACACACAGGATATGCTATTTGAAATATATTGTTGCAATCTTCTTGCTACTATTTTATTTTTTAAATTAATTATTTTTTCGGTGGGAATAAATAGGTTTTATTGGGGCTGATGGTAGGGGTCACAGGCAATGCCTTTCCTGCCCAGCTGGCGGGGTGGGGCTGTTGGTAAAGGGGTGCCACTGCCCCTGGATACTAGGGTGGTGCGTGTGGTAGGGATTCTGAATGCGGATCACGTCCCGGCCCAACCCGTCGGAGAAATTCTGGATCAGCTCGGCGATCTCCTCAACCATCTTATTACAGACAGCTAACTCCTGGACAGAACCATTTACTCCGCCACCAGCCCCGGCGGGTGGCATTTCTTTGCTGTCGCTTAGACCATGACCCCCGGGTGTCTTCGGGAAAAGTCCATCACTTGCTGCTCCACAAACGTCCTGTGGGCATAGGAAAAACGCTCACGTGGGTCAGGGCGCTTCCGAGCCCTCCTGCCCCTCCCAGGGGCCTCCCCTTTCGAAACCCTTTCCTAGTCTACGCAAAGGAGAGGGGAAGGCGGCCATGGCGTCAGGGGTCAACTGTAGGCACACAGCCCCGACCTGGCGCCGAGGGACAAAGTGAGTGGCGCCTGACCCTGAGGCTGAGGCGTTACAGCTGCTGCAGTAGCAGCCCAGTCCGCTGTATAGGAAGCTGCCAAGGAAGGGACTTGGGGTCCCGCGGGCTGCTCCGACAGCCGGACGACAAAAACCGCTAGTATTTTGTTTAAAATTTTCTAGATGACTGGCCTTTAGAGACAGCTGTATGTGGTGGCCTCAAAGGTCCTCTGTAATCTCTTTCTGACTAGTTATCCAACCCCATTATCATCTCTGGGTACAGAATTCCTGGTGATGCTGCTATGGCCCCATGCATTGGCTCCAGATAGGTCTCCACCTGGGTGTCACAGACTTCTCCTACTTATCTTTTTAGTTTTGTTAGGTCAAAAAAATAAGTCACCTTGACTTTTCATTGGATCTGCTGCTCTAAACTTAAATTGGAACCATTATTTTAAAGTTGGTTATATGAAAATGTTGGGAGAATTCAGCTGAGTGGCTGTCTCTAATAGGCCATCTTGGCTCCAACCCCTCCAGCCTACTTCTTGATTTTGGACTTTATGTCAATGTTGGACTCTCTACTCACCTCTGGGAGTAATGTTTGGCTTGGACCTCTATCTTTTATAACCTTCTTTTATATCTCCCAGCTGTCTAGGTGCCTGTATGTTTTCAATGCTCCCAAAGTGGTGTGATCTAGGGAAAGGTCTATTTATTGTCTTCCTCATCAGAACTCTTTAAATTCATGACCCAATTTGATTTAGTTTTTTGATGTTGAGTTTCTATAGACTGCTGCTGGGCTGTCACAGTTAGCCTGCTTGGAGCTTCTGCAAGTTCTGAGTAACTGAATTTTTGGCTCCCCTTTATTTCAGACTCCTGCCCTGGGTTATTCCACTTCAGGATTCTGTGTGGGAATAAAGGTTAGAACTGAGTCCACCTGCTTTCCCATTCTTGGACTCAGAGCCACACAGCTCTTTTTCTGGAAAATAGTTCTTCCTACTTAAATAGATAGGACCCTTGTTCTCTTGTGACCATAACTAGTCTGCTATATTCTTGGAGTATAAGCTGGAGCTGGGTAACTTGCAACAAAGCTATCAGATAGGACCTGTTCCTACTCCCAGTTATAGTACCTTGGGATTTTTTTCTCCGTAGATGGGCCTCCCCTTACTGTCCCTGCATGTTGGACTGCTGCTCCCCAGTACACTTCACCTACCACAGACCCCTGCCACTTCTTCTGGCCACTATGGTGCTAATGTGCTGTGTTTTTTTTTTTTTTTTACCAGCTCCCACCACATAGAGGTCTACCGACTCCTGTGACTATCTTCCTAAGGTATGCTATGCTGGGAGCATTTTTTCTTGTCTCCCAAACAGAATTCAATGTGGAATGTTCTTTAAGGCCCCGTGGAGGATGTTGCTACCTCTCATTCTGCCTTTACTTTCAATTTTGTGTATGAATATATAGCTTTTTTTTCTACATTGTTATAATTACTGTATATATTTTTTCTTGGCTCTGCTTATTTTAGTTCATATAGATCTTTTCATTCTTTTTTTAAAATAAATTATACATGTCATTTCTTCATTATTTTGTTTTACCATTCATTCTTTAAAATTTTGAGCTCTGAATTCTGTCTCCCTCCAGCACTGTGCCCATCCATTGAGAAGGCAAACAATATTATAGTAATTCTATATGGGAAACCATACAAAACATAATTTCATATTTGCCATGTTGCAATAAAAGCAAGAAAAATAAAATGAAAAAAGTATACTTCAATCTGTATTTGGAAATTATCTGTTCTCTCTCTAGATGTAGAAAGCAATTTTCATCATGAGTCTTTTGCAATTACCTTGGATCATTGAATTGATTAGACTAGCTAAGTCATTTATCTACTGGGGAATAGCTATTAGTTATAACATTGATCATCTATCTATCTATCTATCATCTAACTGTCTTTACAGGTAGATATAGATGAAGTAGGTTGATACAGATCTAGATATGAATATAATATGGATATAATGAGTAACTATTTCCCAGTCCATAAATGGTCAAAGAATTTGAAATAAAAAAGTTTTCAAAAGAATTGCAAAATATTCACAAACACATGAAAAATGCTCCAGATAACTAATAGTAAGAGAAATAAAAATTGAAACAACCCTGAAGCTTCACTTAACACCCTGCAAATTGCCAAATATAACAAAAACTATAATATTTTCTAGACATAGGTACATAATTCATATATAAAATTATTTATATTTTATGTAATTATGTAAGTTAGAGAATTATATATGTATATATATCATATATATGTAAAAATTGTTATGTATCTTCTATACCAAATATCATCAGAGACATTTGATGCAAAGGTTTTTTTCCCCATTTTACCACTTACTTTCTTTGCTAGATGAATTAATGTTGTCTGCACAGAAACCTTTCTTAATTCATCTTTTTATCTTTTGTAATTGCCTCCATCTTTTATTTACTTAAGAATATATCTCCTACCCAAAGAAGAAAAGCCATATGATCTGTTCCCTTCTATTTTTTGATTAAGGTTACCATTAAGATTGTGTATCTGTTTAGAATGTATGTGGATTATGGTGTAAGATGCTGGTCTAAGCTTCATTTCTACTAGACTACTTTCCAGTTTTCCCATCAATTTGTATCAATAGAGAATTCTCCCCTCTATACTTGATAGTTTCTACTTTATCATACAGTAAGCTAGAGTTTTATTGTTTCTGAATCTCTCTCGTTTAATCTATGCTATTGATTTATCTTTCTATTCTTTAACCAGTACCAGATGATATAGATAACTGTTGCTTTATAATATCACTTGAGGTCTGGAAGTGCTATTCCCCATTTAGCCCTACTTCTTTTCATCATTTCCCTTGATGATTTAGATCTTTTTGTTTTTCCAAATGAAACTTATTTTCATTTTATCAGGCTTTTCAAAGTTTCCCCTTGATAATTTGATTGGTATAGCATTAAAAGTAGAATTTAATTTTGGTAATATTGTCATTTTTATTATGTTGTTATAGTCTAGCAATGAACACTGAATATTCTGTCAGATATTTAATTTGTTCACTATGTCTTTAAGTAGCACTTAGTAATTGAAACATTATAAGTCTTTTTTGTGTCTGTATGCTTTAGGAGGTTGATCCCCAGATATTTTATGCATTTTGTAGGTATTTGGAATCTGATTTCTATGTCTATTATTTCTTCATGTATGTGATTATTAGTATATAGAAATGTTGATTTTTGAGTATTTGTTTTGTAGCCTACAACTTTGTGAAACTACTACTAGTATCTTTGCTGATTCCCTACAATTGTCTGTCATCAACAGATAGTTTTAGCTCCTCTTTAAGTATATTTTCTTCCTCTAATTCCTTTCTTTTCTTATTTCTATTAGTACCATTTCTAGAATTGTATCAATTCTAGTGGTAAGAGTAGACATCTTCACTTTACTCACATATTTATTGAAAAAAGGTTCTATTATATCCTCATTGCATATGATGCTTCCTTTTGGATTTAAAGAAATCCTTTTTATTATATTAAAAAGGTGAGAAAAAGCAAGTTGTTGAGCCTGATACCTGGGTTGTGAACCTTGGAGGACTAGAATTACGATGGTACTCTGACATTAGTAGAGACTATTGAAGGGGGTAGGTAGGGGAAAATGTTAAATTTGTTTTGGAATATGTTAAATTTATGATTACTACGGATATCAGGGGCAGCTAGGTGGTGTAGTGGATAGAGCACTGGCCCTGGATTCAGGAGGACCTGAATTCAAATCCAGCCTCAGACACTTGACACTTACTAGTTGTGTGACCCTGGGCAAGTCACTTAACCCCCATGCCCCTGCAAAAAAATAAAAAATAAAAAAAAGGTTACTAGAGACATCTAGGACATTCAGTAAACAATTGGAGATGTAATCCTAGAGTTGAGTAGAAAGGTCAAGGATATACATACATACATACAAATAAAAAAACATACATGCAGACACATATGCATACACACATATGTGTATACACATGTATGTATGCATACATATAGATTATATACATGTATATAGACACATATATATGTATATGTATATATGTGTTTGAGAATCACCATCATGCAGCATGATTCCTTGGTACCTGATGAGATCAGCTTGTGGTATCATAATCAACTCCTTACCCACACTTGCCTCCCATATTCAATTGGGTTTCAAATTTGTCATTTCTACCTTTACCACATCTTCTTTGTATGTTATTTTTCTCTTCAGTCATGCAATTGCAATGCTAGTAAAGGCCCTCATCACATTGTACTTAGACTATTGCAACATTGATCTTTCTGCTTTAAATCTTTTCCCCACTCCAATCCATCCTTCACTCAACTGCCAGAGGGTTTTTTTTCTAAAATCCAGGTGGTACCATGTAATTCTCCTTCTCAGAAAATTCTAGCAATTTCCTATTATTTTTAGAATCAAATATAATTTCCTTCGTTTGGCTTTAAATGTCCTTCATACTCTGTACTCTGTCTACCTTTCCAGTCTTTCTACATTTTACTCTTCTCCATGCAGACTTTATGATCCAGCTTCCCTGGCCTACTTCATTTTCTCACATACCACTTTCTATTTCCCAATTCCATGACTTTATGTTCATTATACCCTGGGACTGAGATGCTCTACATCCTCACATCCATCAATTGTCTTCCTGGTCTTCCTTCAAAACTCAGCTCAGATATCACCTTCTTCTTCAGGAGACATTTCCAATACCAAACCCTCCCAACTCTCTGCCAGTTCCATCACTCTGATATTACTTCTTAATGACACTATGTATATTCTGTTGACAATGTTGGTTTCCCCATTAAAATGTTAGATCCTTGAAAGCAGATACTTTATTTTTGCCTCTCTTTGTATCTCCAGTGCTTAGCAAAGTGCCTTCCATGTAAGTCAAGAATGAGAAAATTCCAGTTGACTGATAATAAGCCAATTAATCTATCCAGCTCATATCACATTCCATATAGAGCAAAAGCTCCCTAAAGACCAAACTGACCTTTTTTCCCCAAGTGTGATGTTCTGGCTTGGTGTTAAACTCAGGTAGTGGCAACTCAGTGATGGAACTTACTGATCATCACCAAACCCTTACTCTTTTGCTTAATACCTTATACCTAGTAAGGAAATGGTTTTTTATTTCAAAATTTTGGAAGAAAGGAGAAGGGACAAATCTTTCAAAATAATATGGAAATATTTTTCCAGTGACTAACTCCTTGCTGCTATCTATATGTGATCCTTAAGGAAGCAGCCAAGTATATAATTTCACTGTCATATAAAACATCACATTCTATTCCATTCAAACACATTTTATGCAATGTTGATTTTTGCTCTCTATGAACATTTAAAAGGGAGACTATTTTGTTGGATGATTTCTTTTAATCTCTAGGTATGATGCCTTTGCTTTCTTTAACTGATGAACAGATGCAACTTAACAGATATGAAATGCTGAGGGCATTCAGTATTCCTGCCTTCTCCAGCCAAAGAAAACTGACACTTTTTATGAAAAAAAAATGGAGAATTGGAACAAGCATAATAATCATAAAATAAAAAATGTTTTTCCTCTTTTTATTCTTCAAGGAGATAAAGGAAACTACCATACAATGAATGCTAGCCTATAAAAAAAGTTGGTGGAAATAAAGGAAGTAAAAATATCTTGTTTCTTTGAAGTCATTTTACATAACAAAATACAGGAAAAATGGTTTGCCTGGCTTATGTTTAAGTAAAATGAAGAAGAGGGGTGCCTTTGATGCAATACACATTAAATAAGATTTTTCTTAATTGTGGGTGCTTTTAAGTAATTTTTTTCTGCATGAAAGGAAGTTGATCAGAGATAAAAGACCCAAATTGCTTTCTTTTCAAGATCTTCTTTAATTTATGTCAACTTTTATTGGAATTGAACTATCAGCAAAGATGGAATTTTGTATTCCCCTCTCATCATCCCTATATTGAAGTATATAATAATTGTTGTATTATGCTTTCTTATAAATCTCAACTCTGAGAAGTGATTACAGGATTACCATCATCTTAAAATGTAATTTTGAGCTCTGTGTCCTATTTTTAGAGAACAGAATTGGTGTCCCTATGAAACTGTAATATGGCTGAAGGTGTGGAATTTGGAGAAAAATATCAAATGCATCATGAGCAGACATTAATGATACTAGGATGGCTTCTGCTTATTCTGAAAGGCTGTGGGGAGTCTGGCTTAGATCAAAGGCTAGCTAAAAGCAAGCCCATTAATAGAGAAAACAGTTGGAACTGTGGTTTAGCATACATGGTCACCTAATGTGAGAATGTCACTCAGACACCCTGATCCTCTCTCCTGCTGGTGCCATTAGGGAAAAAGGAGAGAAAGCTATTCCCAGGTGAACAATCCCAGCACCAGCTCAAAGGATAAGATGCTGTCAGTGTTAATGGAGCACGTGCAATTTGCCAGTATTTCCACTTCCTCTGGACTGGTAAGATGTGTATAGACTTAAGAACTGGAAAGAAATAAAAAAAAAAAACCTGACCCTATTTCAGTTTGACACTGCACATTTGCACACTGAGTTTATTGTCAAACACCATCCTATGACAAATTTAGGGACAAGATGTTTCTCTTCTTTTTTGTGTGTGAGAAGAGTTTTAAGGTGCTATTTTTTCAAAGCTTTTAAACACTTGAGATGCACAGCCTAAGAAAGAATACACTGGTAATTGGGGGAAATTATCCAGAGCAATTACCTCAGAATTGACCTGCTCATAATTTTTACTGATCAACATTCTCTACCATGCTTACTGGATAAAAAGGGGAAGAGGGACGTGCAATTCTGCTATTGTTTATCTAAGCTGCTTAGGTCAACTTATAAAGAGACACAAAATCATTTTGAATCTATGCTAGGAATGTGTATCAAACATCATAGATAGATAGATAGATAGATAGATAGATAGATAGATAGATAGATAGATAGATAATTAAATTCTTATTATGTACCAGACATTATAATAAGTGCTGGAGATAGAAGCAAAGAGGATAGTCTCACCCTTCAAGGAGCTTACATTCTAATGAATGAAGATCATGCATCAGATGGAGTGGGAAAGTTGGTTAAGAGGAAGAGTACTAATGTAGGGGGAAGGATACTGGCAAAAACATGGGGAAGTCCAGAGAGTTCAGCCAGTAGTGGCCAGCATGGCAAAGATTTAATGTGGATCAAAGGATTTAAAGTTATGGGAGCACTTTGGAATTTTCTAGTTTGACAACCCATTTTAAAGATAAGGAAACCAAGCCCAAAGAAGGAGACATTCTCTACTGTGTATCTGTCAAAAACCTCTTCACTCTATCCCTGGACTTGTCATAACAGAAGTACATCCCACCCCTTTCCCTCAGCCCTGTAGCCTCTTCTTATGATTTTCTGGTTCCTCCCAGAATTTCCACTTTATTTCTCTCCAGACTTACTCTAGTATACCCCTCATGACAAGTACCCTACCCTCTTTCTCCTTCTACCTCAAATTCAGTTTCTTTTTATTTATTGTCTTCCTTCATTAAAATATAAAATTCTTGAGGGCAGGGACTGTCTTTTTGCTTGGTTTGTATTCCTTTCACTTACATTGTTGACTAGCAAATGATAAG
This sequence comes from Dromiciops gliroides, assembly GCF_019393635.1. Taxonomy (NCBI): domain Eukaryota; kingdom Metazoa; phylum Chordata; class Mammalia; order Microbiotheria; family Microbiotheriidae; genus Dromiciops; species Dromiciops gliroides. The sequence goes on along the minus strand of NC_057862.1, from coordinate 453,899,486 downwards.
CACTTTATAAAGGCTTATTGACTTTACTTGAAAAATGGACATGTTCAACTTCATTGTTCTGTTGCACTCTAAGCCTGTTATCTTCAATTGACTGATTGAATGTTCCTATCTAGATGCTCCAGAGACAGAGCAAATATTTTTTTCTTCAAACTCACGTTCCTCATGATTTCACTGTCTGTTGGAGACACTATATTTCCTCTCATTAACCTAAGTTGGCAATCTTGCATTCATCCTCAGTTCCTCATTCTTCCTTACTCCCTAAGTCTAGCCTATTGTGAATCCCAGCAATTCTATTTTCACAATGTTTTTCACCTATGTCCTCCTTCCTTCATTCATTCCACAACCATCCTGGCACAAGACCTCATCACCTCTTACATTAACTATCATCACATCATCTTATTGTTCCCTCACAAACAATTTTTTTCTAATTTGATACCTATGCAGCTGATTCCAAATCCATTTTTATTATGCCACAGAGGAACTGATATGAAACTAGAGGTAGCTAGGTGTTACAGTGGATAGAGTATTTTAGTTGGAGTCAACAAAAGCTGAAATCAAATTTGACCTCATATAGTTATGATCTATGTAACTTTGGATAAATCATTTAACCTCTGTCTGCCTCAATTTCCTCATCTGTAAAATGGAAATAATAATACCACCAACTCCCAGGGTTGTTGTGAAGATAAAATGAGATAATATTTGTAAAGTTCTTTATAACTGTTAAACACTATAAAGTGGTAGCTATAATAGTATAACATAATAGTAATTTTATTATACCCATGATTTTATACATATACACACATATATACACATACACATACATGCATGCACATACATACACGTGTGGCCTGTGTGTATAGTAGTAGCAGAGTTGGAATTTAAATCCAGGTTCATTGACTTCAAATCTGCTACATGAATCTCCCTTTCAAAACATGTGAATATTTTACTTTCTTGTTAACCTATATAGGGTTTGAACAATTCTATCTCCAAGGTTTACAATGCATAACCAGACCTTAAATATGTGGCCATTCTCTGACTTGTTCTCTGCACAGGAAACTATGATTAAAATTCAGTTCTGACAGACAATACATTGCCCCTGGAATAATGTGTCAGATTCAGATGCTGATTTGCTCAATGTAAATATGTTTTCCTACCAGTATACAAAGCTGCTCTTTGCCCTTGAACAGACAGATAGATGGATGTGAGTAAGCTTCAACTAATCAAAAAGTAAGAATTTTGGAGGTGAAGAAATATAAATGATATCAGCAAATAAATGTAGAATTCAAAAAGAAGATAAGCTGGTCACATAGCAGTGAAGTAAAGCCAATGAATAGCTATTGTCTGGTGACTTAGGGAGACTTCAAGGAAGTCACCTATTTGATATGATAGATCCCTATGGTCAATTCATAGCAGCAAGACATGAACAAGAGTTTCACAGAGGGGGAGGGTACAGAGGCCTAGGTTCAAATGCACTACTCTACTACTGAGAAAGGTGGAATGTAATTAGATATAGGAAATTATATTTGGAGTTATAAAGACTTGAGTTTGAATCTTATCTCTGACACTGTAGTGTGACCCACAGTGTATGATCCTGAGAAAGTAATTTAATCTCTCTGAATTTCTGTCTCATGTATAAAATTTGGAGGATAGGGGTGATACTGCCTCACGGAGTTGTAGACAAATTATATCTATAACACTGAAAATCATTAAATAGTCAGTTATGAGTCAGTGAGGTTCTTGGCTAATTCTTCATCATAGCTCATATGCACTCAATGAAATGTTTTGTGTCCAGTCCTTGTGGCAGCAAAGAACCCCTCATAGAGAGCAGACAGGCTACATGAGCTCCTTATTGCCACTCCTAGGTCAGCAGCAGGGTCAAAAAGAAGGAAGTGGGAAAGAAGTGGATACCTCAGACAACCAAACTACTATGAATCACCCAAACTAGCCTTAAAGAACCACAGTGTATTGTGGATTTAGAGTCAGAAGAAACTTAGGTTCATGACCAATATCCAACACATATTATGTTGTGAGACTATGGGCAAGTCCTAGAACCTTTCTGAATCTTAGTTTCTTCATCTGCAAAATGGAAATTATAATAATAGCGCCTGCCTAATAGGGTTGTTATAGGTCTCCAATAAGATGTAAGTGGAAGTGTCTCATAAACTTTAAAGCACTATGGGAGTATTAATTATTATCTTTCTCAAAGCCTCACCTGGCTGATCATTCCTGAATTCTCCCACATGCTAAGCCCAGAACCTCACAAAAAATGGGCCAATGTAACAATTGTACTCTAGTTCTGCATGTCACTTAAATACCTACCACGCCATGAAACATCATCTCCATCTTCTTCATTAGTTTTGTTCTTCTATCCTATCTCCATACTCATTATGCTTATAAAGGTACTCTAAAATAATGTATAACAATAATAATTAATAATAATAATAATTTTATCTTTGTAGCACTTCAAAGGTAGGCAGCATTACAATAGAATTAGCTGTAGTTTGGAGAAGTGAGAGGACCTGGATTCTAAACCCATCTATGACACATATACCTGTGTGTCCTTGAACAAATCACTTATCTTTCCTGGGCTTTATTTTACTTATCAAAAAAATAATGAGTTGGAATAGATGACCTCTGAGGTCCCTTCTACTTCTACATCTTTGCGTTATAAGTATGGCAATGGCATTGTAAGGTAGGTATTACCTATATAATTATTCCTATTTTACCTAATGAAGAAACTTAAGCATAGAAAATTTAAGTGACTTGGCCATCATTGCATGGCTAGTAATTTGGAGAAGCAAGTTTTTAACCCAGGGTTGTTTTTTGTTTGTTTGTTTGTTTTTTTAACTCTAAAACCAGAACTATATCTATTATACCATGAGGTGAAATTCAATCCCTCTGAGAGAGGTGGCAGATTTACCTAGTACCTGAAGTTCAACAAATGAATGTTGCTGGGTTGAAAAAGGCTTCTTCTGCACCCTGATCACTTTTAAAATGTCTCTTCAGTATTGCATTGTAATGTAAGCAAAAGATTGGCATAGCTCAGAGGGATGCCTAATGAAACCATTACAATTTCATTATATCACAGTCAAAGTGCACAACATTGACTTTGGTTCCCTAGTGAGCTTAATTTATCATTGATTATATGGCAAAGATCAAGTAGTAGTGATCTCAAGAGGCAATAATGTTTTAGTTTTACTTGCATGTGTTTTTCCCCCTAAATTTCTAAGTCTCAGGGTGTCAGCATTGTTACGCCTCAAAGCAGAAACTGGCCCATCTGCCAATTAGCAGCTAGGACCTGCCTAAGTGAAGAGTTCAGAACTGTTAAATTCCATGAATTAACTATCTTTGCTGACTCAGGCACGTCACAGCCTTCAGTTTTCTCTTCTGTAAAACAGAAAAATTGGACCAGATTGTTTCGAAGATTCTTTCCAACTTTCATTCTACAACCCAATGTTCTCCTAGTTTTCTATTCTGAACAACCCTAGAAAAACCTGGAAAGACTTACATGAACTGATGCTAAGTGAAGTGAGCAGAACGAAGAGAAAATTGTACATAGTAACAGCTGTATTGCGTGATGATCAGTTGTGATAGACTTTTCTAAGTAATACAATGATTTAAGACAATTCCAAAAGACCTGTGATAGACAATGTTCTTGACATCCAGAAAAAGAACTATGGAGTCTGAATGCTGATCTGAGTATACTATTTTCACTTTATTTGTTGGCTTTTTTTTCTCTCATTTTTTTCCTTTTTGTTCTGATTCTTCTTTCACAATATGACTAATGTGCAAATAAGTTTAACATGATTGAACATATATAACCTATATCATATGGCTGCTGTCTTGGGGAGAGGGAGGGAAAGGCAAGGGGAAATTTGGAATTCAAAATGTTACAAAAATGAATGTTGAAAACCAATAAGTAAACAAACAAAAATAATTAAATAAATAAATGACTGACTAAATGAATGAACAAATGAATAAACAGATAAATGAATAAACATAAATATATACATAAATTATATACACAGATTAATAAATGAATACATGAACAAATAAATAAATAGACATAAATATATACCATTGCTTATATTTTTTCCTGTTTTTAAAGCCTTAATTTAAGATACTTTGTTTATTCTTCATATACTACTTCTCTGTAGTTGTAAGACTACCCTCTATTCTACACATGGGTCTAAATGTATGTGCATGGTCAAAAAGAGAATGCCATAAAACAATTGGTCAAGGCATTTTGCTCAGAAGATCAATAATGACATCAGGTCCCTGCATAATCTATTCAGATTAAGAGAATGTAGCCAAATTGAGAAAATTAATCACAATCAGTGACCTAAATTTTGTTTCCTCAGTTATGGTCAGTTTTACTTCATTCAGTTCTATTCAGCTAGCGTTCATTCATTCAACAATCACTTATTGAACACCAGTGATATACAGTGAATTATAACATAATGAGATTTTAATCTTTGAAGTATACTGATATTTTTTTCTGCTGTTGGCTCCAGTTAAAAGAGCGTAGTGGCAAGTATAAAATGCAATTTGCAAAACAGAAGTTGTGACTTCCTTACAGATACTTTTGTTATCTACATAGAACCAAACACAGGGAAAGTATTTTTGTGTAAAGGGATAGATTTATATTAACTGTCAAATGATATGAAATATTCCTGGTGTTATGGGTGAATATTTTGATACTGAAGGATATTATACAACTTTAACATATAATGATAATAATATATGTTTATGAAGAAACACAGCTTTTCAATGGGATTTGGATATTTTTGGACAGAAAAAGAACAGTAGCATAAAGAGTAAAAAACATCCTTTAACAGTATAGAATGATTCCTCACTTGGGTAAGAACATTTCTGTATAGCAAAGAGCCAAAGATTGATGCTTTATTTATTAACATTTCTAAAATGTGGATGGAAAGAAATAGTTTTAAGAGCAGCACCGAAGTGAAAGACCAATTTGAAGATTTCAAAAAATTCAAAGCATTTTCCATAGACATGTTTTATGATTAATAAATATAAAAATTTTAAATAAAGAAAAAGCTAGTAAATATTTTGAGACTGACATGACTTTATTTTTTTCTATTCTATTAACCCAATTACACATAAAAACAATTTTAACATTCTATTTTAGATATTTTAGTTCCAAATTCTCTCCCTTCTTCCTTACCTTTCCCATTCTTTGAGAAGGCAAGCAATTTAAAAAGATTATACATGTGTATTTATTCAAAACAAATTTCCTTATAAGTCATGCTGTGAAAGAAAATACAGACAAAATAAAAACCAAGAAAAAATATGCTTCCATCTGCCTTCAGACTCCACTAGTCCTTTCTCTGGAGATGGACAAAGCCTTTCATCATAATTTCTTCAGAATTATCTTGGATCATTGTATTGCTGAGAATAGCTATTATTTGCCGTAATCTTCATACAATATTTCCATTATTGTGGACAATGTCCACCTCGTAATGATCATTTTACTTTGTATCAGTTCACAAAGGTCTTTCCAGGGCTTTCAGAGAACAATCCTGTTTGTCATTCCATCACAAACTTATTCAACAATTTGTTCAGCCATTCCCCAATTTTATGAATATCCCCTCCATTTTCAATCCTTTGTCAACACTAAAAGATGTGCTATAAATTTTTTTTTCACACATTTTTTGGATGCAGAATTAGTAGTGTTATTGGCTTGGCCTACGCATGAGCAAATGCTATTTCTCCAATTATTTAGATCTGATTTTATCTGTGTGAAAAGTGTTTTGTAATTGCATTCATAGAGTTCCTGGGTTTGTCTTGGAAAGTAGACTACCAGGTATTTTATATTGTCTACAATTACTTTTTTTTTCCCCCGGGCAGTGAGGGTTAAGTGACTTGCCCAAGGTCACACAGCTCGTAAATATCAGAGGCTAGATTTGAACTCAGGTCCTCCTAAATACAGGGCCAGTGCTTTATCCACTACACCAACTATCTGTCCCCTACAGTTACTTTAAATGGGATTTCTCTTTCTATATCTTGCTGCTTAACTTTATTGGTCATGTACAGAAATGCTGACAATTTATGTGGATTTCTTTTATTTCCTGCAACTTTGATAAAGCTGTTAATTGTTTCAAGTGGTTTGTACTTTTTTTGTTTGTTTTTCTTTTTTGACGTTTTCCTCTTATTTTCTGATTCTTCTTTCACAACATGACTAATGAAGAAATATGTTTAAAGTGATTGTACATATGTAATCTATATCAGATTGCTTTCTGCCTTGGGGAAGGGGGAAGGAAGGGAGTGAAGGAGAAAAATTTGTTACTAGAAATCTTATAAAGACAGATTTTGAAAACTATCTGTACTTGTAAGTCAAAAATAATAAAATACCTTCATGGGAAAAAAAAAGTAAGTGCTTTGCTTCTGATTTTTGCCTCAACCAATCTGTCCTCCCTTCTATCAACCCCTTCTACACCTAATTGTATATGTTATTCTCTCTTTGAGACAATTTCAATGAGATTCATGTGCCCCCCAAACTTTTAATTGTTCTATATTTCTCTCCACTGTAAAATTTCTCTTGGGCCTCTTTTATGTCAGATAATTTACCCCATTTTACCTCTGCTTTTCCTTTTCTCCCAGTGTATTCTTATTTTTCATGTATTACTTTTATTTTATTAGATAAACATTCCATCATATTCAACTTACACATGTACTCTATGTAAGTTCCAATTGAGAAAGTTTTTAGAATTTACAAATATTTTCTCATGTATGAATATAGTTTAATCTTTTTGTTTGTTTTTTATATTTTTTAAATTATGAAAGTATTTTATTATTTTCCAGTTACATATAGAGATAGTTTTCAACATTTGTTTATAAAAGATTACTAGTTTCAAATTTTTTCCCTCCCTCCTCTCCCTTCCCCCTTACCAAGACAGCAAGTAATCTGATATAGGTTATGTATGTAAAATAACATTAAACATACTTCTGCATTAGTCATGTTATAAGAAAAGAATCAGAGTAAAAGGCAATAACCTCAAAGAAGAAAAACAGCACCAAAAACAAAAGAAATACTATGGTTCAATTTGCATCTACATTATACAGTTCTGTTTTTCTGGATTTGGAGAACCTTTTCCATCATGAGTCCTTTGGAACTATCTTGTGCCATTGTATTGCTGAGAAGAATCAAGTCTATCACAGTTGATGATACCGTGTACAGTGTTCTCCCAGTTCTGCTCATCTCACTCATCATCAGTTCCTGCAAGTCCTGAACTCCTCCTGCTCATCGTTTCTTACAGCACAGTAGAATTCCATTACATTCATATACCACAACTTGTTCAGCCATTCACCCAATTAATGGACAGCTCCTCCATTTCCAATTCCTTGCCACCACAAAAAGAGCTGCTATGAATATTTTTATACATATGGGTTCTTTTCCCTTTTTTATGATCTCTTTGGAAAAAAGACACAAAAGTGGTATTGCTGGATCAAAGGGTATGCACAGCTTCACAGCCCTTTGGGCATAATTCCAAATTGCTCTCCAGAATGGTTGGATCAGTTCACAACTCCACCAACAATGCATTAGTGTTCCAATTATTCCACAGCTCCAACATTTATTATTTTCCTTTTTTGTCATATAAACCAATCTGATAGGTGTCAGGTGGTACCTCAGAGTTGTTTTAATTTGCATCTCTCTAATCAATAGTGATTTAGAGCATTTTTTCATATGGCAATAGATAGCTTTGATTTCTTCATCAGAAAACTGCCTGTTCATATACTCTGACCATTTCTCAATTGGGGAATGACTTGGATTCCTATAAATTTAATTTAGTTCTTGATATATTTTAGAAATGAGGCCTTAATCAGAAGTACTGGCCATAAAAACTGTTTCCCAGCTTTCTGCATCCCTTCTAATTTGTATGCATTGCTTCTGTTTGTACAAAAACATTTTAATTTAATGCAATCAAAATCATCCATTTTGAATTTCATAATATCATCTATGTCTTGTTTGGTCATAAACTGTTCTCCTTTCCAAATATCTGAAAGGTAGACTATTCCTAATTTACCTATGGTATCAGCTCTTATGTCTAAGTCATGTACCCATTTTGACCTTATTTTAATATAAGGTGTGAGCTGTTAGTCTATTCCTAATTTCTGCCATACTGTCTTCCAGTTTTCCCAGCAGTTTTTGTCAAATACTCAGTTCCAATCCCAGAAGCTGGAGTCTTTGGGTTTATCAAACAGTATATTACTAAAGGCATTTATTACTGTGTCTCCTGTGCTAAACTATTCCATTGATCCTCCACTCTGTTTTTCAGCCAGTACCAAATAATTTTGATGACTGCCACTTTATAGTAAAGCTTCAAATTTGGTACAGCTAGCCCACATTCCTGTGCATTTTTTTTAAAATAGTTCCCTTGATATTCTTGACCTTTTGTTTTTCCAGATGAATTTTCTTATTATTTTTTCTAGCTCTATAAAATAATTTTAGGTAGTCTGATTGTTATGGCACTGAATAAATATATTAATTTAGGTAGAATTGTTATTTTTATTATATTAGCTCGACCTAACCATGAGCAATTGATATTTTTCCAATTATTTAGATCTGATTTGATGTGTGTGAAAAGTGTTTTGTAATTGTGTTCTTAGAGTTCCTGGGATTGTCTTCGCAAGTAGATTCCCAAGTATTTTATATTGTCTAACCTTAGCTTAAATGTAGTTTCTCTATCTCTTGCTGCTGGACTTTGTTGGTCATGTATAGAAATGCTGATGATTTATGTGGATTTATTTTATATCCTGATACTTTACTAAAGTTGTTAATTGTTTCAAGTACTTTTTGAGTTGATTCTCTAAGTATACCATCATATCATCTGCAAAGAGTGATAGTTTTGTTTCCTCCTTGCCTATTCTAATTCCTTTATTTCCTTTTTCTTCTCTGATTGCTAAAGCTAACATTTCTAGTATAATATTAAATAATAGAGGTGATAATGGACATCCCTCTTTCACCCCTGATCTTATTAGGAAGGCCCCTAACTTATTTCCATTACATATAATGCTTGCTGATGGTTTTAGGTAGATACTGCTTATTATTTTAAGGAAAGCACCACCTATTCCTAAGCTCTCTAGGGTTTTTATTAGGAATGGGTGCTGTATTTTATAGAAAGCCTTCTCTGCATCTATTGAGATAATCATATGATTTTGGTTAATTTTCTTATTGATGTGGTTGATCATATTAATAGTTTTCCTAATGTTGAACCAGCCCTTCATTCCTGGTATAAATCCCACCTGGTCATAGTGTATTATCCTGGTGATCACTTGCTGTAATCTCTTTGCTAAAATCTTATTTAAGATTTTTGCATCAATATTCATTAGGGAGATTGGTCTGTAATTTTATTTCGCTGTTTTTGTTTTACCTGGTTTTGGTAGAAACACCATATTTGTGTCATAAAAAGAATTTGGTAGAATTCCTCCTTCATCTATTTTTTCAAAAAATTTGCATAATATTGGAATTAATTGTTCTTTAAATGTTTGGTAGAATTCACTTGAAAACGCATCTGGCCCTGGAGATTTTTTCTCAGGAAGTTCACTAATGGCTTATTCAATTTCTTTTTCTGATATGGGCTTATTTAAGGATTTTATTTCCTCTTCAGTTAACCTGAGCAGTTTGTATTTTTGTAAATATTCATCCATTTCATTTAGATTGTCAAATTTATGGTCATACAGTTGGGCAAAATAGTTCCTAATTATTGCTTTAATTTCCACTTCATTGGTGGTAAAATCACCCAACCAGGCTGGAACTCTAGGCTAGACTGGTGCTGAAGCTTCTGATTTAAGGCAACTACAATTTAGATTTTAAACATCACAGAGTGGAAGATTCAGATCCCCCATTAGTATAGTTTTGCTGTCTATTTCCTCTTGTAACTCATTTAACTTCTCTAAGAATTTGGATGCTATACTACTTGGTGCATACATGTTTAGTATCGATATTTCTTCATTTTCTATAGTACCTCTTAACAAGATGTAGTTTACTTCCTTATCTCTTTTAATTAGATCTATTTTTGTCTTTTCTTTGTCTGAGATAAGGATTGCTACCCCCTTTTTTTTTTTACTTCAGCTTAAGCATAATATATTCTGCTCCAACCTTTAACCTTTATTCTGTGTGTATCTCTCTGCTTCAAATGTGTTTCTTATAAACAACATAATGTAAGATTCTGTTTTTTAATCCACTCGGCTATTTGCTTTTATTTTATGGCAAAGTTCATCCTATTTACATTCACAGTTATTATTACTAGCTGTCTATTTCCCTCCATTCTATTTACTCCTTTTGTATTTACCCCCCTTCTTTCACCCTACTCCTCCTCATTTCTTATGTCTGCCTCCTCCAATGTGCCCTCCCTTTGATCACCCCCTCCCTTTTCTTTACCCTTTTCTCCCGTGCTTCTGCCCTCCCTCCTATTAGCCCCCCCTTTTCCCCTTTCCCTTTTACTTACCTCACGAATATGCTAAGTTTCTTCATCCAAATGAACATATATGTTATTCCCTCTTTGAATCAAATTTAGTGAGAGTAAGGTTGAAGCAACGTTCCCCCCTCCCTTATTTCCCTCTATTATAATAGGTTTTTTACATCTCTTCATATGATGTAATTCACCCCATTCCATCACCCCTTTCTTCTTCTACCCATAAACTGCTTATAAACCCTTAATTTTCTTTATATCATCACATCAAAGACAATTTATATTTATACCCTCTGTGTATAATCCTTATGTATGCCCAAATATGTATATACAGTTATCAAGAGTTATACGTATGGGGGCAGAGCCAAGATGGCGGAGAGGAAGCAGCAAGCTGCATGAGCTCTCCTTCTGTTCCCTCAAAACGAACATTAAATCAAGCCTCTGGACGGATTCTGAAACTACAGAACCTGCAAAGAGACAGAGAGACACAGTCCTCCAACCAGAGATAATTTAGAAGACTTCAGGAAAAGGTCGGTCTGACTCGGGCAAAAGGGAGGCCCAGCGCAGGGCAGCAACCCAGCGCCGAGGGGGTCGGGGCAAGTCAGCAGGAGCTGCGGGCCACAGCCGAACAACTGAGGCTCCCAGAACCTGGTTCAAAAATTTGGTGGCCAAGAAGGACAGTGGAAAAACTTACCTGCACCGGCCGAGAGGGCCACGAACGGCGGGATCAGACGCTGGGGTCTGGCGCCTGGCTGGCCAAGCACAATCATACAGGAAGTGCAGGGCGGGGCATCTCCACACACCATAAAGGCCTCAGAGTAAAAGCCTGGTCACACTGCACCTATATACCTGCACAAGAAGCCCAAAACACGGACCCTGGTGCCCCCAGAGCAGACCTCAACTTAAAGAATAAATAAATAAGCTGCAATAATGAGTAAGAAGCAAAAAAGAGCCCTCTCCATTGAGAGTTTCTGTATCAATAGGGAAGAAGCCAACACAAACTCAGATGAGGACAATAGCCTCAAATTGTCTACATCTGAAGCCTCACAAGGAAAGGTGAATTGGTCACAAGAACAAAAAGCCTTCCTGGAAGAGCTCAAAAAGGATTTTAAAAATCAATTGCAAGAGGTAGAAGAAAAAATGGGGAGAGAAATGAAAGCAAAACAAAAAAACTATGAAAAAAGAATCAGCAGCTTGGAAAAGGAAGCTGAAGAAAACAAAGCCTTAAAAAATTCATTTGGCCAAATGGAAAAAAAGCTGCATAATCTCACTGAAGAAAACAATACCTTAAAAAATTCACTTAGCCAAATGGAAAAAAAGCTACATAATCTCACTGAAGAAAACAATACCTTAAAAAATTCACTTAGCCAAATGGAAAAAAAGGTGCATAATCTCACTGAAGAAAACAATGCCTTAAAAATTAAAGTGGGACAGTTGGAAGAAAAGGAATCCATGAGACACCAGGAATCTCTCAAGCAGAATCAAAAGAATGAAAAAATAGAAGAAAATGTGAAATACCTCATTGGAAAGACAACTGATCTGGAAAACAGGTCCAGGAGAGACAATTTGAGAATCATTGGACTGCCTGAAAGCCATGACCAGAAAAAGAATCTAGATACCATATTCCAGGAAATTATTAAGGAGAATTGCCCTGATATCATAGAATCAGAGGATAAAATCATCATTGAAAGAATCCATCGATCACCTCCTGAAAGAGACCCCAAAAGGAAAACTCCAAGGAATATTGTAGCCAAATTCCAGAATTATCAGGTGAAGGAGAAAATACTCCAAGCAGCCAGAAAGAAGCAATTTAAATATCATGGAGCCACAGTCAGGATTGCTCAGGACCTGGCAGCTTCAACATTAAAGGACCGCAAGGCTTGGAATATGATATTCCGGAAGGCAACTGAGAATGGATTGCAGCCGAGAATCTATTACCCAGCAAAAATGTGCATTTTCTTTCAGGGGAAAAGATGGACATTTAATGACATTGGGGACTTTCAATCTTTCCTGGTGAAAAGACCAGAACTGAATAGAAAATTTGATCTCAACATACAAGACTCAAGAGAAGTTTAAAAAGGTAAACAGAGGGGAAAAAAAAAGGTACCCTATTAGGTTAAACTGTTTATATCCCTACACAGGAAGATAATACTCATAACTCTTAAGAACTGTAAATGTATTTGGGCAGAGAGAAGGACTTTATATAGAGGGTATAAATATAAATTGTCTTTGATGTGATGATACAAAAGAATTAAGGGGATAAAAAGGGAGTCTATGGGGAGGAGAGGAAAGGGGAGGTGGAATGGGATGAATTATATCATATGAAGAGGTGGAAAAAAACCTATTATAATAGAGGGAAAGAAAGGAGGGGGGAACATGGTTTCAACCCTATTCTCATTAGATTTGACTCAAAGAGGGAATAACATATACGTTCATTGGGATAAAGAAACTTAACACATTCTTTAGGGAAACAAAAGGGGAAGGGAAAGGGGGGGGGACTGATAGAAGGGAGGACAAAAGCAAGGGAGAAAAGGGTAAAGAAAAGAGAGGGGGGTGATAAAAAGGGAGGGCAGATTGGGGGAGGCAGGGGTAAGAAGTAAAACATTGGTGAGGAGGAATAGGGTGAAAGAAGGGGGGAAAAGTACAAAGGGGGTAAATAGAATGGAGGGGAATGGACAGTAATAATAACTGTGAATGTGAATGGGATGAACTCTGCTATAAAACGGAAGCGAATTGCAGAGTGGATTAAAAACCAGAACCCTACAATATGCTGTTTACAAGAAACACATTTGAAGCAGAGAGATACACACAGAGTAAAGGTAAAAGGCTGGAGCAGAATATATTATGCCTCAGCTAAAGTAAAAAAGGCAGGGGTAGCAATCCTTATCTCAGACAAAGTGCAGGCAAAAATAGATCTCATTAAAAGAGATAAGGAAGGAAATTACATCTTACTTAAAGGTACTATAGATAATGAAGTAATATCAATATTGAATATGTATGCACCAAGTGGTATAGCATCCAAGTTCTTAGAGGAGAAGTTAAATGAGTTACAAGAGGAATTAGACAGTAATACTATACTAGTGGGGGATCTGAATCTCCCCCTCTCAGAATTAGATAAATCTAGCCAAAAAATAAATAAGAAAGAAGTGAAAGAGGTGAATAGATTACTAGAAAAGTTAGACATGATAATGTCTGGAGAAAATTGAATGGGGATAGAAAGGAATATACCTTTTTCTCAGCAGTACATGGCACATTTTCAAAAATTGACCATGTATTAGGGCACAAAAACATCATAGTCAAATGTAGAAAGGCAGAAATAGTAAATGCATCCTTCTCAGATCATGATGCAATAAAAATTACATGTAAAAAAGAGCCAGGGAAAAGTAGAATGAAAATCAATTGGAAACTAAATAATTTCATTCTAAAGAATGAATGGGCCAAACAAGAAATCATAGAAACAATCAATAACTATATCCAAGAAAATGACAATAATGAGACAACATACCAAAATCTATGGGATGCAGCCAAAGCAGTGCTTAGGGGAAAATTTATAGCTCTAAATGCTTACATGAATAAGAAAGAGAAAGAGGAGATTAATGAATTGGGCATGCAACTTAAAAAGCTAGAAAAAGAACAAATTAGAAATCCCCAATTAGACACTAAATTAGAGATCCTGAAAATTAAAGGAGAAATCAATAAGATTGAAAGCAAAAAAACTATAGAATTAATCAATAAAACTAAGAGCTGGTTTTATGAAAAAACCAATAAAATAGATAAAATACTGGTTAATTTGATTAAAAAAAAGAAAGAAGAAAACCAAATTACCAGTATCAAAAATGAAAAGGGTGATGTTACCACCAATGAAGTGGAAATTAAAGCAATAATTAGGAAATATTTTGCCCAACTGTATGCCAATAAATTTGACAATCTAAATGAAATGGATGAATATTTACAAAAATACAAACTGCCCAGGTTAACTGAAGAGGAAATAAAATCCTTAAATAAGCCCATATCAGAAAAAGAAATTGAACAAGCTATTAATGAACTCCCTAAGAAAAAATCCCCAGGGCCAGATGGGTTTACGGGTGAATTTTACCAAACATTTAAAGAACAATTAATTCCAATATTATACAAATTATTTGGAAAAATAGGTGAAGAAGGAGTTCTACCAAATTCGTTTTATGACACAAATATGGTGGTGATACCAAAACCAGGCAAAGCAAAAACAGAGAAAGAAAATTATAGACCAATTTCCCTAATGAATATTGATGCTAAAGTCTTAAATAAGATATTAGCAAGGAGATTACAGCAAGTGATCACCAGGATAATACACTATGACCAGGTGGGATTTATACCAGGAATGCAGGGCTGGTTCAACATTAGGAAAACTATTAACATAATCAAACACATCAATAAGAAAACCAACCAAAATCATATGATTATCTCAATAGATGCAGAGAAAGCTTTTGACAAAGTACAGCACCCATTCCTAATAAAAACACTAGAGAGTTTAGGAATAGGGGGAGCTTTCCTTAGAATAATAAACAGTATCTACCTAAAGCCATCAGCAAGTATTATATGCAATGGAGATAAATTAGAGGCCTTCCCAATAAGATCAGGGGTGAAACAGGGATGTCCATTATCACCCCTATTATTTAATATTGTTCTAGAAATGTTAGCTTTAGCAATCAGAGAAGAGAAAGGAATTAAAGGAATTAGAATAGGCAAGGAGGAAACAAAACTATCACTCTTTGCAGATGATATGATGGTATACTTAAGGAATCCTGGAGAATCAAGCAAAAAATTACTTGAAACAATTAACAACTTTAGCAAAGTAGCAGGATATAAAATAAATCCACATAAATCATCAGCATTTCTATACATGACCAACAAAGTCCAGCAGCAAGAGATAGAAAGAGAAATTCCATTTAAAGTAACGGTAGGTAATATAAAATACTTGGGAGTCTACTTGCCAAGACAAACCCAGGAACTCTATGAACACAACTACCAAACACTCTTCACACAAATCAAATCAGATCTAAATAATTGGAAAGATATCAATTGCTCATGGATAGGCAGAGCTAATATAGTAAAAATGACAATACTGCCTAAATTAATTTACTTATTCAGTGCCATACCAATCAGACTACCTAAAAATTATTTTATAGAGCTAGAAAAAATAATAACAAAATTCATCTGGAAAAACAAAAAATCAAGAATATCCAGGGAAATAATGAAAAAAAATTCACAGGAAGGTGGGTTAGCGGTACCAAACCAGGAGCTTTACTATAAAGCGGCAGTCATCAAAACTATCTGGTACTGGCTAAAAAATAGAGTGGTAGATCAATGGAATAGGCTAGGCTCAGGAAATGCAGTAGTAAATGACATTAGTAATGTAGTGTTTGATAAACCCAAAGACTCCAGCTTCTGGGATAGGAACTCAGTATTTGACAAAAACTGCTGGGAAAACTGGAAGATAGTATGGCAGAAATTAGGCTTAGACCAACATCTTACACCTTATACTAAAATAAGGTCAAAATGGATACATGATTTAGACATAAGAGGTGATACCATAGGTAAATTAGGAGAGAAAGGAATAGTGTACCTATCAGATCTTTGGAAAGGAGAACAGTTTTTGACCAAACATGAGATAGAGTATATTATAAAATGCAAAGTGGATGATTTTGATTATATTAAATTAAAAAATTTTTGTACAAACAGAAGCAATGCATCCAAAATTGGAAGGGAGGCAGAAAGCTGGGAAACAATTTTTGAGGCCAGTGCTTCTGATAAAGGCCTCATCTCTAAAATATATAGGGAATTAAATCAAATTTATAAGAATCCAAGTCATTCCCCAATTGAGAAATGGTCAAAGGATATGAACAGGCAGTTTTCTGATGAAGAAACCAAAGCTATCTATTCCCATATGAAAAAATGCTCTAAATCTCTAATGATTAGAGAGATGCAAATTAAAACAACTCTGAGGTACCACCTGACATCTATCAGATTGGCTAAAATGACAAAAAAGGAAGATAATAAATGTTGGAGAGGCTGTGGGAAAATTGGAACACTAATGCATTGTTGGTGGAGCTGTGAGCTGATCCAACCATTCTGGAGAGCAATTTGGAATTATGCCCAAAGGGCAATAAAGCTGTGCATACCCTTTGACCCAGCAATCCCACTTTTAGGTCTTTTGCCCAAAGAAATCATGGAAGGGGGAAAGGGACCCACATGTACAAAAATATTTATAGCTGCTCTTTACGTGGTAGCAAGGAATTGGAAGTTGAGGGGGTGCCCATCCATTGGGGAATGGCTGGACAAGTTGTGGTATATGAATACAATGGAATACTATTGTGCTGTAAGAAATGATGAGCAGGAAGAGTTCAGAGAAACCTGGAGGGTCTTACGTGAGCTGATGATGAGTGAGATGAGCAGAACCAGAAGAACATTGTACACAGTATCATCAACATTGAGTGTTGACCTACTGTGATGGACTATATTCTTCTCACCAATGCAATGGTACAGAAGAGTTCCAGGGAACTCATGATAGAAGAGGATCTCCAAATCCAAGAAAAAAAAAGAAAGAAAGAACTGTGGAGTATAGATGCTGATTGAACCATATTATTTCTTTTGTTTTGGGTGCTGTTGTTTTTTTTTTCTATTTTGAGGTTTTGCATCACTGCTCTGATTCTTTCTCTTGTAACAGGATTAATGCAGAAATAGGATTAATGTTATTATGTGTATATATATGTGTGTGTATATATATATATATATGTATATGTATATGTATAGAGATATATAGATATAACCTATATCAGATTACCTGCTGTCTAGGGGAGGGGGGAGGGAGGGGAGGGAGGGGAGGGAGGGAGAAAAATCTGAAATTGTAAAGCATGTATAAACAAAATTTGAGAACTATCTTTACATGTAACGGAAAAAATAAAATATCTCATAAAAAAAAAAGAGTTATACGTATTATTTTCCCGTGTAGGAATGTAAACAGTTTAACCTTATTGAATAACTTTTTCCTGTTGTTTACCTTTTTAAACATCTCTTGAGTCTTGTATGTTAAGATCAAGTTTTCTATTCAGTTCTTTTCTTTTCATCAGGAAACCTTGAAAATCCCATATTTCATTGAATGTCCGTCTTTTCCCCTAAAAGAGAATGATCAGTTTTGCTGCGTAGTTGATTCTTGGCTGCAATCCAAGCTCCTTTGCATTCTGGAATATCCTATTCCAAGCCTTGTAATCCTTTAATGTTGAAGCTGCCAGGTCCTGAGCAATCCTGACTGTGGCTCCATGATATTTACATTGCTTCTTTTTGGTTGCTTGGAGTATTTTCCCTTCACCTGGTAATTCTGGAATTTGGGTACAATATTCCTTGGAGTTTTCCTTTTGGGTGTCTCCTTCAGGAGGTGATCAGTGGATTCTTTCAATGACGATTTTATCCTCTGATTCCATGATATCAGGGCAGTTCTCCTTAATAATTTCCTGGAATATGGTGTGAAGATGCTTTTTTCTGATCATGCCTTTCAGGCAGTCCAATGATTCTCAAATTGTCTCTCCTGGATCTGTTTTCCAGGTCAATTGTCTTTCCAGTGAGTTATTTCAGATTTCCTTCCATTTTTTTCATTTTTGATTTTGTTTGACTGATTCCTGTCATCTCATGGAATCCTTAGCTTCTAACTGTCCAATTTTAATTTTTAAGGCATTGTTTCTTCAGTCAGATTATGCACCTCCTTTTCCATTTGGCCAAATTAATTTTTTTAAGGAATTGTTTTCTTCAGTCTATCTTTGTGCTTCCTTTTCCAGGCTGCTGATTCTTTTTACATAATTTTCTTGAGCTGCTTTCATTTTTTTCTTCTACTCTTCTCAATTGATTTTTTAAAATCCTTTTTGAGCTCTTTCAAGAAAGCTTTTTGTTCTTGAGACCAATTCATCTTCCCTCTTGAGGCTTCACATGTAGGCAATTTGAGAGTACTGTCCTCATCTGTGTTTGTCTCTTCCCTGTTGATACAGAAGCTCTCAATGGTGAGAACTCTTTTTTGTTTCTTGGTCATATTGCAACTTATTATTATTTATTATTATTATTTTTTAGGTTGTTGCCCACTCCTCAGGTACCAGGGTCACTGTTTCAGTCTTCTTGTGTTGGGACATAGGGGGGTGTTTTCCTGGATTTTTGCTCTGAGGCCTCTGTGACTTGTGTATTTCACAGTGCCCTGGGCTTGCTTCAGGCACACATGTTAGGATAGACAGGCCTGGTTGAACCCATCTTGTGGGTGGCCTCTAGCTGGCAGACTGCCCTCCATCTTACCACTGGCCTGCTGCATCACTAGCCAGCTGACCCAGGATCAAAGGGCCTCAATTGGTTCCCGGTGACTTACCCCGAGCCCCTGCACACTGCGCTGACCTCAGTGCTCCTCCCCTACCCAAGTGAGACTGATTTTTCCTGAAAGCTTTTAAATTATCTCTGTTTTGAAGATTATGATTTAGTTTCAGAATCTGTTTAGAGCCTTGATTTAATGTTGTTTTTAAGGGAAATTTGGGAGAGCTCTCGCAGCTTACTGGCTTCTCTCCGCTATCTTAGCTGCCCCCAATATAGTTTAATCTTATTGAATTACTTATGACTTATCTTTCCTGTTTACCTTTGTATGAATCTCTTGAATACTTAAAAATCAAGTTTTCTATTTAAATCTGGTCTTTTCATCAGGAATGCTTGAAAGTCCTCTATTTCATTGACTATCCTTCCCCGTACCCCCAAGGATTATACTTGGTTTTGCTAAGTAGATGATTCTTGTTTGTAATCCTAGCTCTTTTGTTCTCTAGAGTATCATATTCCAAGCCCTCTGACACTTTAATATCAAAGCTCTTATATCTTATGTTGTCCTGATTATGTCTCCAAATTTTAAATTGTTTCTCTTTAGTTCCTTCCAATATTTTCTCCTTTATGTGAGAGCTCTGGAATTGGGCTATAATATTCATGGGAGTTTTCATTTTGAGAGCTTTTCAGGAAGTGAATTTTAGAATATCAGGTCAGTTTTCCTTGACTATTTATTTAAAGATTATTTTTAGGCTCTTTTTTTAATCATGGCTTTCAGGTAGCCCAATAATTTGTTTATTTGTTTGTTTTTGTGTGTGTGTGTATAAATGGGGGTTAAGTGACTTACCCAGGGTCACACAGATAGCAAGTGTCAAGTGTCTGAGGCTTGATTTGAACTCAGGTCTTCCTGAATCCAGGGCCAGTGCTCTATCCACTGTGCCACCTACTACCCTCAGACCAATAATTTTAAAGTTATCTCTCCTGGATCTATTTTCTAGGTCATTTGTTTTTCCAGTGAGGCATATTACACCTCTATTTTTTTTTCATTCTTGTGAATCTGTTTGAATGATTCCTGATGTCTCATAGAGTCATTTGCTTCCACTTGTTCAATTCTAAGTTTTAAGGAATTATTTTCTACAGTAGCTTTTATACCTCCTTTTGTATTTGACCAATTCCACTTCGTAAGGAGTTCTTTAGTGAATTTTTTTATATCTTTTTTCCCCCCAATTTGGCCAATCTGCGTTTGAAGGCGTTCTTCTCTTTCTTGTATTTTTGTGCCTCTTTTACAATTTGGTTTATTTTATTTTATGAGGTGTTGTTTTCTTCAGTATTTTTGGCCTTCTTTACCAAGTTTTTTACTTTTTTCGTGAATTTCTTGCATCACTCTCATTTCACATTTTTTCCTCTATCTCTTACTTGATTTTTTAAATGAGCTCTTCCATGTCCTGGAGCCCATTTATATTTTTCTTTGAGTCTTCGGATGTAGGAATTTTGACTTGATTGTCTTCTTCTGAGTGTGTTTTGATCTTCCCTATCACCATAGTAACTTTCTATAGATAGGATAGCTTTCTGCTGTTTCCTGGTTTTTTCAGTCTATTTCTTGACTTTTAATGCTATACTAAAGTGCAGTTCTGCTTCTAGAATAGAGTAGTCACTGCCCCAAACTTCAGGTTTTTTGTTCAGTTGTTTTCAGAGTTAATTCTTGTGATCTATATATTTTTGGTTCTTCCTAGGTTGTATGATCTAGATTAAGGTTTGTTTGCTACTCTCCTGTTCTGTTGTCTGGTCTGTGAGTCACCACAAGCAAGCACTCTTTTCTACCCTGCAACTGTGAGCATGGTTCCAGCTCACCAGTGTCAACAAGTTCCTCTTCACCCTCAGACTGAGGCATAGGACTGCTACCAAGATCTAAATATGGACAAAAAATGACATTCTTCCCCCAATGTCTGCAAAAGAACCCCTGCAATCTCTTTCTCATTATTTGTCTGCTTCATTTACTGTCATTGTGCTGAGAGGTCAAAAAACTGCCACTACTGTCATCAACTTAATTGAACCAAGGCCTACTGCTTATTTGTTGAGTGTGGCATTCACTGAATGTGCTCCACTCTCAACTTGGTGCAACAGATATTTTATGCTGACCTTAGTTGTCTTGGGCAGGAAATTTTTCTCACTCCAACCTTTTTCGTGTTGTGTTGTTCTAGAATTTTTTGGAAGCTTCATTTAAAGGTGTTTGTATGGGTTCAATGAAGTTATTAGGTAAATTACTTCCTTTTCTCTGCTATCTTGGCTCTGCTGAGATATAATTTTAAAAGATATCTAGTTAACACAGTGGATAGAGCCCTGGACCTGGAGTGTAGAAATCCTGATTTCAATTGTGTTCTCAGACACTTACTAGTTGAATAACCCTGGGAAGTCATTTTATCTCTCAGTCTTAATGTCCTTATTTGTAAAATGGAGGTAACAATAGCAACTACTTCTCAGGGTTGTTTTGAGGATAAAATAACATGATATTTGCAAAGCACTTTACAAACCTTAAATCTGCATATAAAACACTAGCTCATATTTTTGTTAAAGATGATTGATTATGTAGGAGAAATTTTGGGGGTTGTATCTTTTTAAATGAAAGTTGAATCATTAAGACTTAGGAGACCTTCATTTAGGTCACTAAGGTATATAAGAACAAGGTAGAGCAAGTGGATACAGAAACAGGATAGAAGAACCTGTTATAGGAACACAAGGGAAATAATTGAAAATGATTGCAGGTTTGAGTGAGGAGCTGAAAATCTGCTCTATTAACTTGATCTATTGATTCCTACTAGTTATCATAATATCTCTCTTCCTTTTTGTGGCTAAACTCCTTGAGAAAATTGTCTACAATTAGTTCATTTCCCGTACTTCCTACTATACTCCTACTGAGCTCAAGCAATGTTTATAGAGTAATACAGGGTCTGCTAGTAAATATTTAAGAGCCATGCTCCAGAGGAAAAAGAAAAAGTTTATACACACACACTTTTAATTTTAATCAGCATTATTAATAATTTATTACATCTAGACAATAAACAAAACAAAAATCCAAGACCTGATATATACTGATTGCAGATTTCAGAGGTGTAAATTCCTAAATGAAAATTTAACAACGGGATCTCACAAGTTGGGTAGGTCTGATTCCAGCATATCTCTGAGTGCTCTCCAAGGCTCTACTCTGGCTCCTCATCTCTTTATTTCTCTCTACTTCATTTGTGATATTATCTGCTCTCATGGATTCAATTGTGACCTCTATGCAGTTGATTCTCAGATTTCTTTATTTAGTTCTAATTTAGCATTGACTTCTAAGAGATCTCCATTTGCTCATTAAGCTTCTTAGTTGGATAGCTAATAGATATCTTAAACTTAATATGTACTGAACTAAATTCATTTTCTTTGCCCTAAAATTCTACCCTTTCATTACTTACTTGTTACCTTTGAGGGTATGACCATCTTCCCAATAATCCAAGTTCATAGTATAGGTGAAATCCTCAACACCTCACTTACTATTCCTCTCCCTGCCACCTATTGTCCATAACCTATCTGTTTCTACCTCTTCAGACTTCAGCATCGTGCTTCAACTTCCTCCTCACCCTTAATCTCCCTAAATATCTTTGGTATTCTCATTCTAGAACAACCCTCTATCCTTCTGGTCCCTTTTTTCCTATTGGCAAATTAATTCTGCAACTTCTAAAGCTCCACATGTTGAGTATGGCAGTGTATTTCCCCCTCAATAGGGTTATCCCTAATTCTCTGAGTTTAAATGTAACTGTGTGGTGGTGATTTAGCTCTAGTAACCTGGCCTTAATACTGAGAAAGCCATTTGGAATGAGTGCACCAAATAGAGAAAGTGAATTGTTATTAAGGTGCCTTATGCAAAGGATGCAAAACAAAACAAAAAACAACCAAATTATATGATTAGACATTGGTGGCTCACCTTTCCATAATACATTACACATCTACTAAACCTCCAATTATATTTTGTGGGTTGTGTCTGGTTGATTTTGTCTAACTCCCACCCTTTGTACCACTGCTGGTGTTACATAAGTTTAATGTAGTTAAAAGTTTCAGGTCTTGCTATAAGGTAAAATGGTGGTAAAATTTATAGCAACCTACACTTTGAATGAGTTTATCTTTGTATTAAGAAATTATGTATTTCAATGCTCATATATAGCCAGTCATTAAGCAGTGTGCCCTGAACATAGTAAATAATTAATAAATGCTTATTGTTTCACTTCTATTACATTTGGGAATACAAAGGAAAAAAAAGCCTCTGCTTTCAAGGAGCCAGAAAGTTTTCATGATTTTTGGTAGGTCAAATTCTTCTCCTGATGAACAGACCTCTAATGATAAATTTTTCCTAACTTAGATTGGTCCTTGGACAATGGCCACTTTCCCTTTCATAATATTTATTTAGCTATTTTACATTTATATTCTATTTTTATATACAGAAATGTATAAATATTCTATTTTAGGAAATATATATATATACATATGGGGTGGTTCAAGGAGGTCTAGCACCTCTGGAGTAAAGGTTTGCTAAGCTCTTTTTAAGGCCACTCATCTATCTTTCATATCCACCTTCACCCAACTCTTATCTGTAGCTCAGAGAAACTATAGCATGCCCAGAGGCCACACCTTAGTAAATAATCTTGGAAGATGGGTTAAACCAGTTTGAGGGTAATGTTAGGGGAAAGTTTACTCCAAGCATGTGAGAACTTTCCCCAGCAGGGTGGGTGGACAAAAACCATTTGTTTCAGTAGTTATGAAGGTGGATGAAACAGGCACTGTGGAGTGCTTAGAGCTTGGTCAGACATTGGAGACACAAAAATCATACACTGTGTCCCAGAACATCAGTAATCATCTTAACTTTTGCCCTTTGATGACTCAGGAAGATAGAGTAAAGCTAACAACTATATGTAACTCTGCCTCACTTAAATCCCATTCACAGGCAAGTCAAGACATCACCAATGATGCCCCTGGTACTCTTCAAAAGTGAAGGATGAACAATTTGTTCTATTTTTATTTATTCTGCATATACTTGGATATCTTGTCTCTCCCATTAGAATGCAAACTTTGCAATAGTAGATATGGTTTTATTTATTGTCACATATTACCAATTTTTAGTTCATGGCCTGCCACATAGTAGGTGCTTAATATTTGCTTTTTGATTAATAATTCATTATACAGATGAAGTCTTTTTAATTTCATAGAATTTGCTAGAACTTATCCATGAATGGCATAACTATCCTTAGTCTAGGGTTACCTTTAGGCCTCACTAGGTCATTAAAACAGGACCTTGGTCCTGATATACATACAAAGATCAATCATTTTCATATTGAGTTTATAATATCAGGATAAAGGTACTATCAAATAATTATATAATTTTAGAGCAAAGGATGAGGTAAGCAAGCTATAAATTATAGGAAGTTATGCCCTCATGGTTAAGATCACAGATTTATTCAAGTATAAAAGTACATATCATCTAGTACTTTGGGGATGATAGTGGTGGTGGCAGATTAATGGGAAAGAGAACAGTTCATGAAATCTAAGAGAATCTTACAATTCTTGAAAATGTTGGGTATCATTTCTATATGCCTATAACACAAATATATCCCAAGGACACAGAGACTTAAGTTCAATTACAATTTTCAGTTGCTTGAAGAATTTGTGAATTAATTTACTCTTGGCTAAATATGGCCCATTCTCCCTAAACATGATTGCAAAAACCAGTCTGTGCTGATAGCTTCTGCTATTTCCCAAACTGAGATGGGAAGAAATTGATATAAAGGAAACCAGAGCCAAAATGAAGTTTGTATTTTTCACATGCATTTCCAATTTACTTGTAGCCTATCTCTGGAAGAGTGAAGAGGCAGATCGCTGTATAATCTATTCAATTTCAATTTCAAAAGATGTTGCTACTGATCAAAGGATCCCCGTGAGTAGTACATTTCCATAAAATGAATTTTGACAACTTTCCCTCAAATGTGTGTCTTACTTTAGCTTTCAATTTGAGAGGGAAAATGGAGGTTGGCAGGAGAGATAAATGAAAGTGATATAGGCATTGTGTGATACTGCTAGAGAGTCTCAATGTTAGACTCTTGGAAGTATATTTAGGCAGGACCTACAGAGAGCTTTTAATCTAAGACATTGTGGTGTTGCTCACTAGATGACTCAATCTTATCAGAGTCCTAACACTGTCATTCGTCTATGAGATTGAGTTATTCACTTAACCTAGCTGAAGCTCACTTTGTTTATTCATAAAATGGAAGGTTTCTCTTCCCCTCCCCTTTTCTAAAGATAAAGTCATTTCCCTGGTCATTCTAACTAATAATGATATATTTCAGACCTCAGAAAGCACTGGGTTGTACCCCTCACTGACATACTTATCCTGTTATGCTTTATTTTTTTTTAATTGCTGTTATCTACATCTGAACTTTATCTCCTTTCCTGACTGTATGACCCATAAAAGCAGCAATTCCCAAATATTGACTTCATACACTCCCTCCAAATGCTTGGCACAATTCTCTCCACTCTGTAGGTACTTAACAAAATCAGTTTGAATAAATGTTTAATACCATTCAAGATGCTATAGGAAAACTCATCTTCCTGAGTTCAAATCTGGCCTCATACGCTTACTAGCTGTGTGACCCTGGACAAGTTTCTTAACCCTGTTTGCCTCAGTGTCTGCAACTTTAAAATAAGCTGGAGAAGGAAATGAAAACCACTCCAGTATCTTTGCAGAGAAAACCCCAAAAGGGATCACAAAGAGTAGGACATGACTGAAACAACTAAATAACAATCAAAAGATTGTGTAACGGGCAGCTAGGTGGTACAGTGGATAGAGCACTGACCCTGGAGTCAGGAGGACCGAATCCATCCTCAGAAACTTGACATTTACTAGCTGTGTGACCCTGGGCAAGTCAGTTAACCCCAACTGCCTCACCCAAAAACAAAACAAAAATAAAAACAAACAAACAAACAGAAGGATCAAGTGAAAGAACAGTGTGTATAATTATTTATCTTATAAATATCAACTTTATATTTTTAGAATTTCTCTATGCCATTCATATATATGTATTATACATATGCATGTATTATATATACATATATGCATATATTTATACTCATACAGATATGTATATGTACACACACACGTGGATATCATCATATGGTGATGTCTGATGTTTTGGGTACCTCAGTGTGGCCCTGTGATGGTTAACCTTCTTTTTTTTTAATCTCTTTTTGGATAACAACCTAGTAGTGGTATTACTAGGTCAAAGAGTATTCATGGTTTTATAGCCCTGATGGTTAACATTCTTAACAATGACTCAGATGGTGATATAGATGATGTGTTCATCAGATTTACATGAACTTGGAGGGATTGCTAATATACTGGGTGACACATTTGGTTAAGTTACTTCTAAGATGTCTCAGTTTCCTCATCTATAAAAAACTTATATTGGACTAGGGGCCTTTAAGATCTAAATACTGCTGCGTCCAATCTATTAAAATGAAATTTAATAAGGACATAAAGATTTTTTAATTAATTAATTTTTCCTTTTTTTTTGAGTTTCAGGTTCTCTCTCACCCCTCCCCCAACCCACTGAGAAGGAAAAGAATGACATCAATTAGACATGTGAAATAAGGCAAAACACAGTTTCATATGAGTCATATCCCCCCCAAAACAAAAAATAAAATAAAAGGAATGAAAAGAATATACTTCAGTTTGCAGAGTGCATCAGTTTTAACTCTGGAGGTAGATAGCATATTTTTCATCATGTGTCCTTTGTAATTATCTTAGATCACTGTATTGATTAGAACAGTCACATCTTTCACAGCTGATCATTATTACAACATAGCTTCCATTGTGCACAATGATTTTCCAGTTGTTTTCACTTTACTTTGCATCAGTTCATAAAGATCTTGCCACATTTTTCTGAAACCAGATGCCTTGTCATTTCTTACTGCACAAAAGTACTTCATCACAATATATGCCACAACTTGTTCAGCCATTCCCCAAATGATAAGCATCCCCTTTATTTTCTATCCTTTGCCACCACAAAAAGATCTACTGCAAACATTTTTGTACACGTAGATTCTTTACCTTTTCCTTTGATCTCTCTGAGACCTAGTAGTCATATTGTTGGGTGAAAGGTTATGCGTAGTTATATAGTACTTGGAGCATATTTCCAAATTGTTTAGCAGAATGGTTAGACCAATTCACTACTCCACCAAAAATTCATTAATGTACCTATTTTCCCTTATCCCCTCCATCCTTTGTCATTTCTGATAGGTGTGAGGTGGTACCTTAGAGTTGTTTTAATTTGACTTTCTCTAATCCATAATGATTTAGAGCATTCTTTCATATGACTATAGATAGCTTTGATTTGTTTTTCTGAAAACCACTTGTTCATATCTTTTGACCATATATCAATTGGGTTATTATTGTTTGGTAGTTTTCAGTCTTGACTGGCTTTTCATGACCTGATTTGATGTTTTCTTGACAGAGAACCTAAAGTGGTTTGCCATTTCCTTCTCCAGCTCCTTTCAGAGATGAGGTAATTGAGGCAAACAGGGTTAAGTGACTTGTCAAAGGCCACACAGGTGAGTAGCATCTGAGGCCAAATTTGAACTCAGGATAATGAGTCTTCCTGATTCCAGAGCCAGAATTCTATCCAGCACTACCTAGCTGCCCATCCTTTCAGAATGGCTCTTGTTGTTTTATAAATTTCACTCAGTTCTCTATATATTTGAGAAATGAAGCCTTTGTCAGAGAAACTAGCACTAAATTTTTTTATATTTCTTCATTGTCTATGGTACCTTTTAGCAAAATGTGATTTCCCTGATTATTTCTTCCAATTAGGTTTATTTTTGTTTTTACATTGTCTGAGATCTTGATAGAAGTCCCTACCCTCCTTATTTCAGCTGAAGCATAGTAGAGTCTTCACTGACCCTTCATTTCAACTCTGGGTTTGTCTTGTTGTCCCAGGTGTTTCTTGTACACAATATGTTGTTGGATTTTAAGTTCCAATCCATTCTCCTATCTTTTTCCATTCTATGAGTTAGCTCATCCCATTCACTGTCACACTTATGATCACTAAATGTGCATTGCCTTTCCATTCCATTTTACTCAGTTTAACCTTTTCTCCTTTTCTCTTTTTCTCCTGTCCCCTCTTAACAGTCTGTTTTTTTTCTAATTGCTGTCTCCCCTGATCTGCCTCTCCCCTTATCATCCCTACCCGCATATCTCTTATCCCTTTCCCCTAATATCTCTATTGTTTCAAAAAGATTTCTATAGCCAACTAAGTGTGTACATATATCCTTTACTCTTTGAACTAATTCTGATGAGAGCAAGGTTCAAGTATTTACCAGCTTTCTCCCATTTACCCTCTACTATAAAAGTTTTTCCTTGCGTACCTTCTTTATGTGAAAAAACCTGCCACAGTATACCTCTCCCATCATAGCCCTTTTTCTCAGTCCAACATTCTTTTCGTGTAGAATATACCAACACAATAGACTCGTACCTATGTTCTCTAACTCCCTCTAAATGCCCCAATAATGATAAATTTCTTAGGACTTAAGTGTGTCATCTTTTCATGTAGTAATATAAACAGGTTAACACCATTGAGTCCCTTATGATTATTTTTTCATATTTACCTTTTTGTGCTTCTTCTGAGTCCTCTATTTGAATATCAAATTTTCCAATCAGGTCTGGTATTTTCACCAGGCAGGAATGCTCAGAAATTCTCTATTTCATTAAATATCCTTTCTCCCCTGAAGGATTTTACTTAGCTTTGCTAAGTAGGTTATTCTTGCTTAAAATCTTAGATCCTTTGCCGTTTGGTATATTATATTTCTGGTTCTCTGCTTCTTTAACATTGAAACTGCTAAATATTGTGTTATCCTAAATGTGGCTCTATGACTTATAAATTGTTTCTTTCTGGCTGCTTGTAATATTTCTTCTTTGACCAGGGTGCTCTGCAATCTGGCTATACTTATTTCTGGGAGTTTTCATTTTGGGATCTCTTTCTGGAGGTGATTGATGGATTCTTTCAATTTCCATTTTGTCCTCTGGATCTTAAGTATCAGGGTAGTTTTTCTTGAGAATTTCTTAAAATTTGGTATGTAGGAACAGCTAGGTAGCACAGTGGATAGAGCACTGGCCCTAGATTCAGGAGAACTTGAGTTCAAATCCAGCCTCAGCCACTTAACAACTACTAGCTGTGTGACCCCGGGCAAGTCACTTAACCCCAATTGCCTCACACACACAAAAAAAGAAATTTGATGTGTAAGTTCATTTTTTGATCTTGACTTTCAAGTTGTCACATTGCTAGATTATGTGTCCTTGATCTATTTTATTTTCTATGCCAGTAATTTTGCTGATGAGATATTTCATATTCTGTTTGTTCATTCTTTTTACTATGTTTTGTTATTTCTTGAAGTCTTGTGGAGTCATTTCCTTTCACTTTCCCTATTCTATTTTTTGGTTTTGTTTTGTTTTTTGTTTTGCAGGGAAATGAGGGTTAAGTGACTTACCCAGGGTCACACAGCTAGTAAATGTCAAGTGTCTGAGGCCAGATTTGAATTCAGCTCCTCCTGAATCCAGGGCCTGTGCTTTATCCATTGTGTCACCTAGCTGTCCTCTCCCAGTTCTATTTTTAAGGAATTATTTTCCTTA
Organism: Dromiciops gliroides; assembly: GCF_019393635.1. Lineage (NCBI taxonomy): Eukaryota > Metazoa > Chordata > Mammalia > Microbiotheria > Microbiotheriidae > Dromiciops > Dromiciops gliroides. The sequence goes on along the minus strand of NC_057862.1, from coordinate 453,870,029 downwards.
ATAAACATTTGAATTTCTTTTTCTATTATGCCATTTCTGTTTTTAAGGTAATTTCTTCAATGAATTTTCATATCTCCTTTTCCATTTGGCCTATTGTTTTTAAAGGAGTTATTGTCTTCATTTAATTTTTATGCCCCTTTTACCATTAGATCAATTCTGTTTTATAAGGTATTAATTTCTTTAGTATTTTGTGCCTTTTTTTTAGCAATCTGGTGTTTCTCTTTTCCTAATTTTCTTGTATAACTTTAATTTATTTTCCCAAATATCCCCTTACCACTATTATCTCTTCCTTCAACTTTTCTAGTAATTATTTCTCACTTTGGCTTCAAATAGCATTTTTCTTTGAAGTTTTCTTTGTAGCTATTTTCATTTTGTTATCTTCTACTAAGTTTATGCCTTGGACTTCCTTGCCACTGAAGTAGATTTTTATGGTCAAGTTATATATTTTTTGTTGTTTGCTCATTTTCTCAGCCTATTTCTCAACTTTGAATTTTATATTAAAGTTGGGCTCTGCTCACCTGGTTGTGGGGAGGCACTGCGACAAGCTTCTGACTTTTTTGTGCTACTGTTTTCATAGTTATTTCTGGGAGTGTACAAGTTTTCAATCCTATCAAGGATTGGGGAGATGTGGTCACTGACCGGCACTCTGATCTTTATAAAGGAAAGACTCTTCCTCCCCTGAAACCATCAACAAGTACTAACACTCTGCTTCTACCTACATTCACCTTTGTGAATGATCATATGTTCCTCTTTACCCTGGTACTGTAACCTAGAACTGCTTATGGGTAAAAGAGTTGCTGAGCAGTACCAGCTGCACCCAGTGCTAGCAGAGGGTCCCCTGTAATCTCTTTCTCACCAGTAGTCTGAGCCCCTTACTATTCATGGACTGAGAGCTCTCAAACCTGTTACTTCTGTTGCTGCTGTCCTGTCCTTATCCAAGGACCATTGCTGATGCTGCTGTACTTCAGACAGACTACACCCATGTGTTACTGACCTCGCCTGAGGACTACTGAAGTTGTCTTAAGCTAGAGAAATATCCCTTTCTGTCCTTTTGTTGGCTCTGCCATTACAAAATTTGATTTGAGGAATTGTTTTAAAGTTGTTTAGATGTGAATGTTGGGGGAACTCACCTGAGTCAGCTCTATCCCCCATTTGGATTTTTAAAAAATCAATCTCACAATATACTTGTTGACAAGATAGAGAGATGAAATCTAGGTAATGATATAGGGTTTCAGTTGAATTCATAATCAGGAATATTACAAATCATATTCTTGCTTAGGTATAGGTTGAGAAAAATGAGGGAATTGAGGGGATTAGGACAGCAAGTGGTTAATTATGGGAATTGAGTGAACCACACTGACTCCATGTTGTGACTTAATTCTGGAGCTAACTCAATTCCATTTCTATTCTAGTTTAAAATCTAGTCTGTTCCAAATTCTATTGTATGAGAAAAAATATAAAAATGTGGAAATTAGGGGAAAAATTATTGCACTGTTTTAACTTAGCCTTGCATGATTAGGAATCTTGACCATCTCCACCTTTTGCTTACAGACCCTTCAATAATGACTTAGATAATGCTGACTAGAAATACAGTCAGATCCAAAGAGTGATGCAGAGAAGTTTCTCACATTTTACATCTCAAGCAACCCATATGTCTTATTTGAACACAGGGCCCATACCCATCAATCAGTTATTATGACTGTGTTTCTTTGATTGTTTACAGATGCCTGCAGGGAGTAGGACATCGCTTTTTCTGAATATATGAAATTGCACCTGTTCATTCTCCACCTCCCAACTTGGAAAGTCCCTAATCTTTAATCCAATTAGAAATCATGCTGCCTAATATTTAATTGTTTCCTTTAAATTAATTAGCCTTCTTTGATTAATTGTTTTTAATGTATAAAATTCTGTTTCTCCCAGTATCTAGTTCTAGGTCTAAATGTAGGTAGGAGCCTGGTCCCAATTTGTCAGGCAATTGACATGCATTGCTTAATATGCACCAAAGAGCAAACCTTTGTTTTCCTCAATCATTTCATCTTTCATCTACCACAAGGTTGTATTAAATGACTTTTCAGACATTTCCTACAATTTTCTTTTTATTTATTTAGAACTTTATTTTCCCACCAATTATATGTCAAAACAATTTTAACATCCATTTTCAAAACATTTTCAAAACTTTGTGGTTCAAATTCTCTTTCACACTCTCTCCCTAATCCCCTCCCCCCTTAAGAATGCAAGCCTTTCAATATAAATTATACATGTGTAGTCATGCAAAATATTTTCACATTAGTCAGATTGTGAAAGAAAACAGACAAAAACACTTAAGAAAAAGAAACTAAAAAAAATATGCTTCAATTTGTATTCTGACACCATCAGTTCTTTCTCTTGAGATGGATTGCATTTTTTATAAGTCCTTCATAGTTGTCTTAGATCTTTGCATTGCCAAGTCATTCACAGATGATCATCTTACAATATTGTTGTTACTTTGTATATAGTACATTGCACTTTGCATCAGCTCATATAAGCCTTTCAAGGTTTTTCTTAGAGCATTCTGCTCATCGTTTCAGTTACTATTGCTAATTGAATTTCCCTCCATACTACTCCCTCCCCATGCCATTTACTCTATTCTCTATATCCTTTTACCCTTTCCCTCCTCAATGGTGTTTTGCTTCTGACTGCCCCCTCCTCTAATCTGCCCTCTCTTCTATCACCTCCCCCAACCTTATCCCTTCCCCTCCTCCTTTTCTGCAGGGTAAGATAGATCACTATACCCAATTGAGTGTGTATGTTATTCTCTCTTTGAGCCAATTCTGAGGTGAGTAAGGTTCACTCACTCCCTAGAACCTCCCCCATCTTCCCTTCCACTGTATAAGCTTTTTCTTGCTTCTTTTATGTGAAATACTTTAGCCCATTCCACCTCTCCTTTTTTACTTTCTCCTAGTGTATTCTTCTCTCACCCTTTAATTTTATTTTTAAAGATATCTTCCCTTCATATTCAACTCACACCTGTGTCCTCTGGGTAAATATACCCCATCTACCTGCCCAAATAATGAAAAAGTTCTTATGAGTTACAAGTATCATCTTCCCATGTAGGAATGTAAACAATTTAGCCTGCTAATACCCCTAATGGTTTCTTTTTCCTATTTACCTTTTTATGCTTGTCTAGGGTCTTGTATTTGAAAATCAAATTTTCTATTCAGCTCAGGTCTTTTCATTAAGAATGCCTGAAAGGGGGCGGAGTCAAGATGGCAGAGAGGAAGCAGCAAGCTGCCTGAGCTCTCCTTCTGTTCCCTCAAAAAGAACATTAAATCAAGCCTCTGGATGGATTCTGAAACTACAGAACCTGCAAAGGGACAGAGAGACACAGTCCTCCAACCAAAGATAATTTAGAAGACTTCAGGAAAAGGTCGGTCTGACTCAGGCAAAAGGCCCAGCACAGGGCAGCAACCCAGCGCCGAGGGGGTCAGGGCAAGTCAGCAGGAGCTGCGGGCCACAGCCGAACAACTGAGGCCCCTGGAACCTGGTTCAAAAATCTGGTGGCCAAGAAGGACAGTGGAAAAACATACCTGCACCGGCCAGGAGGGCGACGAACGGGTCAGGTGGGAACGGACGCCAGGAGCGGGCGCCTGGCTGGCCGAGCTCACCCAGACGGGAAGTGCAGGGCGGGGGATCTCCACACACCATAAAGGCCTCAGAGTAAAAAGCCAGTCACACAGCACATATACCCCTGCACAAGAAGCCCAAAACAGGGACCTTGGTGCCCCAAGAGCAGACCTCAACTTAAAAAATAAATAAATAAGCTGCAATAATGAGTAAGAAGCAAAAAAGAACCCTCTCCATTGAGAGCTTCTGTATCAATAGGGAAGAAGCCAACGCAAACTCAGATGAAGACAATACCCTCAAATTGCCTACATGTGAAGCTTCACAAGGGAAGGTGAATTGGTCTCAGGAACAAAAAGCCTTCCTGGAAGAGCTCAAAAAGGATTTTAAAAATCAATTGAGAGTGGTAGAAGAAAAAATGAGGAGAGAAATGAAAGCAAAACAAGAAAACTATGAAAAAAGAATCAGCACCTTGGAAAAGGAAGCACAAAGATTGACTGGCCAAATGGAAAAAAAAGTGCATAATTTCACTGAAGAAGACAATGCCTTAAAAAATGCAGTTGGCCAAATGGAAAAAAAGGTGCATAATCTCATTGAAGAAAACAATGCCTTAAAAAATTCACTTGGCCAAATGGAAAAAAAGGTGCATAATCTTACTGAAGAAAACAATGCTTTAAAAATTAAAATTGGACAGTTGGAAGATAAGGAATCCAAGAGACACCAGGAATCTGTCAAGCAGAATCAAAAGAATGAAAAAATAGAAGAAAATGTGAAATACCTCATTGGAAAGACAACTGATCTGGAAAACAGGTCCAGGAGAGACAATTTGAGAATCATTGGACTGCCTGAGAGCCATGATCAGAAAAAGAGTCTAGACACCATATTCCAGGAAATTATTAAGGAGAACTGCCCTGATATCATAGAATCAGAGGATAAAATCATCATTGAAAGAATCCACCAATCACCTCCTGAAAGAGACCACAAAAGGAAAACCCCAAGGAATATTGTAGCCAAATTCCAGAATTATCAGGTGAAGGAGAAAATACTCCAAGCAGCCAGAAAGAAGCAATTTAAATATCATGGAGCCACAGTCAGGATTGCTCAGGACCTGGCAGTTTCAACATTAAAGGACCGCAAGGCTTGGAATATGATATTCCAGAAGGCAAAGGAGCTTGGATTGCAGCCAAGAATCTATTACCCAGCAAAAATGTGTATTTTCTTTCAGGGGAAAAGATGGACATTTAATGACATTGGGGACTTTCAATCTTTCCTGGTGAAAAGACCAGAACTGAATAGAAAATTTGATCTCAACATACAAGACCCAAGAGAAGTTTAAAAAGGTAAACAGAGGGGGAGAAAAAAAAAAGGCTACCCTATTAAGTTAAACTGTTTATATCCCTACATGGGAAGATAATACTCATAACTCTTAAGAACTGTAAATGTATTTGGGCAGAGAGAAGGACTTTATATAGAGGGTATAAATATAAATTGTCTTTGATGTGATGATACAAAAGAATTAAGGGGATAAAAAGGGAGTCTATGGGGAGGAGAGGAAAGAGGAGGTGGAAGGGGATGAATTATATGATATGAAGAGGTGAAAAAAAAACCCTATTACAATAGAGGGAAAGAAAGGAGGGGTGAACATTGCTTCAACCCTATTCTCATTATATTTGATTCAAAGAGGGAATAGCACATACGTTCACTGGGATAAAGAAACGTAACTCATTCATTAGGGAAGCAAAAGGGGAAGGGAAAGGGGGGGACTGATAGAAGGGAGGACAAAAGCAAGGGAGAAAAGGGTAAAGAAAAGAGAAGGGGGTAATAAAAAGGGAGGGCAGATTGGGGGAGGCAGGGGTAAGAAGTAAAACGTCGGTGAGGAGGAATAGGGTGAAAGAAGGGGGGGAAAGTACAAAGGGGGTAAATAGAATGGAGGGGAATAGACAGTAATAATAACTGTGAATGTGAATGGGATGAACTCTGCTATAAAACGGAAGCGAATTGCAGAGTGGATTAAAAACCAGAATCCTACAATATGCTGTTTACAAGAAACACATTTGAAGCAGAGAGATACACACAGAGTAAAGGTAAAAGGCTGGAGCAGAATATATTATGCCTCAGCTAAAGTAAAAAAGGCAGGGGTAGCAATCCTTATCTCAGACAAAGTGCAGGAAAAATAGATCTCATTAAAAGAGATAAGGAAGGAAATTACATCTTGCTTAAAGGTACTATAGATAATGAAGTAATATCAATATTGAATATGTATGCACCAAGTGGTATAGCATCCAAGTTCTTAGAGGAGAAGTTAAATGAGTTACAAGAGGAATTAGACAGTAATACTATACTAGTGGGGGATCTGAATCTCCCCCTCTCAGAATTAGATAAATCTAGCCAAAAAATAAATAAGAAAGAAGTGAAAGAGGTGAATAGATTACTAGAAAAGTTAGACATGATAATGTCTGGAGAAAATTGAATGGGGATAGAAAGGAATATACCTTTTTCTCAGCAGTACATGGCACATTTTCAAAAATTGACCATGTATTAGGGCACAAAAACATCATAGTCAAATGTAGAAAGGCAGAAATAGTAAATGCATCCTTTTCAGACCATGATGCAATAAAAATTACATGTAAGAAAGAGCCAGGGAAAAGTAGAATGAAAATCAATTGGAAACTAAATAATTTCATTCTAAAGAATGAATGGGCCAAACAAGAAATCATAGAAACAATCAATAACTATATCCAAGAAAATGACAATAATGAGACAATATACCAAAATCTATGGGGTGCAGCCAAAGCAGTGTTTAGGGGAAAATTTATAGCTCTAAATGCTTACAAGAATGCCTGAAAGTCCTCTTTTTCATTGAAGTCCCATTTTTCCCCCTGAAAGTTTATAATCAGTTTTGCTGGGTAGGTTATTCTTGGTTGTAATCCCAGTTCCTTTGCCCTCTGGATTTCATATTCCATGCCCTCTCATCTTTTAAAGTAGAAGCTGCTAGATCTTGGGTTATCCTGACTGTGGCTCCATAATACTTAAATTGTTTCTTTCTGTCTGCTTGCAATATTTGCTACTTAAACTGGGAGAACTGGAATTTGCTATAATATTCCTGGGAGTTTTCATTTTAGGATCTCTTTTCGGAGGTGATTGGATGATTCTTTCAATTTCTATTTTATCTTTGGTTTCTAGCAGGTCAATTTTCCCTGACAATCTCTTGGAAGATGATGTCTAGGCTCTATTTTAAATCATGTTTTTCAGGTAGTACAATAATTTTCAGATTCTCTCTCCTAGATCTATTTTCCAAGTCAATTTATTTCCAAGGAGATATTGACATTGCCTTCCATTTGTTTTCATTCTTTTGGTTTTGCTTTATTATTTTTTGATTTCTCATAAAGTCTTTAGCTTCCATTTGCTCAATCATAATTTTTTTTTTTTTTTTTTTTTTTTTGCGGGGCAATGGTGGTTAAGTGACTTGCCCAGGGTTACACAGCTAGTAATTGTTAAGTGTCTGAGGCCGGATTTGAACTCAGGTACTCCTGAATCCAGGGCCTGTGCTTTATCTACTGTGCCACCTAGCCGCCCCCTCAATCATAATTTTTAAAGAATTATTTTCTTCAGTGAGATTTTGTACCTCCTTTTCCATTTGGCCAGTTTGCTTTTTTAAGGCATTCTTTTCCTCTGGCTCTTTTACCATTTGGCCTAGTCTGTTTTTTTAAGGTGTTATTTTCTTCAATATTTTTTTTCTGTCCCCTTTACCAGGCTGTTGCCTTTTTTTTTTTTAAATGATTTTCTGCATCACTCTCATTTCTCTTTCCATTTTTTCTTCTACCTCTCTTACTTTATTTTCAAAGTCCTATTTGAGCCCTTCTATGGCCTGAGACAAATTCATATTTTTCTTGGAAGCTTTGGATATAGGAGCTTTGACTTTGTTATCTTCTTCTTAGGGTGTATTTTGATCTTCTTTGTCACTATAGAAATTTTCTAGGATCAGCATTTTCTTCTGTGTGCTCATTTTCCCAGTCTATTTCTTGACTTTTAACTCTTTGTTAGAGTGGGGTACTGCTTCCAGGTTGGAGGGTGTACTATTCCAAGCTTCAGGGAGTTTGTGCAGCTCTTTTTAGAGATACTTGTAAGTTGTTAGTTCTTCCAAGGTGATATGATTTAAGGAGAGGTATGTTTACTACTCTCCTGGCCTGTGCTTTGGTCCGCAAGCAGCCACAGACCTGCTTTTCTACAAACACTGGTGTGTCCCTGGCCTGGAACCACCAACCAAGACTGTGACATGAATTTGAGTATGGGCAAAACAACAGAGTCCTGCCTCAGTGCTAGCAAAGAGATCCCTCTAATCTCCTTCTGGCCAATTTTTCAACCCCCTTACCATCTGTGGGCTGAGTCGCAGAAGCAGTTGCTGCCACTGCTAATTCAGAGGCTCCCAAGGCCTGCTCCTGGTTTGCTGAGGCTGTTTCTGTGGTATGGCCTGTGCTGGGCTGAACTCCATTCTCACTACAGTACAACAGTACTTTTTCTCTGACCTTCTAAGTTGTCTTTGGCTTTAAAATTATTTAACCCTGTCTTTTTGTGGGGTCTGCTGCTCCAGGAATTGTCTTATTTGAAGGTTTTTGGAGGAGTGTTGGGGAGAGCTCAGGCAAGTCACTGCCTTTCCTCTGCCATTTTGGCTCTACCCCCTGACAATTTCTACTATTGAGAAAAAGTGAAATATAGACTGGAAATTAAAAATGTGCTCATGAATCTTCTCTGTCTCCATGTTCAAGTAAAAAGACTCAGCACAATTTTGAATACAAGTCTCTAGAAGGTGTGTTGGTTATTTTCTCAGCTTTTTTGTCACAAGTAGGAAATTTCTAGTTTAGAGAGTCCCAATGTGAAGTGCATAAAGCAACAGAAGCTATATGGAACTTGGGGAATATTTAATAAGTAACTGTATCTTCCTGCTAAAATAGTCTAATAGTAGTAGTGTTAGTGAAGAGTTGTTATGTTCTGAATAAAGTTTTCTTTATGTAAAAATTAACCTCTTTATTATATTTTATTTCTTATGTGCATGTGCATAGTAAATTCTAAAATTGATTTCATTACATCATAAGTAGGGGGTATCGGAAAGTAGGGAGCATATTGAAAAATAAGAATTCTAGAGCCTCCAAAAAAGATTGAGAATCCCTTCACCAGTTGGGTTCTGAGAGATGCAGAAGAGGACAGGGTGAGGGTACCAGATAGGAGAAGAGTTATGTCTAGAGCACAAATAGTTTAACACAGGGATAAATTAGAGAGGTTGGATTACCACAGAAGCCCCAGAAACAACAGACCCAGGAAGATTAAGTGTATTGCCCAAAGTGATATTATTAATTTGTAGTGTTACAGAAAAAAAAAAGTTTCCTCTCTGAGTTCATATGGTAACTGTTGTAAAAATATATATTTATCACAATTCAGAATTTATAAAGTTAAAAGACCTAGGTTTTATCATTATGCTCAAGCATAGGTTCAGGCTTCAGACTTTACCTGAACAAGGATTATGATTCTGAGATGTCTTTTTTTTCTTTATAGGCAAAATTACATCAAAGTGACAAAGAAACAATTATTTCATATAATGAAGTCTTGTGCATTCCTTTTAAGTAAAAAAAATTAGGAAAATATAGATCCTTATTTCTATACTTATTTCAATGTCACTAAAGTTGAACAGTCAATCTCATACATTCAATAAAGAAACAAACCTCATCAAACAAATCCTATAGGCAAACTAAGGTAGCATACTGGATAGAGTATAAGGACTGAATTCAGGAAGACTCATTTTCCTGAGTTCAAATCTAGCCTCAGACACTAACTAGCTGTACAACCCTAGACAATTCACTAAACATTTGTTTGCCTCAGTTGTAAAATGATCTGGAGAAGGAAATGGCAAACTACTCCAGTATCTTTGGCAAGAAGACCGTAAATGGGGTTATAAAGAGTTGAACATGACTGAAACAAATGAACAGTAATGAAGTCAGGTTACAGAACAAACTACATTTAGAGGTTTTAGAAATAGGCTAATTCAAGGGAAAGATTTACATGCCACTAAGGTAACCCAGTCAGGGAAATCCTTCCTACAACAGTTACCTAGTGGAGGGAAAAAAAATGACTAAAACACTTTGGCTCCCCTTTGGTGTCTAGAGAAATGTTACATTTTTCTCATGGATTTTAAGTCAGATTTCAGCAGGGTAAGGTTAATATTAACAGGAATAGTCCAGACTTTTAGTTAAACAAAATTTATAGGATAAAAGGCCTTGAGTCCTGAATAATAAAAGTAAATCAAAATCCTCATAACAGTAGCTATGTCTCATGTCTTAATCTAGGATTTTTTCAGGTTTCAATTTAACATGGAGGAGGCAGCTAGGTGGTGTAGTGGATAAAGCACCATCCCTGGATTCAGGGGGGCCTCAGACACTTGACACTTACTAGCTGTGTGACCCTGGGCAAGTCACTTAACTTTCATTGCCCCACCAAAACAAACAAACAAACAACAAAAAACAAAAAAACAAAAAAAGCAACAAAAGTTATTTTTTTACATGGGAGCATATCCCTTACCCTCTCTGTCTCAATTTCTCCCCTGTTAAAAGGGGGAATAATTGAATTCTTGATTCAACTTGGCAAATATTTCTTGGGGTGCTCCTTTGTTCAGGCAAAAAACATGGCATGGATACAGGGTTGACTTCAGAGCTAAGTGGAATGGGTTTCATTCGGGTCCTGATAGTTACTGTGTGACCCTAAGAAAGTCCCCTGACCTCTCTTTGCTCTCCAGTGGTGTCAAACACAAATCAATGCTGGTCTCATATTGACTTAGAACACTACAAATTAACAGTATCTATGTTGTTTTATATTTGTTATTTATTTGGGCAGTGCTTAGGAGTGGCTGTGCAGGCAACTGTGTGCTAGTCAAACTGGATTAAATTGTAAATTATGGAAATGCTCTTATTATTTTATAAATTAAAAATAAAATAAATACAATTATAAACAAAAATAAAATGGGGAAAATTTAAATAAAACACACTAAAAATTGACATTCCATTTTAAAACTGTCAATATGCTGTCTACAAGGATCCTTCTGTATGGATTAGTGGCCACTGTTTCTATTTGAGCTTGACACCACTGTGCTAGGCAGCTCTCTGGGACTCCTACTTGCAGGCAGGAGGTGATTACCATTGGTACAGGGAGTCTCATCATTGGGAGTTCTTGACTCTAATAAAATCTTATAGCTGATGTAAAAAAAAAAAAGTCAGAAAACTCTGCTAGGTGTTAAAGGGAATGCAAGAATGAAGATTCCTCAGACCTTCCCTCCTAGACCTTACAGTTTAATACAGAAAACGAATAGCCATTAATTAAAGACAGAATGGCATAAGTGGTATGGGGGAGGCACCATCAGACTCTATAGGAACTTAGAGAAGGTAGCATTCACTCTCAGCTAAAGGGAATAGGGAAGGCTAATTGTACTGAAATGGCAGCTGTGATGATCAGTCTTTTTGAAACTGTATAAGAACAATGATAAATTAATTTGATATCATATGAAAGGTTTACAGCTCAGTAGTAAATAAGAGCTCACATTTATGCAGCCCTTTAAATTTTACAAAGCATGTTGCTCCCAACAATTCCATGAGGCCAGCCATACAAGCATTATCCCCATTCTATTGATGACAAAACTGAGGTTCAGAAATGTGAAGTGTCATATACCTATGAAGTGGTAGAGCCACAACTCCAGCTCTGCTCCTTGGATTCCTAAGTCAGTGCTCTAGTCACTCAATCAGAGTGTCTCTCATGTCCTAATATGTTCTGTTTGTGTGTATGTGTGTGTTTTGTTATTTCCAGTGCAAATATTGACAGTAAATGGGGGGAGGTGGGAAGGAACTTTCCCATCAGCCTTAAGTTTCCAGGGTTTTTAGCAGAGTAAAATCATCTCACCCAGTCATTGAGTCCTGTGGTGTAAACCATTCCACATGTTACTCTTCCATCCTTATTACAGTCCCTACCTCACCAGTTGTTAAAGATCTTCCTGAGATATACAAGGCATTAGGCATGTTTGCTTTCTCCATTTATGTTGTAGACTGCTAAACATGTTCTCTCAGATGTGGTTAAATGAAAGACCAGCCTGACTCAGGTAATATTAATAATGATGACAGTGTCTCAAATCCTTAGAGTGCTTTATAGTTTACCAAAAGTAATTCCTCACATATGTCAGGTATTTGTCATTTAAAATATTGTAGGACTAGTTGGAGTTTCTAAAAATATTGCTACTTATAAATTAAGGGCCATTGCACAAGTTTTGGCAGTAAGCATTTATTAATAATTAAGATCATATATTAACAGAGCATTGACCACATGTGTGTCTGACTTCCCCACTAGTTACAGGCCTCACAGGCCCGACCAGTTACATACCCAGCACATTTTGCATGTGTCTAGTTCCCATGCAAGAGAATAAGTCTCCTCTGATCCAGATCCCTTCCTCCTTTGATAGAGGCAGCTCCTATACACTGCTCAAAGCTAATTGGCTTAGAATCATTAAATTCCTTTGGTTGATGTGACCTGAGGGTGGTCCATATTAAAATGAGCTGTACCAAGCATGATGACTTCAGGGTCTAGTGAAAGACAGATCGCCCACCCCTGAGGGCAAGAGCACACTCAAATAGGTGTAGTTTTAGCTAGTCACAAAGAGCCTTATCTCTAATGCACTTTTGGACTGGCTCTGAAAGAGACAAGTCAGAGTTACTGAACTAAACTTTAAAGTAGGGTGAAGAGAAAACTAAGACTGGGTCCCTGTGTCCTCCAAGAAATTCATTATCAATAATTTTCTCACAGGTAGTATTATAGATCTTACTAGGTCCTATTAAAATCCCCTTCTACATATGAAGAAAATGAAGTAGAGAGAGTTTAAATAATATGCCCAGTGTTATCAGCTATACAATGGTCATAGCTTCCATTCAAACTGAGGTCTCCTGAGTCCAAATCTCGGACTCTATTTTATCATGTAAGGAATATTAGGGAGAGAAGGGAAGGGAATAAGCATTTATAAAGTGCCTATAAATGTTTATGTCCTAGGCACTCCAATAATTAATTTTTATAAATTTGGCCCTCTAAACAACTGTCAGAGGTAAATGTTATTATTACCCTCATTTTATAGATAGGAGAAATGAGGTAAACTGAGGTTAAGTAATTGCTCTGGGTCATAGCTATAAAGTATCTGAGGCCCAATTTGAACTCAAATCTTTGTGACATCAGGTCCAATGCTCTATCCACTGTGCAACTAGCTGTCTCAACATCATTAAGGTGTCAGTTCAATTAAACAAATATTCAGCTATATCTACCACAGGCAAAGTGTGCCAGGCACTGGGAAAAGAGGACACAATGAAACAATCAACAAGCATTTGTTAAGCATGTATTATGTGCCCAAAATCTACTACTAGGCACTGTGGATAAAAAAGGAAATAATCAATTAGTCACTCAAAAGCATTTATAGCTTATGCCTACAATCTTCCTTAAACTGAGAATAACAAAAAATGAAACAATTCTTACTTTCAAGGACTATATAATTATCTAGGATAGACAATTCTATCAGGGGTGGCAATATATACATTTATGATACGTACAAAATAAATAGAAAATAAACATAAGGTAGGTACAGAGGATGGACATGAGCAATTAGGGGAAGGGGAGGAAGCTATCTATTCAATTCCATCAACATTCATTAAGCCCTTACTATGTACTAGGAACTGTGCTAAGAGCTAGGGCTATAAAAAAGAAAAGACAATTCCATTCCTGAAAAAGCTTACAATGTAATGGGGAAAGACAATACAGGCATACCTCAGATATATTGCAGGTTCCAGAAATTAAATATTGCAATAAAGTGAGACATGTATTTTTTGGTTTCTCAGTACATACAAAAGTTATGGTTATACTATGCTGTAGAATAGTAAGTGTGCAATAGTATTATATCTAAAAAACAATGTACATACCTTTATTAAAGAAATATTTTATTATTTAAAAATTACTAACCATCTTCTGAGGTTTCACTAAGTCATAATCTTTTTACTGGCAAAAGGTCTTGACTCAATGCTGATGGCTACTGGCTGTTCAGAATACAGACAACATTTATTGATTAAATTACCTATCTTATGTGGGTGCTGTTTGTGGTGCCCCCAAACAAATACAATAGTAACAGGGCAGCTAGGAGGTGCAGTGGATAGAGCACTGGTCATGAAATTGGGAGGACCTGTGTTCAAATCTCACCTCAGATACTTACTGGCTATGTGACCCTGGCAAGTCACTTAATCACCATCGCCTTAAACATTTAGGGCCATCTCCAGTTGTCCTGATATATATCTTGCCACTGGACCCACATGGCTCTGACGGAGAGAATGAGGTTGGTGACCTTGCACAGCCCTGCCTCACTTAAATTCAAGTCAGTGCAAGTCATGGCATCACCTGATGTCATGGTCCTCTTTGAGAATGAAGGACAAACAACAACAACAATAATAACATCAAAGATCATTGATCACAGATCACAGTAATAGATATAATAATACTGAGAAAGTTTGAAATATTGTGAGAATTGCCAAAATGTTACACAGAAACATGATATGAACGCATGCTGTTGGAAAAATGGTGCTTATAGACTTGCTTAATGAAAGGTTGCCACAAACCTTCAATTTGAAAAAAAAAAATTATTACATGTGAAGTGCAATAAAATGAAGTTCAATAAACCAAGGTGTGCCTATACACAAAAAGAGGCAGGAAGGCAGAAAGTGATACCAGTATGGAAGCATATTGTTAAGTGGAGTCAAAACCAGGCGTAGCAGCACATGTAGTGTAGTGACTTATAAATGCCCTTTATAAAGGAAGGCTTTGGGAGGTGTTTGGTTCTCTACCTCCTTCATTCCAATTAGAGATCAGAAAATGCTTTAAATAGAAGTCCATAACTTCAAAGAATTTACATTCAAATGTACAAAAAAATGAAGGGATTAAACCATTGTGGCTAATATCTATATAGGATTGTCTGATTTAGAACTTTAAAGAGAGATGATCTAGTGTAGTCCAGACCCTTCATTTTATGACCCTGTTATAGACCTTGTGATTATTATTGAATCCTTCCTCTACACTGCCCCTTACATACAATCAATTAATAAGTACTATGGATTCTATCTCTAGAACATCTATGACATTCTTTCCTTCCTTTATTTTCTTATGGCCACCATTCAGGTCATTATTAAGTCATTAACAGTCAGTCAACTAGCATTTATGGACTGCCAGGCACTGTGTTAAAAAATGGAGACACAAAGGAAGGCAAAAATATGGCCCTTGCCCCAAGGAGGTCATATTCTAATGGAGAAGAAAATACGCAAACAGCTGTGTATGTACATGATTATATACCAATTACCTGGATTATTGTAATTGACTCTGAATATGCCACCTTGCTCTTTCTTATGCATACATGCATTCATGTTACTTCTCTGCTTGAAAGTTTTCAGTGACACCCAAATTCCTCCTATGTAAATACCAATTGGAAGTCATAAGATATGGGTTACTGTTTGGACATTGTCAGTTAATTGCTCAATATCCTTGGGCCTTCTAAACTCAAACTCCTCCCCCCCCAGCTCATCTAATCACCAGCTATGAATAGACACTTCTTTTTGAAGTCACATTTGAGAATCAACATTAATCCTTGATGAACATTTTTCCCATTTACACTCCCTCATCAGGCCTGGTCAAGATCAAAACAAGGCCTTGTAGTGCTCTGAAAATGAACTCAACTAGACTTTCCCCTGTCAATAGTCCTTCTTTTCCCAGTGCCTCCATAATGATCACCTGAGGGTAGTAAGCAATGGTGTGTGTAGAATTTCAAGAAAAATGTTTCCAATTTGTGCTTGTTCTTGTCCTATTTATTACCATGGTTAAGTCCTAACTTATTTATTAGCTGTTTCTAAAACATTTTCCTTACTTCTGGAGTGCGATCAAAGTGGGGCAGTATTAGTGACTGTTAGGAGGTATGATTATAAATTAGTGAAATAAATGTGACATGGGGAAAAGATAACTGGAAAAAGAATCCAAAGATATTGGGCTATATTAAAACAACAACAAAATGGTTCAATATCACAAATGGATATGATTTTATCCACGGAAATAACATTAAAGAATGTCCATTACAGGGGCAGCTAGGTGGCATAGTGGATAGAGCACTGACCCTGGATTCAGAAGGACCTGAGTTCAAATCCAGTCTCAGACCCTTGACATTTACTAGCTGTGTGACCCTGGGCAAGTCACTTAATCCCAATTGCCTCACCAAAAAAATTAAAAAATTAAAAAAAAAAATAAACAAACATCAACAACAACAAAAAACCCACCAACAATACATAGCTCCCAGATGGAATGAGGTGATAATCCCTCAGTTCTCTGTCCTGGTGACCAGAGAGTAACTGCATATTTTATTCAATTCTGATAGTCTCAGTTTAATAGGGACATTGATGAACTGGAGAGGGACCACAGGAGGTACTACTAAGATGTGAAAGGCCTTAAACCATGTCATATAAGAACTGATGGAAGAATCTGGTCAGGTTTAGCCTGGAAAAGTGAAGACTGGAGGAAGGGTATGAAAAGTGGGAGAGGGGAAATAAAAACTATCTCCAAAAATACATATTTTATGAAGATTTCTTTCAGGTACTCGTTGAATTAGATGGTCATCAAGATTCCTTCTAATTCTAATGGCCATATAAATTTATACACATGTATGTACATATGTGCATACATGTGAACATTCATAAGCATACACACAAAAATACAGAAACATAACATATAGAGCTAGGCAACTAGGTAGCACAATGGATAGAGTTCTGGCCTTGGAGTTTGTAAGACCTGAGTTCAAACACATACTTAGACACTTACTGTACAACCCTAGGCAAGTCACTTAACCTCTCACAGTCTTAGTTTTCTTATCTGTAAAATGGGAATTAATAATAGCACCTGCCTTCTAGGTTTATCATTAGTATAAAATGAGTTAACATTTCTAGAGTGTTTTGTAAACCTTAATGCACTATATAAATACTAGTTTATATATACATATATGTGCACAGCATATATATATATATATATATTTTAGTGAGGCAATTGGGGTTAAGTGACTTGCCTAGGGTCACACAGCTAGTAAGTGTTAAGTGTCTGAGGCCGGATTTGAACTCAGGTACTCCTGACTCCAGGGCCGGTGCTCTATCCACTGTGCCATCTAGCTGCCCCAGCATATATTAAATATATAGGCACACATACATATATCCACAGTTTTATTTATATATTTTATTAATCTATGGTACACATGTTTAGTTCATTTACCATTATTTATACTGACTAGCAATTAGGCTCACTAATTCCTGACTAGACTTATACTTAACAATACATGAAATAGAATTTGATTAATCAAACATTGCAAACAATATCCTCCAAGAAGAAACCCAAACCCTGATGCTTTAGAGGTTCAAAATACTTCTTTCTTAATTGACTCAACAAGGATAAATTTCTGCCCAGCCAGAGGGAGACTGACGTATTTAATTATCTGGCAAGTCTCCAAAATATCCTTCAATAAATTAGGATTACCCTAGAGCCAACATAGTTTTCAAGTATAGGAGCCAGTCATGGTTATACCCTAAGAACACTGATGACTGAGGTCTCAGGTGGGTTTTTATACTCTCCACTTTTGGTGTTCCTAAATGTTTTACCACATAATTTGATTGTTAGTTTACTACAAAATGATTGATAAAGTTGTTAGCAAATTTCTTCCCATTGGCAGTCTATCTTATCAGAAAGTTCACATTCGTTTATCAGTTGTTTGAAAATACACCATGTTTAATACATCATACTGCACAGGTGCTTATCTTATAGTTATAAATAACTTAAAGAAAAATGACTTATTCAAAAGAGTTCAATCACAAAGTGGAGGCTTAAAACAAAATAAAATCAATTATGCAAAATTGAAAAAATAATAAGGCAATAAAATTTATTCTTACTAAATGATCAATTATGTTAAATTAACAAACATTCCTGTTATCTTATTGAGATAGTGAAACTTATTCTGACTACAGCATATATACCTTATGCCACATTGCTGATATATATACACATATAATATATATATATGCATATATGTATACACATCGATTCATTATATGAGTCTTTGTTGATTGTTTTCTGTTTCCTCTTCTAAACTATGATTTTGTTATTCTACATTTAAATTTAGAATAATTACAAACTTTATCAAATATGCAGTTACTCATAGCATTATGAAACCAACTAGAATCTCAAATAATGTGAACAGCTTCTGGTATTAGCCCTTTCTAACTGGACAGTCTAGAGAAGGGTCAGTAACAAGACTTGTTAGGAGAATGGAGTAGATGAGGCTAGAAATAATTCAGGAAATTGCTCTTAGAAGTAGAGCAATATGACCTATAGGACTAAAAGCAATAGTAACTTACATTTGTTGAGTGCTTTATGTTTAGCACATAGTACTATATTGCATGATCCTTGAGGACAGGGTCAATGTCATTTTTAAAAATCTTTTTAGGGGCGGCTAGGTGGCGCAGTGGATAAAGCACCGGCCCTGGATTCAGGAGTACCTGAGTTCAAATCCGGCCTCAGACATGACACTTACTAGCTGTGTGACCCTGGGCAAGTCACTTAACCCCCATTGCCCCACAAAAAAAAAAAAAAAAATCTTTTTATACCTTATGCCTGTGGACTATGCAAACAGAATGGACAGGAGGGACCTCCTATGATATGGGATTGTATGATTTTTCCAGGGAAGTCCCATAATGTTTGTATCACAGATAACAATGGTTATTGGAGTAATTCCAGTGTCTAGATCAGTGCCTAACACATACTAAGCACATTATTTTTTCCAGCAATGAGGGCTAAGTGACATGCCCAGGGTCACACAGCTAGTAAGTGTCAAGTGCCTGAGGCCTGATTTGAACTCAGGTCCTGAATCCATGGCTGGTGCTTTATCCACTGCTCTACCTAGCTTCCCCTCTATAGAAAGCACTTTAAACAAGATGCAGTTAAAGTTCAATATCTCATTTGGTCCTTATAATAATCCTTTGAAATAGAAATGAAAGAATTAATGCTTCCATTTTATAAATGAAGAAATATCTCAGAAATGTTAAGTTACTTGCCCAAAGTCACACAGCTAGGAAAGGGTAGAGATGCAAATGGAATCAAAGTCCTTTGACTCTATGTGGAAACACAGCTGCCTCTTTTCAGCATATTGATTTCCTTGTAATTTGAAATCCTAGAATTTTTGTATCTAAAAAAGATGTTTGGTCTTTGGGGAACATTTAAAAGGTTATGTCTACAATATTGGTTTTAAAGGAAAAAAAAAACAATAACAACAATAAAAGGAAAAAAAAAACATTTGAATACATAAAGACATATCTATCCTGTCCAATTCCTTCTCCATTCAAAGGCTAGAAAACAATAGATTTGAAAGCTGAAGCCAGCAGAATAGCTTTTAAAATACCCTGGATGAAGGAAAGGGAAGAAGTGTCTGTATAGTATTGGGTTACTCAGTCTGAAGAATGACTGTAAAAAAGGAATGTAATTTGAAATGCAATTAAAGGGAACCATGAATGAAATGAGAAAAGAAATGGAAATGATGCCTTCTGTAGAACACTAGGTATGCATAACAATGTCATGGGTAAATGGCCATCTGATAAAGAGGTTTTAATTAAACTAAATAATTTATTATCCATTATACTTCAATGAATTAAAATGGGATATCATCTAACTTGCTTTATTTCTCTGAAACAGGATTGTATACCATAAATTCAGTGCATCATGCATTCTCAAGCGAGAAAACGTCCAGGTTAATAAAATGTAGGTGAGATAATAATTAATTACCATAATATTTTAATCCTCAAAATATTGATGCAAATTTTGTCCCCTCTAAATAGTGAAATGTTATTTTAGTTGCAGAAGGCTCAAATGAAAAAGAGTTTTGTATAGGGGCAATAATTTTAATTAAATATAAACCACTGGCCTAATGAAGTTACGTATGTGTGTGTATATATATATACACATATATGTACATATATGTATGCGTATTCTCCTGTGTATATTTAATCAAAACCACTGACTTAATAAAGTTACAAAGGAGACTACACACATACACACACATGATATCATATATATATATATCCCCATATCTCTCTCTCACACACACACATAGCCGCTGATGCCTCTCTCAATATATAATTTAAGTGCATTATATAAATTATTTATTATATACATTTTATATATAATGTGGGAAGAGCATCTGGCTTAGAGTCAGGAAGACCTGAGTTCAAATTTGACCTCAGACAATTAGTAGCTGTGTGATCCTGAGCAAGTCACTCACCCTCTTCTACCCCAGTTTCCTCATCTATAAAATGAGATGGAGAAGGAAATGGCAAACTATTCAAATATCTTTGCCAAGAAAACCTTAAGTGGAGTCACAAAGAGTCAGGCATGATTGAAACAAACACAACAAGAAAAATTTTATATAAATATATAGGCATGTATATGTATATATACACATATGTATACATATACATACATATATGTGTGCATATATATATATTAGGTATGTGGTTATATATATTTGTACATAAACACACATATATCAAGTCTAGAGGGAGAGAGGCACCATTGAATAATGAGACCTATCCTTTTCTTTTTTTCTTTTTTTTTCTTTTTTGCAGGGTAATGAATGTTAAGTGACTTGCCCAGGGTCACACAGCTAGTAAGTGTCAATTGTCTGAGGCCGGATTTGAACTCAAGGCCTTCTCAATCAAGGGACGGTGTTTCACTTCACCACTTAGCTGCCTGGAGACCTATCCTTTCAATCAACTCTTCTGACAACCTTTAAGTCCTCAGGTTATCTCCATATCAAGAAGAGGCTTTGGAAGAATATTTTATTGGAAGATAGCAAGTAATCAATTTCCTCATTTCTGTTTCATAAATCTACAGGCATATGTTCTAAAACATTGCTCCACAAAGTTTTGCAATATCATTTGTGATGATTAAAAATTTGAGAAACATAGTTTCTGTGTAATTTAATCATTTTGTTAATGAAGCCAACAGATTATTAATAAAAGAATGATCGTTTGGTCGTTTATCTCAGACTAAAGGCAATCATGGTGGCAGAGCTCACAGCTTATATACCTTTGAAACAGTAGGTGGTTAATTAAACAGCAATCAAATCTAATTGGTTAATGTAATTGGAGGTAGGCTATATTAAAATGAAGGGTTATACCAAGCCACCCCCAGCCTTAGGCTATCTGTCATTTCAAAAAATGTATACCCTTTTCATTAGCTGGGCTGAGTGACTCTTCCCTAGACAGAGAGGCCTTCCTATCTAGACAAATGGACCTGTCTCCATCCAAAATTGAGTATAACATAATAAAAGAACTTCCCCACCTTAAATTCCTGGCAAGGTTGGGATGGTCCTGACCAAAATTTAGGAGAGTCAATTTAATTTCATCAAGAACGGATAAATGCATTTTGGAGTGGGGTAATTGTGTCAAGACTTTGAAAGAAGGGGGAAGCACTGACTCTCCCCAAGATATTCATTATAAGTCAGTATTTCTCACACACCAATATCTGATAATTAAGTCTCAACACTCCATTCAGACATTATTCTTAGGGTAAAACAAAGAGAACTGTCCCTGTAATATTGTTTTATTGAATATTGTATTTTTATGGATCCAGTTAATAATATATAATAATAACTCACATTTATTAAGTGTTTTATGACTTACAAAATGCTTTCTTCATGACAACCCTTTGTAATAGGTACTAAAAGTAATATTATCCATAGTTTTGCATATTATGAAACTGATACTTTGGCAAAGTGACTTGCCCAGGATAATAGAACTAGTTAGTGTTGGAAGGAGAATTCCCATTTAAGAAATTTTATTCCAAGTCCAGCACTCTGTGGCATGCCTCTATCAAGTGTGCATTAGATATGACTGTACTAGGTATATTTAAGTTGAAGTACACTTATAAGAGTTCACCTGAATGCAGTATGTACATTCACATACATGCATATCAGCATATATCTTGCGTGCAGAGTTAAGTATGCTTGTGTGTGTATTGTAACGATTGGAATGATGCCACCTGCTGGAGACTTACTGTAGGAAAGCTCCAACATGAGGAGAGGGCCTCTGAGGGCAGGATCATGTGACTTTCTTTGGCATCAGGAACTGACGTTGGCTTGTGGGAAGAAGAAGGGGGAGGCTGGCGCTCTGTCTCGCTTTTTTTTGTGTGTGGACTCTGGCAGAGAGTGGAGCTATGAATGCTCTCTCCCTTTAATAGATAGATGAATCTAGGCCTTTCTCTCTCTTTACCAAATTCTTATTCTCCTTAATAAATGGTTAAAAGTCTAACTCTTGCTAAAGCTTATAATTTATTGGTGACCACTCATTAGATATTTTAGACAGTATAGCTAGAATTTTAGCCCTTACAGCATATACATGTATATATACACTTATATATACACATATGCATGGGATAATATACAAAGATATAGGTTAGTATGCATATGTGTAATTGTGTATACATAATGAATATATTTTATTGGTGTTCAAATATGTGTGTACATGTATATGAGGTAGAGGTTTGAACCTGTGATTTTATCAATGTTTGCAACTCCTCATCAATAAACTTTCTTTACTAATGCAGAACAGCAACTATTTATTCTGAAACATTTTTCCCCCTGGGAGATTGAGAGGCTAGGTGACTTATCCATGATCACACATAACAGATTCATGTCAGTGAAAGGTCTTTCTAAAATGGAAAATCTTTGCATATAAGAATATTACCTGGGGACTAGCTCAGTGCTACAAGGTAAAGTTTTTGGATATAGCAAGTCATGGTGCAATCTCCTAGGTCAAAAATGAATATTTTATCCTCTCGGAGTTTTCATGATACCACTCTCCATTGTTTCTTCTAACTATCTGGCATTCCTGCTCAGTGTTGTTCAATAGATGTTCATCCAGATTATGTAGAATAACTCTGATGTATTCCAAGGCTATCTTGGTTCCTCTTTTCTTTTATTTCTATATTACCTCACTTGGTAATCTCATCAGCTTCCAGGATTCAATGATCATTTTTATGTGGATGATTTCTAGATCTATATATCCAGCTCTTTTCCGAGACAGTACCCACTGTCTATTAGTCATTTCAAACCAAATGTCTTACAGGCTGGGATATGTTAGACTCCTGTCTGATTGTTAAATTTCAGTGAGTAAATGATACAAATCAGTGATTTATCATTTTGTTGCATTGGTGGTGGTGCCCTTAACAAAAGTATGGATTGGAGAGAAAAGATACTGACTTCTGTTATGGACACATTGAGTATAAAATACCTGTATCTAGGGTCCAACCATTCTGGAGAACAATTTGGAAGTATACTCAAAGGTCTATAAAGCTATGCATACTCTTTGACCCAGAAATACCACTTACTAGGTCTGTATTCCAAAGAGATCAAAGAAAAGGGTAAATGACTTATTTGTAGAAAAAAAAAATACAGCAGCTATTTTGGTGTTGGCAAAGAATTGGAAATTGAGAAGATACCAATCAACTGGGGAATGGCTAAACAGTTGTGGTACATGATTGTGATGAAATAGTATTGTGCTGTAGGAAATGATGAGCAAGATGGTTTAAAAAAAAAAAAAACCTGGGGAAATCCTATATGAACTGATGGAAAGCTAGGCGAGTAGAACCAGAACAATCTACAAGTAACAGCAATATTTTAAGGATGAACAATTGTGAAAAACATAGGTACTCTGGTCAAGACAGTGATCTAAAACAATTACAAAGGTCCCATGATGAAAAAGCTTATCTATTTCCAGGGATAGAGAAAGAGAGAGAGAGAGAGAGAGAGAGAGAATGAACTAATGAACTTTGTACATTAAAGCAAACTTCTTTTACTTTATTTTTCTTGTTTTGTGTGCTTTATTTTTTGAAATAGCTAATATAGAAATGGTTTACATGATTTTGTACATAATATAATATGTTTTACCTTCTCAAGGGGGAGGGGTGGGGTGGGAAGAAGGTAGATTATTTGGAAACAAAGTTTCAAATGAGTATTACAATTTTTTTAGGAATATAATTGGGAAACATTTAGATAGATAGATAGATATAGGTATAGGTATATATATATATAGATATAGATTTAGATTTAGATATATAGATGCACATATATATATATAAAACTGTACATAATTTCATACTTGATGTCTTTTCCCATTCTACCATTTATATGAAAATGATCATTTTACTTAAGCTTAGAATATATTTTTCTAGAAATAAAAAGAGAGAAATCTGTCAACCCTAAAACAGTAAACTCAAGACAAACCATGAGCTAAGGGACAGGGATTGGTATATACTGTTAGCTTCTGTAGCCTCAGTTAAACAATGCCTAGCTAGCCCCTGTGCTGTGCTAGATTTCCTTTCTTTTTCTTTCTTTCTTTCTTTCTTTCTTTCTTTCTTTCTTTCTTTCTTTCTTTCTTTCTTTCTTTCTTTCTTTCTTTCTTTCTTTCTTTCTTTCTTTCTTTTTCTTTCTTTCTTTCTTTCTTTTTTTTGCAGGGCAATGGGGGTTACGTGACTTGCACAGTGTCACACAGCTGGTATCAAGTGTCTGAGGCCAGATTTGAACTCAGGTACTCCTGAATGCAGGGCCAGGGCTTTATCCACTGTGCCACCTAACTGCCACCCCCCCCTCCCCCATGCTAGATTTCTATTCCCAGTACTTTGCATATTATGTGGTGCATAAAAAGCCTTTAATAAATGCTTGTTGATCGAATGATTGTTTTATGTCACTGAAGAGAGCATCCAAAGGGTTCTTTAAGAATTTCACCTTTAACAAAGGTCCCAATACCGAGTTCCTTGAGGACCTTGAATGAGTCATTGGACAGAAGAAGAAATAGCAAATGAATGGATGGATGAGTGGTCAAAGCACCTTTATTGTATTTCATTTATAATTTGATGTTTTTTGAAGTATGAAGTTTATTCTCAGTGTGGTGAGTAGAACCTCTCTGGCTTCTCAAAGTCTCTGCCAATAGAGCACTGATTCTCTAAGGTCCTATCAAACTTGAAGAGATTTAGATGCCTACCCAAAGGACAGAGGTTGAAAGAATTGCCTGGAGTCATACAATGGAGAAATATATAATATAGATCCTTTAGAATGTAAATTCCATAGGAGTTGAGTTCCCTTGGCAATTAAAACCAAACTGGCAAGATGGTAGAGAGAAGCCAGCAAGATGCTTGAGCTCTCCTTTGGTTCCCTCAAAAAGAATATTAAATCAAGCCTCTAAACAGATTCTGAAACTACAGAACCTACAAAGACTGAGATAATTTAAAAGACTTAAGGAAAGGTTGGTCTCACTTGGGCAGGGGGAGAGCACAGTGCACCTCAATGCAGCACAGTGTGGAAGGGATTGGGGCAAGTCAGCAGGAAGCGATAGGCCACAGCAGAGCAACTGAGGCCCCTTGATCTTGGCTCGGCAGGCTAGTGGTGCAGCGGGCTAGTGGTGAGATCCACCAGCACCAACTGAGAGGGCAGGCTGCCAACTAGAGGGCCACCCACAGGATGGGGACAACCAGGCCTGTCCATCCCAGTGCAAGCTGAGAGCAAGCCCTGGGCGGTGAGAAATCTACAAGCCACAGAGGCCTCAGAGTAGAAAGCCAGCAATACAGCCCCTATCTCCCAGCATAAGAAGTTGGAAACAATGACCCTGCTATCCAAGGAGTGGACCTCAACTTTTAAAAAAAATGATAATAATAAGCTACAATATGAGTAAGAAACAAAAAAAGACCTCTCACCATTGAGAACTTCTGTGTCCACAGGGAAGAGCCAAACACAAACTCAAATGAGTACAATACTCTCAAATTACCTACATGTGAAGCCTCAAGAGGGAAGATGAATTGGTCTCAAGACCAAAAAGCCTTCTTGGAAGAGCTCAAAAAGGATTTTTAAAATCAATTGAGAGGGGTAGCCAGGTGGCATAGTGGATAGAGCACTGGCCCTGGATCCATGAAGATCTGGGTTCAAATCTGGCCTCAGACACTTGACACTTACTAGCTGTGTGACCCTGGGCAAGTCACTTAACCCCAATTGCCTCACCAAAAAAAAAAAAATAAATCAATTGAGAGTGGTAGAAGAAAAAATGGGGAGAGAAATGAAAGCAACACAAGAAAATTATGAGAGAGGAATCAGCAACTTGGAAAAGGAAGCACAAATGTTGACTGAAGAAAACAATTCCTTAAAAAATTCATTTGGCCAAATGGAAAAGGAGGTGCATAATCTGACTGAAAACCAAATTAGCAATAGGAATGGTTTTAATCATTGTATTTGTATCTATAGCTCCTAGCATAGAGCCTGGCACATAGTAGTTGCTTAATAAATACTTGCCGATTGAACAATAATAAATACTTGTTGATGGAATAGTATTTGAGTACCTCTCTGTGTATGTAGGATTTTCCAGTCTCAGCCCTTGATTTTAGTTTTAGGTTAATTTTCTTCTTCATTCACTGCTGAGTTTTCATCAGGATTCCTCAATCACTAACTCTGAATGAAAAGTTTCCAGCTACAATCAGGAATCCCTAAAGCTGTTTCAGTTAATGTGATGACTTAAGAGGTAAAAATGTGTGATATCTTTTTTTTAAATATATAATTCAGCATATGCCTTTCTGCTCCAACTCCAATTCCCATTCTTTGCTTGGATGATAGCATAGATATGTGAGAACAGAATCTTCAAACTCTTTATTTTTTATTTCTTCACTGTTCCTGGTTGCTTCATGCTTCTTTTATTCATTTCTCAAATGCATATATGTCACTGTAATGAAACTAACTTAAAACTCTGTCCAAAAACATTTACATTTTCTTCAAAATGTTCTGCTGTGTGGATAAAAGATTTTTCAGAAACTAGTTACTGTAAAAAAAAAATAATAATTTCCAAAAGTCTGTAAAAGTTGCAGGTTGCTACTCCTCCCTAGGGTAACTGTTAATTAATTAAGCATCGTATGCAAATTAATTGGAACAAGTCTCACTCCACTGGATAACAGAAGAAAAGAATCTTGTTCCAATCTTTATGAAAGGAAATTATTTTATGGCAAGCTTCTCTTACTTGAAGTCCATGTACTCCTAAAATTTGAGGAAGTCAGTGACCCTGGATAGAGAAAATAGCATTTATTCTCACTAACTTTTTGGTTTCTTTTGTATTTCATCTTATACACTTACAAACATTATTCTGAGAATTGTTAATAGGCTTCACTCAACTGCCAAAGGAGATCATGACAGTAAAAGAAGGAAAAAAAGGTTAAGAACCTCTGCTTTATGGAGGGAAAGTTAGAGTGTGGGACCCTCAAAATAGAGATGACTTATAGGTAGACACCCCCCCCCACACACACAAAAACAATTTTTTAAGTTTCTCAAAGAAAAAACAGATTTAGAACCAGAGAGCCCAAGCAGGGAATAGAGCCTTGCCTGGTAATGTGGAATATGAATAGGCTTAGCCTCATTGGATGAGCTATTCCTTCCCTTAGAGGGACTTCTGTAACTCTGACCTGCCTTCTCATCCCATCTTTCTTGACATTTGACATGCCTACCTCTTGTCAGAGACCCTAGGGTTCTGAAAGCCCCTTACCAGAGTTCAGCCTTTTCCCCAAAGTCTGTAAGGTTTGTGTTGGACGGGGGGTGGGCAGAGCTCTACCAATCCCCCTTGACTCCCTGCCAAATTTATTCTAGGTACAGTTGCAGCAATTTGTGCTCTACAAAAATGGGAACCAACCTAAGAAATTGATAACTATATTTTCATATACTTTTTTCTTCCTTTATAATTGAGACAAGAAGGAAATGTGCCACTTTTCAAAGATTGCTACTTTGAGACAGAGCCATAAAAATGTCGAGGAAAAATAACCAGGAGTTGTGTTGGTGGTGATGATGAGGTTAACTGAGATTTCAACAGGACTTTGCGATTCACGAAACACTTTTCTGATAACAACCCTTTGGTGTTATGTGATATAAGTATTATAAAATAAGAAAATAAATGAATGAGTGAATGAAAAACGATAATTACTCAGTAATGCCACAAATTCTATAGTATTTTAAGGTTTACAAAGCACTTTGCACATGGTGTCTTATTCAGTCCTCTTACAACTGTGTGAAGCAGGTGCTATTATTATTCTTATTTTACAAATGAGTAACAGAACTGCATGCTCCCTTTTGGTCTGAGATTCCTGCCTTCATTTTTTCTGCAACATGTGTCAGACTGGGCTAGAGATGGGAAGCAAAACCTTTTCCTCCTGAGGTTAGAAGCATGTGGCTGGTACTTGCTACTAAACTGGTTCCTCTCTTGGTACACAGTTTGGGGATTGTAGCCACTTCTCACCCTAGAATGTCACAGCTCTGCTCAGTTTGCGCTAGTTCTGTGACGAAGAACTAGGTAGTAAGTGACAAACCTGTCTCTTGGCATTGTTTCTCATACCATACACAGGTTTAAACATCTCTGTACTGGATGTAAGTGGCAGAGTGGATAGAGTGCCAGAGCTGAAGTCATGAAAGCTCATCTTCCTGAGTTCAAATCTGGCCTCAGAGATTTACTAGCTGTATGTACCTGGCCAAGTCATTTAATTTTGTTTGCTTCTATTTCTTCATAGCTAAAATGATCTGGGGAAGAAAATGCCAAACCACTCTAGTATCTTTGCCAAGAGAGCTCCAAATGGGGTCACAAAGTGTCAGACAAGACTGAAAAACAAAGGAACAACAGTACTGGATGTTGGACCTGCTCTTGCCCTGGTACAAAGCCTCTCCCTGTGTTTGATTGTTCCATGTACCTTGATACTGTTATGGGCCCAGGCCACCCCAGAAGTTCTCTGGGGCACATCAAAGAACCTTCTCCTTGAGAAATTAAACCAAAGGACAAACACACCTAAAGAGATAAGTGGAGCCTGATCAGGACTTATTTATCTCTGAGACCATCACCCTTCATTCCAGTCTCTCCCACCCCTGGGGAGATAAGATTAGGTGTGGCTGCTGCCTTGTGGCATGAGGAGGACAGAGATGGCTTGAGAGATCTGCAGCCACCCCTCACCCAATTCCCCCAGCCACCACCAGTGGGGGATGGTCCTCCCTCAATAAGGGAACTTTCCACAGTCAGATGGTCACCCCCATCAGTCCTCTATAAAAGTACCTGCCTGTCTTCTGCTCCAGGAGATTGGTATGTCAGAGCCACACTCTGTGCCATGCCTTCTCCCCATGAGAAGAAGCCCAAGAATTTCTCTCTTGGTTTACCATCCCCAGCCCCTAAATAAACTATTATCTGATTCTACTGGATTTGTATGAAAGAGGGTGAAATTCTTTAAAGAGGAATTCCTAAGAACCCTTACCCCAACTTCTATCCCTATCCCAACCCCCCCACCCTATTTCCCCACAATAATACTATCCCTGATTTCTGTTTACTTTTCTGTCTCCTCATGCTAATTTGGACTTGAAAAATAGCTGATTTTTTTCCTTTTTTTTAAATCAGGATTTAGTCAAGTGCATGTTCTATATTTGTTTGGAATTCTCTCTCTCTCTCTCTCTCTCTCTCTCTCTCTCTGGTTGGGGAGCTTACTGTATTTCTTCCTTCTACTCTCTTATCTTGTCTCTGCTTTCCAATTTTTCCTATTTCTCTCAGAGCCTGATAGTTTCAGAATTGTAATGATTGGAAATGAACATCAATTCATCTAGGACCTAAGATTTTGATCAAAGTGAGAACTCCCCCTAATCACAAAAATACAAAATTCATCTATTATTTACAATTTTAGAGAGATAATTGAAACTCAGAGATTAAGTGATAGAGCTGAGACTTGAACCCCATTTTTTCCAACACCAGGTCTAGCTATCTATGTATGCCATGGTGCCTCTTGGACATCAAACCTTGGCATAAGGAATATTAATAGTATCAATAATAATAACTCATGTTTACATAACTTTTGAAGCCTTATTGTTATGACTGAAGCTTACATGCTTGAATAGAAGGGAGATCAAACTGGGGCATGAAGGCAGGAAATAGCAACCTCAACTTCTTTCTTATTCAATCTATGTCCCTTATCGCTACAGTATGAATCATACATTTTATTCTCTTGTTCTGTGGGGTGATCTTTCTAATCTATTTTAGGAACATTTTCACAGGGATGAAATATATCAAATCCCCATTTCTTTGCTCTAGAATTTACAATTTTAAAAAGGAAAAAACAAGTTAGGTTTTTGTTTGTTTGTTTGTTTTGCCAGTATTGTTCTCAACATCCCACATGGTAGATAAACCATAAGCACATAAGGTACAAGAAGCTGAGTTAAGAAAAAAAATAGAGGAAAATCCCAGGGCAAAAATTCCACTTCAACTAGTTAACTGCTTCCTGTTCCACAATGAAAGGAGATGAAAATTTAAAGTGAGAAGTATATAGCATGTGACTCAGCACATAATGATGGAGAAACATGGAACTCAGAAACAAATAGATTTTAGCCTCCCAGCTTTGCTTCTGAATCCCAGACTTTACCAAAATTAATTAGCTGCCTTTTACCTTGAAACTTCCTTCAGTACTTCTGACTTTCTCACCATATAACAACCCTGTCCTATACTGGCCCTCTTCTTCCCTTCATGTGTTCTTTCTGGGGCTTTCACTGGGGGACAGGTCCAAGCAAGACATGTTTCATTTTCTTCCTGTTTTTCTGACTCTATGGACTTTGACATTATTGCCCTCATCATACCTGAAGATTATCTTCTCCCTCCCACCAAAGTTTTCCTTTCCTCCTCCTCACCCACTTTTCAGCTCCCTTTTATATATCATCTTCCATCACTAGAATGTAAACTCCTTGAGAACAGGGACTATGTTTCTTTTTGTTTATACTTTTATCCCCTGGGCTTATTAATACACCTGACACATAGTGCTTAATAAATACTTGTTACCTTCTTGTCTGTCCATATTGACTTCCTGAAAGTAAAAAGACATAGTCTAAGGTCAAGTTGTGAAAATTAACATGAATCCAGGAGTGCCCAATGACATTTTTTCCATGTTCATTATGCTAGTAATTGCAGTATTACCTGAGAATTTAACTTAATTTGTATCAATTATATAGAAATCATTTGAATCTTTCTTCTCTAGTCTCCTTGACCAAAAAATGCCAGGAATTCTTTTACAATTTATTGCTGCTTTGAAATCTCTTGTGTATTGTGTCCACTGAATTTGTTAGATACACAATGTCCAAATTTGAGAAACCCAAATCCTAGTGATATGATTATCTTGGTTCCCATAGATATATTCACAAGTTCTAGTGTTTTCCATGCTTACCACAGAGTAGGAATTCATTTTTTTGTTGAAATCAATTGGACTGAAAAGGGAATATAAATTAGACACATAGAATATTGGCTAGAGAACTGGCTTGGAGTCAGGATGACCTGCGTTCAAGTGCCCTCTCTTTTAGCTATCATTAGAGTCTAAGTTCCTTGAGGACTGCCTTTTGGTTCTTTTTGTATTCCTAGTGCTTAGTACAGTATCTAATCACCAGAAGTTTGGTCAGCACAGAATAAATTGTTGTGTCCACAATAATTCATTAATTTTATTTACTAAGATATAAAAAAGTTGCGATCTGCAATGGTAGAAGTAGTTGTTTGTCCTTTGTCCTCAAAGATGACATCTGCAGGTGATGTCGTGACTTGCAGTGAATTGGATTAAGTGAGAAAGGGCTGTGCCAAATCATCAGCCTCACTTCCCCCCCCCCCCCCCGCCCCGCCCAATCCATTTGGGTAAGGTGGGAAGGTATACAGGACAACTGGAGATGGCCTGGAATGAAGTAGAACACCCTGGCCTTTAAGATAAGTCTTTTTACAGGTCTCAGTTTGCCTGAGGCAATGAGCATTCAGTGGTTAAGGCTAGGTAAGAAAGGAGGCAAAGGCCTCTTTTACCTAGTCAAAAGAAAAAAATAATAGATAAAGGGATGGGGGGGAGGGAGCAGGCAAGACCCTCAGGGATTCTGGCCAAAAGAAAGAACTCACATGGATCTTTTGAAATTCAACAATGCATCTTTGAAATTTTGATGTGCCTCTACTTCTAGAAAATAATAAGTGAAATTAGAATTTAAGTCATATTTTTTAAGTGAATAACTTCCCACCCCCAAATCCTTGCTCATTTTTTCTTGTAATACTTTAATTTGTAAGATTCTGTACAAAAAATATATATACAATTCTTATAGCATTGTTGGGGCACAGAACTATCAACCACCTTATAATATTGTTTCTTGATGCAGACTTTGGAAGGTTCAGAATGAGTAATATACAAGGAATCACGAAGCCCACAACAAAACAGTAAAGCAAGCCAGCTTTATTGAGGAAAGATATAATATAACGGACAGTAAGGAAGACTGATCAAACAGATCAAGTCAGTTAAGAACATTTCTGGGCTCCCAGAAGGAATGGGACTCAGTACACCACTAAAGTATGATGAATTTTTATAGGATTCTTATCTAGGTCTAATAGGACCAGGGACTGGGGGAAGGGAATGTGGAGCCAGGACTTAACATACTGATGTTAATTCATACTAGTAGACAACAAGGGGAGGGAGGGAGACACTACTGAGAAGTTGATGGCTAGTTGACATTCAAATTTGCCACTAACAAGGATAAATAAATGCTTTGGGTCCTTACTACTGGTGTTACTCTGACAGGGTGACTCCAAAGTTTTGATCTTTCTAGTATTTCTTTGGTTAGCCAGATATGGACACTACTGAAATCATTAAATTATGTCACATCAGGAATTATTTTTCTTGTTGTTTTTCAGTTATGCTTTAGGGGACATAAATTGACTTATGTTGTATGTATATGATAAGATAAAACTAACAAATCAAATTCCACTGCATTTGAGATTTGAAACTGAGTTCCAGGGGAGATGAAACTGATCTAACATCAGAAGCTAGTCATTATTAAATATTATTATTAAATATTTTTAGTATTAGTATTAAATAATAATATTATTAAAAAGTATAACTTGCAATATTATTAAATAGTAGAACCTGAATTTGAACACTCCTCTGACTGCGAATACTCATTTCTATTGCTTGTTCAATGTGGACAGGATAAGAAGGCGTGGATAACTTGTGATCTACATTAGGAGAGAAAGGGAAAATGCCAATGAGATGGTGGTTATATAAGAGGGAGAATATTTGTATAGATATAATAAGGAAAAATGTTATAACTGATCTATTAACTTTTGCATCATTAGAAGGCAAAATATTAATTTCTTCCATAGATATTAGATCATTTTCTCATCAAAATTTTGTTCTGGTCTCTTTTGCACTATACAGCTATGAATGCTTTGTACTTTTTTCAGTCTGTGGATGACTGCCTCTGAATGGCATCAGTTTCATCTTCTATGTGAAATATTCCATGTTTTTATGAGTCTAACTCAGACATAATGTTATTTGGGCATATATATTTGCTAATCCACAAAAATCCATTTTTTTTCTTTAAATGGTCATTTTATAATGATTAAAGGGAGGTTAGAGCCTTCTATGTTACCTCGGTATTGAATTTTTCTTTCTCACATCAATGTGATATCCAAGAAGGAAGATCTGCGATAATAAGAACTTATTTATTGCAGCTGGCTTCAAAAAATGCAGCCTGGTAAGCAGAGTGGAATACAAGTGGGGAATGATATTCAGCTTGAAGTTGTCAGTGACACTATAGAGTCCTATAGTGTCTACATATTTTTTGTGTGTGTGAGATCTCAACAGATGCACAGTATACATATGTGTATATAGGTTAAGGTACAATAAATTAGTTACACTTGTTAACTGTCTAGTTTTTGTTACATAGCCAAGGGTGGTGACAAGGTAGCTTTTCAAAGGTGGGCCCATCTCTCCCTAGGGAAGAGATTAGACAATAGTTCCATTATCTTCTCTTTGCACATTTGTGTGAAAAGACCCAAAACAAGCATCTTCCTTTTCTGTGACCTCCACATCTATTATATGAATACAAAATATATATGAAAGACAACATCATAATAAGAAGTGATTCAGAAAAATAAATGAAGTGCAAATTCAACAGTACTTCTATTTCAATGAATCTAGTCTCTACTCCTCTTGGGGCAAATTCCCAAATGGCAAAACATTGAAATATTTAGAAGTAAAAGATCTGAGAAAAAACAATAATATTTATAATGATATTTTATAGTAGATTTTCTAATGGCATAAATTAAATTCCTTCTGAAGAAGTCATTTAGATTCTTTGTTAAGCTATGTTAGCCATTTCATGCCACTAGTGAGTGCCTCCATAGATGGATCTGTCATTTCATCAATGTGGGAACTCTCTCCACAGATGCAGACAGGAATGCATCTACACACTCTGTTATTTTTTTTATTCATAAACTCCCACATATGTTGTCCATATCATCCTATAAGTACTCTTTAAAGGATTTATCCAATGTTCAGGAAATAAAGGAAAATTACATAGCACTAGAGCTAGAATGTGCATCAGAGGCTATCTAGGCTAATTGACTTATTGTACAAATGAGAAAACTGAGGCCCAAGCTAATTAAGTGACTTGTCCAAAGTTATATGGGTAGGATCAATCAGTTTATCAAGTGCCTACGACATAACAGTGGTATTGTGATATACTGTGGTATTGGGGATAAAAAGGAAAAAAAGCAAAAATAGCTTATAGTATAGGTGAGGGAAACAACATGTACTTGTATTAGTATATTTATAATAGGTACAAGGAGATTTTAAAGGTGAGGTTACTAGCAACCGGGGGCATTAAAAAGACTTTCATATAGAACCTTCCTTCCTTCCTTCCTTCCTTCCCTTATTTCCTCCTCAGTTTCAAGGCTTTGAGCTGAGCCTTGGGGTAGATTATGGGTTCTGAAAGGTAAAGATGGAGAGGCAGTACATTCCAGGTAATAAGAACAGCCAATACAAAGACACAGAAGCAGGAGATGCTAGACCACGTATGAGGTACAGCAAGAAAGTCAGTTTAGCTGCTCTACTGTATGTGAAGGAGAGTAATAATGTATAATAAGGAAGTACAAGTAGGTTCAAGGCAGGTGGTAAATGGTTTTAGATTTTATTGGGTACGGGAGTAATCTGGTCAGATTTGCACTGAAGGAAAAATTAGTTTGACAGGTATGAAGGATGGATTAAATTTAAATCTTCTGACTCCAGAGAGATAGTATCATAGAATCATAGATTTTTGAATAAGCAAGGGCCTAGGGCCTAGGAGTTTGAGTTCAAATTCCTCATCTTAGAGATGAGGAAATTAACAATAAGAGAACTTAAAAAGTCCTACACAGCCAGGGTTTTGTTTTTTTCTAGTCTACTAATACTATTCAGTCTTTTAATAATACCCCTCATTCTATGAGTAGCCGACTTCCTTTTCAAGTTCAACATATTCTTTATATTCCTTCTCACAAGATCCATTTTTGCTCACATGTCACAGTCCTCCTATATCCACTATAGTTTGAGTTACATTTTGATTTTTCTGTGATCAGTGTTCCATGATCCATAGTCCATGTCCTGTTAAGGGGCATACTGAAACATAATACAGAGCCCAAGTCAGTCAAAACTATGGCTGAAGTTATATCAGAGGTTATTAGCCTGGGTGTCTACTAGGAATATATAAACTTGGGTGGGAAAAAAATGAATCTTTATTCTCACTAACCTCCCACTAAAATTTAGGATTTCCTTCAGTGATTTAAAATGCAAGATAAAGGCTTCTTCATCCTCCCAAAGGACTTCATGTCACAAATGTCTAAGAAAACTTACATTAGCTGAAACCAAGGATGTAAATGTACTTGCAAAAATAAAAAACAAAAACAAAAACAAAAGAGTGCCCACCCTCCTAATTCTCTACCCCCTCACCTATACAACTTCTGCCATGAAATTATTATGAATCCATCAAATGTTAAAAATGTTTAGAACAATGGAATTACCTTTCTGGGTAAAAGAATTTTGGAGCCTGGTAGGGGTAGCTGGAGAAGTTGTTTCCCTCTTGTCTCATTTCCTCCCTTTCTCTTTTCTTTTATGATCTCAGTCTCCTCATTTGTAAAATTAGATGGTTGGGATAATCATGTCAGACTTTATCTTTTGGGTACTTCCTTTTAGGAAGGTTATTGACAAGCTACAGAGTGTTCAGAGAAGAGTAGTCAAAATGAAGACCTTGAAGGTTGTACTATATGAAGGTCATTTAAAAGAAATAACTCTTCCTAATAGGAGAAGAAAAGACATATAGGAGCATGTGATCATAGTCTTTGAGTATTTGTACGACTGTCATATTAAAAAAAAAAAATCATGAGTTTGACCTCAGAAAACAGAGCTAGGAGCAAGGAGTAGAAATTGAAAGAGACAAATTGAGGTTTAATGCAAGGAAAAGCTCCTAATAATTAGATATTGAGAGTAGTGGAATGTGTTGTCATCAGGATTTCCATATTTGCTTGAGCTGGATGGTCTCTGAGTATTTTCAAATTCTGTAATTTTGCCTTTTATTCTTTCCACATGTAGTACAATATATAGAATACTTGCCAATACTAAGTTAGATGGTACAGTTTAGAGAGTGCTGGACTGGTAGTTAGGAAGCCTCAGACATTATTTACCACCTGTGTCACCCTGGGCAAGTCATTTAATCTCAATATTCTATCTGTAAGCATCAGTTTTCCTATAAAATGATAATAATAGCACATACCTCCCAGCTTGTTGTTTGGATAAAATGAGATATTTGTAAAGCATTTTGCACATCTTAAAGTACATAAGTGTTATGAAATGCTATTATTATTATTATTATTATTACTATCCCCAATCCCTTCTCCCTTTTATTCCTTTCTTTTTATTCTCCTTCCTTTTTTTCCTTCCCTCTTTCCTTCCTTTCTGTGATACAATATGTAAGACACTGAGGTACATAAATGGAGACTAAAAGACAAGTCCCACCCTTCAATATTTTTTTTTTGTGAGGCAATTGGGGTTAAGTGACTTGCCCAGCATCATACAGCTAGCAAGTGTCAAGTGTCTGAGACTGGATCTGAGCTCAGGTCTTCCTGAATCCAGGGCCAGTGCTCTATCCACAGTGCCTCCTAGGTACCCCTATTCAAATATCTAAAGTATATAAACATAAAGGGTATGAAAATAACTAAGCAAAATACAACATGGTATGTAATTTTGGTAGTTAATAGTTCCTTTTACTAAGGTTAAGGGCTAAAATTCTAGCTAAACTATCTAAAATATCTAATGAGTGTTCACCAATAAATTATAAGCTTTAGCAAGAGTTAGGCTTTTTAGCATTTATTAAGGAGAATAAGAATTGGTAAAGAGAGAGAGAAAGGCCTAGATTCCTATCTATTAAAGGAAGAACGTATTTCTAGCTCCCTTTTCCACCAGCGTCCTCAGGAAAAAGCCCCAGTCAGAGCGCCAGGCTACCCCCTTCTTCCTCCCACAAGTAAACGTCACTTCCTGACGCCAAAGAAAAGAATCCTGGTCTTGCCCTCAAAGACCTTCACTTCATGGCAGAACTTTCCTACAGTAAGTCTCCAGTAGGTGGCGCCATTACAATCATTACATAAGTCTCCAGTAGGTGGCATCATTCCAATCATTACAGTCCCCTCTTTGTTTCCTCAAGAAATGGGGCGTTTCCTTGATGAAATAGTCAAAAATAACAGAATATAATAACCTATGCTAACTAACAATAAGTTAATAACAACATAGAAAAGGAAGAGAGGAAAGTTTTGTCCAGAGGGGCAATTTTTTGTCCTCATGAACCGACGCTTTGACATTGGTCTTGCAAAGGGAGGACCTCTGCAGAGAGTACATGTTACAGATGGTGTATATTATAACAGAAAGAGAAAAGAGAAAAAAAACACAACAACAAAACAAAACTGTTCATTTAAAGTCTTTTAAAGTCTTTTCTCAGATGTCCTCTAGGTGTAGTCATGGAATGGAAATCTTTTCAGGGGTTGATGTGTGGATGTTGGTAATCAGCCAGGAAAATTTCCTACAAAATTGAGCTTAACACAACTTTAAAATAGCTTTGTCAATAATCAAATCAAACAATGAAAGTTCTCAAAAACATGTTTAAGGGGGGCAGCTAGATGGTGCAGTGGTTAAAGCACCGGCCCTGGATTCAGGAGTACCTGAGTTCAAATCCAGCCTCAGACACTTGACACTTACTAGCTGTGTGACCCTGGGCAAGTCACTTAACCCCCATTGCCTGCAAAAACCAAAAAAAAAAAACATGTCTAAGGGAATTCAGAATCTTAGTTGTTACACATGAAACATATAATAAAACAAAAAATGGAAACATTCTTTAAAATTAATATTACTATAGTCCCCCCTTATGGAGGGTAAATTGAGAAGACAATTACTGCAATATTAATTTTTAAAAATAATTTTTATCTTTGTTTCATCACTTTTTGCATCATCTGCCTAATTATCCTCATGCCATTATGAGAAATTAAAAAATCTAATATAATTGGTAACAGATGTCAAGGCCAAATTCAACACTGTTATTTATCATGACACCTGAGATAATTATGGGGGTTACCATAAAAGAACAGAGAAATGGTGGGATATGAGCATTCCCACACTTGAGCAATATATACTGTCCATGCAGTATGCCAGGCTTAAAATAGGTGGATGGAATATATGTCCATGCCACCGAATGTATTGGAGGAAACTGAGTCAGACTTAATCAGATGCATGGGATTGAGATGTCCATGGCACCAGGCATATAGGAGGGGGCATAGAAATTAGGTGAAGAATGAGATGGGTGGGATCAAAACTTCCAGCCATCTGTACAATATTGTGGGGAAAAAGAGAATAAAATATTAAACCAAGAGAATCCAACCTCAACATTTGTCAAAAGCCATTCCCTCGGCCATACCTTGACTTCATGCATGTCTCCCCTCGTGTGACATTTCAATGTCTGCTCTTGCATGTATTCCTCTTGTGATTGGATAGCATCTTGGCCAACTGGCATCTGATAACTCAGAATAAAGGCAATTAATGTCTTAAATGGTAAATTCCCATAATCCAAGTCTCATATGGATTTAAAAATTGAGGATAATAAATGATTGCAAAAAATGTGAATACATCTTGACTCAGAATATAATATACAATTATGCAACAATTTCAAATAATACCTTTTTTTTTTACTTAGTATACAATTACTTTTGTGAAAAATTGGAACATATTTAAATACAAGTTAAGGCACAATACAATCTCAAAGAAAAAAAATTTTTTTTGAAAAAAGAAAACTTTTACAAATGTTTCCCTTTTTTTTTTTTTGAATATGCTTATCAAAAATAATACTTCTATAATCAATTTACACTTGCCATGGCAACCAATTTGCTAGGGAAATACTTTAAAGCGTTTGATCAAATAATCAGTTGAGAGAAAAAAATAACAAAAACAAATAACTCAGAATATGGAAGCACAATATTCCTATAGTTAACATTGTATTATGAAATCAAAACCATCTTACAATGTTTCAAAATTAGATAGATGAATGAATAGAAGAAAATACACATGGAACAATAAAAGACAATGAAATTCAAACTAGGGAAATCTGAATGAATATGAACTTAATATTAATAAGAGTATTATAAAATATAAACTTGATCGCATGACTATAAAAAGCTTTTACAAATATTCTCCTTGTTTTAAAAACTAAGTATAAGACACAATCTCAAAAGTGTGAAAATCTCTATGAAAATAAACCCATACCATTAATTTAAAAATGTATATGTAATAGCATAGAAATCCTATGGAACCTCTGAACTGACATTAGTACTCTGAGTAAAGTTAGAACACTTTTGATTCTGATATTGAAAATCTCCAGTACTCATATCAATACCTTGCTGCTTACTTCTATATTTCTGTAAAATATATACCCTTCCATGACAAAAGAAGTGGAGTCTTGAACTATGTTGATGATTTTCATTCTTATTCAGCTTAAGTTTTTTTTTCTTTAACCCCTCTATATTGTCTGTCAGTCCTTTCATAATACAAATGCTTTAGAAGGTTACTAATTAAAGACAAAAGCAGATTAGCAAAATTATGAACAAAACGAGCATATCTGGAACTTAAAGGGCTTTCTAAGGTTGTCTCAGAATCACAGTTCAGCTGAGGTAGGGCTGAACCTGAAGCTGCAAATGCGGGTAGAGAAAGCTGCACATGTGCATTAGATCTCTGGACTTCCCTGGCAGGGGAAGCAATGTGCTTGGCCATGGGAGGGGTAGAAGGTGGTGTCTGAAGAGGAGGGGAGGGACCAGGCAATTTGAATCAGACTTGATTTTGAACTCAGGCCTGGATTCCCCTTCCCCCACTTTGCCTCCAGGTGCTAGGGGATTAAAAGCTTCTAGAGGTTGGGTCATTGCCTCTAGGCATGCAAAATTATAGAATCTCTCAGCATTAGAATTTGAAAAAACTGCAGGTTTCTCTGAAAAAGCATGGCTGGGAGAGGGGGGGATATTTATATTCCTTTGTGTGAGCACCTTGTTGGTTCCTCCAACAAAAATAAAAATAAAAAGAGAAAATCCACAAAAACAAAACATTAACATGATCTTATCTCCCATTTGTCTGGTTAAACAGACTAAAATCAAAAATAGGGTAATTAGGGAGTTTAAAAGGTCCATTTGAAAAAATTTAAAGGGAAAACACCCAGCAATTCAGCAGTACTTTGGATTTAAAGGGACAGGGTAGGGGAAATTTCTTACCCAACCAGAAGATCAGAAGAGTGAGGTTCAGCTTTCTTCTTCATGATCAGCCATCTGTTAAAGGGCTAACATTCTAGCTAAACTATCTAAGATATCTAATGAGTGGTCGCCAATAAATTATAAGCTTTAGCAAGAGTTAGACTTTTAAGCATTTATTAAGGAGAATAAGAATTTGGTAAAGAGAAAGAGAAAGGCCTAGATTCCTATCTATTAAAGGAAGAGCTTATTTCTAGCTCCCTTCTTCACCAGCGTCCTCAGGAAAAAGCCCCAGTCAGAGCGCCAGGCTCCCCCCTTCTTCCTCCCACAAGCAAACGTCACTTCCTGACACCAAAGAAAAGACTCCTGGTCTTGCCCTCAAAGACCTTCACTTCATGGCGAAGCTTTTCTATAGTAAGTCTCCAGTAGCTGGCATCATTCCAATCATTACACTAAGAACTGCCCAGGCATGATTTGGCAACTTTTTGATTCCATTGATGTGCCATCAAGTATGAGAGCAAAAACCAGAAAACAAAAACCAAAAACAACTGGACAACTTGGTTTAGGTGTTCTAAGTTTGTGTTTTTGTTTGTTTAATAATTTGAAAGCAGAATCCACTGGTAGATTTTAGAACACATTTTGGACACTATAAAATTACCATGATAAAGTCAATGGAAATTTACCCTTGGAGAAAGAAATACCTGAATTCTGCCTGCTTCTGACACATATTGATTGTATAATGATAGACAGGTCTTGTAACCTCTCAGTGCCTAAGGCAATGCTCTTAAAAAACAAAACCAAAAAAACCCCCTGTAAGTTGCAGAGAAGTTGTAGATTTGTAGCAATGAAGGGAATTTAAACACTAACAGTTGCATATACCAATGAAATGACAGGTCTGGCCAAAAAAAAAAAAAATACAATAAAAAAATTAAGACGCTCCACTTTTTCCACCTTACTTTGCTTGAACTATAATATGTAGCTGCATTTAAAAATCATGGACTGAGGGGGCAACTAGGTGGTGCAGTAGATAAAGCACTGGCCCTGGATTCAGGAGGACCTACATTCTAATCTGGGCTTAGAGTTGATACTTACTTACTAGCTGTGTGACCCTGGGCAAGTCACCTAACCCATATTGCCCCGAAAAAAAAAAATCATGTGGTGAAATCCTTCAGTAATTCCACTTTTCCCAGAATTTTTTTTTTTTTGAGAATTGCTTTTGTTGAATTTTTTTTTGTTCTTTGGGGTGTTTTTATTGTATTTTAAAAATTTTTACATTGTTGCAATTTTGCATATTTTTAATTCTATTTACTTCAATTTGCATCAGTTCATACATATTCCTATAATTCTCTGAATTCACCTTATTTGTTATTTCTTACAGTATAACATATCTCTTATGGCACAACTATTACTTTAATGTAATTAAATGTATTTCACTATTCCCTCATCATTGGACATTTAGATGGTTTCTGTTTCTTTGCTATTACAACAAAGTTCTGCTAAGCATAATTTGGTATCTCTTGAGTCTTTCTTTTTGTCACTGACATGCTTGGATTAAAATCCTGGTTATGGAACTTCTAGGTCAAAGAGTATGGGCATTTTAATCACCTTTCAAAAAAACCCAACTTATTTTCTATTCCGGTTTGTTCCAATTCACAATTCTACTAAAATTCATTAATGTGCCCATCTTTCCATAGCCCCCAACAAAGTCTATTTCAGTCTTTGTTATTTTTGTCAGTCAGCTGCATGGGAGGATCAAACTTCAGATATATTTTGATTTTCCTTTCTCTTATTATTACTGATTTGTAGATTTGGTTCTTATGATTAGTAATAATTTACAACTATTTTGAAAACTATTTGGAATTATTTTGAAAACTATTTGATTATGTATTATTAAGAACTGTTTTTTTTGACATATATTTGTTAATTGTCTATGTGTTTTGAGTAGCAAGCCCTTATCAGAGATATTTGAAAGGAATTTTTTTTTTCTTTTTTGCCTGCTTCTCTTCCAAGTTACAATCATTTTGGTCATGCAAAAGCTTTTCATTCACATCATCAAAATGATGTGTTTTATGTTTTGTAATCCTTTCAATACTTCGGTTAAAAATTCACCCCTTACTCATGATTGTGAAATATATTGTGATCTGAAAATCTTCTAACTTTAAAAAATTATGAATTCTAAAATTCAGCTCACATAACTATTTTAAATTTATTATGGTATATGGTATAAGGTGCTGGTTTAAAAATCTAATTTCTGTCAGACTGCTTTCCAGTTTACTTAATAGTTCTTGTCAAATAGGGATTTTTTTCCTATATCAATTATATTTTAATATTTCTAGAAACTAATGTTATTGAGTTTACTCATTTCTGATTCTTTCATCTGTTCTGTTGATTTACTTTTCTATTTTAGTATCAATACCAAGTAATTATGATCATTACTATTTTATAATATGGTTTGAAGTCTGAAAATGTTATTCCCTTTTCATTACTACTTTTTAAAAAATAATTTCCCTTGCTGGTACAGATATTCTAGTTCCTTGAGGGCAAGGATTGTTTTTTTTGCCCTTCTTTGTAATCCCAGCATTCAACTCAATACCTAGCAAATAGTATTGCTGAGTGATTAATTAATTGATTTAAATGACTTTTGATATGATTTGTCTAAGTATAAAGTATCCTTTTGGTAATTTGAAAATAATTCTTTAAAAGTCAAAACCTTTTTCTCATCTTAACCAAACACCCAATGATAAATAATTATGCTAAATTAAAAAATAAATTAAACTCGGATGAACTCTAAACATAGATAGAATTCCCAAAATGGGACTATGCATTTGAGGTTAATTGGAACCAACTGTTCAGATCCTGAACAAGTCTCCACATCTAACAATCATAACTGCTGCTTGAATGAAACTAAGTAAAGGGACTCCCCCATGAAAAGGGTCCTCTACTCTGGATTCATACATACTATGAATATCAGGAAAATCTTAGCCTCTAATGTGTGTAGTGGAGGGGGGTGGCGGGGGCAGAGGAAACAAGCATGTGTTAAGCTCCTAACTGTGCTATGCACTTTACAGATATCATCTAAGTTTATCCTTGCAACTGTGAGAAATAGGTATTATTATTATCCCCATTTCACAGATGAAGAAACTGAAACAAAGTCTAGCTGAGTTTTACAAGGTCACACACCTAGGAGGTGTCTGAGGTTATATTAGAACTCAAATCTTCTTGATTCTAATCCCAAGGTTTATTCCACTCTCTCACCTAATTGCCCAATAATAGGGGTTAGGGTCTTTTCCTCCCATTGTTTCACTCATTATGCATCGAACCCTGAGCCTTGGGGCAAAATTACTTAAAACTTAGTTTGAATTCCTTTGTATCCAGTGATAAAGGCCCAACAAATCACTTAAGGGAATTATTTTATCCTCCTTGAAATGTCCAGGACTGAACTAACACATATAATCACCAGGAAGTAGGGAAGGGGATTGCCTTAAATCTGCTCTCATATAAGGTTCTGAACAACTTGAACTGTCCCTAAATGGAATGCACATGTGTATTTTTAATGCAGCGGGAATTTTACCTTACTTCAAGAAGAGGATATTTGACCTACCCATGAGAAAAAGTCCAAGGACTTCTCTCTTGGTTTCTTTTCCCTAGCATCTAAGTAAACTATTATTTTATTCTAATTGGATTTGTGTGCAACAGAGGGTATAATTCTTTAAAGAGGAATTCCTAAGAACCTCTACCCCAAACTGCCACCCATTTCCCCCACAACAATACCTTCTCTTCTATGTTATTCTTTTAGATAGAGGCAGCTGGGTGGTACAGTGGATAAAGCACCCGCCCTGGAGTCAGGAAGACATGAATTCAAATCTGCCCTCAGACTCTTGACACTTAATAGCTGTGTGATCCTGAGCAAGTCACTTAACTCCAATTGCCTCAAACATCCAAGGATATCTCCAGTCATCCAGATGTATATCTTGCCAATGGACCCAGATGGCTCTGGAAGAAAATGAAAGGCCTTTGAGAACAAAGGACAAACAACAACAACAATTCTTGTACTTAATTTTTTCCTCCAAAAATCCAATATTGTGAGCACACTGAACACTCTGGAAGCTGTCTTGGTTCTTTCATTATCTCAAGGGTAATTATATTTCATTCTTGCTACATGGCTGGCCCAATTCCTTTTCTG
This sequence comes from Dromiciops gliroides, assembly GCF_019393635.1. Taxonomy (NCBI): domain Eukaryota; kingdom Metazoa; phylum Chordata; class Mammalia; order Microbiotheria; family Microbiotheriidae; genus Dromiciops; species Dromiciops gliroides. The sequence continues at coordinate 453,825,494 of NC_057862.1, read as the reverse complement.
ACCATACACATCTTAAATTGAGCAAAAAAGAAAAAGAAAAAACATCTGAAGTAACAACTATCTAGGTTAAAATGTTAGCACTGATTTATTTAGTTGCTAACATACACTTATGATGTAAATAATAATAGTTATCAGGCAGGGAAGGGCACAGTAGTAAAGACAGATGCCTGCCAGTAGGAAAAGAACCTTAGGTGTATTCCTGATGGACCCTAATCATAGTAGCAGAAAGCAATGAGACTATTCAGTCAGGCACAGGATTAAAAGGATGTGTAATTATTTCTCATGAAAGCACAGGAAAGTTGATATGAAAGGCCTTTAGAGGGAGAAAACTCAGCATGTTTCACTTTTATCTATGAAAGTAATTCAGATCCAGGTCTCAAGCCAGAAAAAGACATGAGACACAAGGTCTGGACTTTCAAGAGAAGAAGAGGCATTAGAATCCAGTTAAATGTCTATTTTTTTTCTTTCCATCTATTCCTCAGATATGATCAAGATCAGATCTCTTACCTGTTCCTCATCTACAAAAGATTAGGAAATGTTACCTTAAGACAACCCATGGTCTTCAATTACTGTGGATGAAGTATGAGAAGATCAAAGTAGAATTGTAATAAGTTGTGTTTTAATTCACAGATAAGGAAAGACCTTTCCTTCATAATACATAGGCAATCATAGGATCACTAATACACATACACACACACATATATACACATATATACATATATATCTATACATATATGTATAGCTAAACACAGATCTATGTATGTTGATTGCCATATATATCATATCCACATATATGTGTAATATATACATATACACATTTTATATATATATATATATATAATGTGTGTATATTTGCGTGTGTATGCGTGTGTACGTAGCCATCTGTAAGTGGCGTGGGGGTAGAGAAAGGGTTAAAAGGAGGGCGAAAGTAGGCCCTCCCTATGTTTGTAGCTAAAGGGTGGGAAAAAAGTAGAATAAAACCCTGATTCTATTTTAAAAACTAAAAACTTACAATTTAGAAATGGGCAAAGAGTATTAAGTGTTAGAGACAGTGGTTGCTCAGGCGACCGTTGGTCCAGCTCCCAAACTGTGGTAACTAGAGCAAGAATAATTGAAAACAAAGGCCCTCCATATACCAGGCCCACTATTATATCTCAGTGATATCAGACTTGGGATGTAGAATTAGAAATCCCTTTTGGATAGCATGGAAATCTCAACACAATTATAACTTGCTAAATCACAAGGAAATGGGGGAGGCATTTGCTTAAATGCTACTAGGAACAGCAGGCCTTCTAAAAGAGTCCCTTGCTGTTTTCAGACACAATGGGTACTTTAAAGAGAAATAACTTGAATTTCCACCAATGTTTAAATAGCTCTGGTCTCCCCTTTGCCCATCCCTACCTCATAATTGTCAAGCATGGGCTATGGTGGGGGGTAGGGGTGCTTTATTTCAATGCAATTTTAGAAGAGAATGCAAACCAGAAGCCAGGTTTAAGTATCTATGTGTGACTGCCCATAACCATTTTTTTTTGCAAGTAATTACCCATCTGTTTGAGAGGGAAGTGGTGTTTACAATATCATTTGAAAGAAATGCACCTGTCTTGGAACAGGGTGAGGATAACCTAGTTTACAAAGTGCTTCCACTTTCATGTAATGTCCTGTCCTTCCCTGAATCCATGATTTCCTATAGTCTTTGCTGGAAGACTCGGATTTCTCAATCTATCCTTTCACCTTTTCAATGTAATTCCTCTAAAAACGTATATACAATGGGGATGCATCCCTCAAATAAATTAGGGGAGGTGGGGTGGTGTTAAGTGCTGTAGTAAGAAAAATGTGGTGCAGTGCATTAGCTTTCCTCTCCTAACCCCCCACCAAGGTGATGCAAGTAACAGAGATAGGATTTGAAGGCAGGTAAGTAGCACTCAAATCTCAGATCTGTTATTTTTGTCACCTTGATAAGAGGTTAAAGGGAGAGGGAGGGAGGGAGGAAGGGAGAGAGAGAGGGAGAGAGAGAGAGACTCAGAATAATATTTTGAATGCATAAAATAATATATACAGTAATACAAAATAAACCAAAGGATAGTGAAAAAAAAATTGCGAGGGGAGATTTAAAAACTTGGGACTGGGGCAGCTAGGTGGCGCAGTGGATAAAGCACCAGCCCTGGATGCAGGAGGACCTGAGTTCAAATCCAGCCTCAGACACTTGACACTTACTAGCTGTGTGACCCTGGGCAAGTCACTTAACCCCCATTGCCCTGCCCCCCCGCCCAAAAAAATTAAAAAATTAAAAACTTGGGACTAATTCAAGTTCATAAACCTTCTGAAATATGTCTATGGAAGCCAAGTAAAGAACTAGGTGTTCTCTGAGGTCTCTCCCAGTTCAAAATCCTGTGAACCTATGTCAGGAATCAGTGGAAATTAATTATGCCATTTTATTTTCTGCCTTTACACATTTTAGACTGACTTCATCCTTACATGGTCAGTGAGGATTTTTATATACACACGTTGGAATAGACAAATGCCCCTCCTGATGGTCAATAATAAGGGAAATTTAATGAGCAGGTGTGATGGCTTGATAACAACTTGCTTTTGATCTCTCACCATACAACCCTAATGGGACCCATTCACATACATACACAGACTGTAATGCTCATTAGGAAGCATGTATAATTAACTGGAACTAAAAGAACCCTTGCCTTATTATTCCAGGAAGGCCCTCAAGGCTTTTATTTTTCCCTCTAAAACCAACCTGGGCATTACTCTAAAAATTCAGAGCTTCCCTTTCCCTTACTTCACCTAGCCCATTCTACCTCAGCACTCTGCCATCACCACCCTACTCTGCAGCCCAGTTCTGCCACTTACTGGTTGCATCAGAAGGTTTGCATTTTTTAATAAATTTACTTATTTTTTTTGGTGAGGCAATTGGGGTTAAATGACTTGCCCAGGGTCACACAGCTAATAAGTGTCAAGGGTCTGAGGCCGGATTTGAACTCAGGCCCTCCTGAATCCAGGGTCAGTGCTTTATTCACTGAACCACCTATCTGCCCCCACTCCTCCAGTGTCTTTACCAAGAAAACCCCTTAACACAACTGAACGATTGAACAACAAAAGCAAAATATGTATATATCTATATATAGAGAGAAATGTCTATATGTGTGTATGATATACACACATATACATACATAATACATACATATAGACATACATACATACATACATACATACATACATACATACATACATACATACATACATACATACACATATGCATATACAGCAACTGCTATGTGCCCAGGTAGAAACTATGGTGAATATCACAGGAAAATTGTATAATGTCTTTCCCCCAATAATATATTTTCTTAGAAATTGAAGAGACCTCAAAAATCATGTCATCTAACCCCTTCATTTTACAGATGAGGAAACTAAGGCCCAAAGAAGATAAGATCTTATAACCTGGTTAAATTGACAATGGTGTATATACTTACATGAGTTAATCCTTAGTTCTCTATTTGCCTCTTCATAACACACACACACACACACACACACACACAGCATCTATCTTATAAATCTTATAAATCAAAATCAAAAAACCTCCAGGGTGTCTTTCTTTATCAGCTGACCTACTGAGATATTATCTAGTAGGGAAAAGTAAAAAGATGTATAATGTGCATGTGTTTATGTAGGGGGTGACGGAAGGAGGTTTTGAGGAGAGGAGGTAATCCAGATGTAGCTTTTAACCAGAGAACAACTTTCCCATCTGTTAGCAGAGACTTTCTCTGGTTCAGAGTGGTAACCCCCAACCCTTCTTATACCTGACAGATGGCATTTAACTAAAAAGCCAAATTGCTTGCTTGGGAGGGTGGGAACCTCAATGCCCAGCAGAGAGCTCCCCGCCTGGTTTTGTCATTGCTTGTGAAAATTAGCATAGAATTAAGCTTGAGGTCACATGAAGGCAATCCAAGGTGAAATAATAATACATTTTTTTATGCATTGAAATTTAAAAAATGTTTTGGTTTGTATATCTATAACCTAGCATAATCCTTTACAAATTGTGGGCACTAAAAAATTGTTTGGTGTATTTTTATCTGGAGAAACGAGGCCACTCATGTTAGTGTGGTACAGAAGAAACAAGTGCATATGGTAGCAGAAGACCTTGATTTGAAGCTCAGCTTTGATATTGATATTTTATTCAACTTTTCTGATTCTCAATTTTTCTGTCTAATGACAATATTACTAATCCCAATGCCTGCCTCATAATAATTTTTTTTTAAAGAATGGGTTTTGTGCATGTGAACATACTATAGAAATGTGAATTATTGTTGTATTCCTCACTAAAGTTAATAATTCTCCAATTCATGGGGGGCTTTTCCCCTCTAGGACATAAATCACTGTTGGAATCTTTAAAGATGGTCATGACATATTTCATTCCAATGATAAGTATAAAAATAATAATAATAAGGAGAATAACTATCCTCTTCTAAATTTATTCTCCTATGCTTCCTCATGGAATAAAATTCACTGAGTTATTGAAAACTATTCTGGTGTATTGTAAACTCTGGCAGACTCAGCCAAGCTGGAAATTCTTCCAGCATGGTCTTAGTGATGGATGGTCATTGGAAGACCAGATTGGATGAGTTTAGTGATACTCATCATCAGAAGGTTTACCACACCAGGTGTAGAAAATTTTTGGCCACTAAAACTTTCGGAATAATTTCCCACCAAATTCTAGAGGGGTTGCTATCTACACGTTAAAAGTAATAACCAAAAAAAATGTAAAAGAGATCTCAAAAAATTAAATAATCTCAACAGCTCTTGTTTAGAATGACTTTTTTTTAACAATGATTTTGTTAGTAGGTGGTACAAACATTATGGCTCTTATTTTAATGATGAGAAAACAAGAGAAACACTAGATTATAGATTTATAGCAGGGAGGGAAATGAGAGGTCATTTCTTCCAAATCTCATAATTTTAACTATGAGAGGTTAAACAACTTGTTCAGAGTCAAACAGCTTTTAAGTGTCAGAGGTAGGATTTGAACATAGGTCTTTCTCACTCTGAGTCCTGCATTCTATCTATCTATCACCAGAGTTTAAATAGTTTGCCCACAGCCAAATAAATATAACTATTAAAAGGGGAACTTGAACTCGGATCTTGTAACCCTAAAGCCAATGTTCTCTTCACAATATTATACTGTCTCTCAAAATGAAAAATAAAAATCAATATTGTAATTAAGCTTTTATCTTAACATTATGAGGATTTCCCCCACAGATTCATTTCACAACCCATTCATAACTTGTGATCCTGTGAGAATCACTTGCCATTCCCTTCCTTTTTTTTTTCTTTTTTCTTTTTTCTTTTTTTTTTTTTAGTGAGGCAATTGGGGTTAAGTGACTTGCCCAGGGTCACACAGCTAGTAAGTGTTAAGTGTCTGAGGTCGGATTTGAACTCAGGTACTCCTGACTTCAGGGCCGGTGCTCTATCTACTGCGCCACCTAGCTGCCCCCATTCCCTTCCATATATCTCCCACAGAAAAGTTGCCTGGAGGCTTTCCTTTGGGCAATTGGTTCTCAAAATTTTTACAATAGAACTCTTCAGTTAAAACAAAACTCTAATAAAATCCTTGAAGTATACTCTTCTGAAATTTCTTCTTCTTCTTAATTATTATTAGTTTTTGTTTCCTGGTTCCTTCAAGCACAGTTTGAGAGATGGTTGCTTTAGGGTTTTATTTATTTATTTGTTTTAGTGACTTAGTAAATAAAGAGTTGGCCTCAGAAATTAGGAGACCTGGATTCAAGTCACATGGTTGGCACATATTGTCCCTCCTTTTCCATTTGGCCAATTTGGCTTTTCAGGATGTTGACTTTTTTCTCATGATCATCCTTCATCACTCTCATTTCTCTTAACATTTTTTCCTCTACTTCTCTTACTTTTCTCTCTACCTCTCTTACTTTATCTTCAAAGTCATTTTTGAACATTTCTATGGCCTGAGACCAATTCATATTTTTCTTGGAAACTTTGGATGTAGGAGCCCTGATGTTGCTATTATCTTCTGAGGGTGCACTTTGATCTTCCTTGTCACTAAAGAAACTTTCTATGGTCCACATCTTTGTCTACTCATCTTGTCCATCTTTTACTTGACTTTTAACTCCTTCTTAAAGTGGAACACTGCTTCCAGGATGTACTGTCCCAAGCTACAGGGGTCTAAGGTGGTATGATTTAAGGAGGGGAAGGTTCTTCACTCATCTGGCCTGTTCTCTGGTCTGTAGATAACCCCAGGCCAACTTGCTAATTAACCAGGCAGCAAAACTTTGTGTGCTGCAGTTGTTAGCTCTGATGATCCTGCACCCCTCTCCCACCTAGAAAATCATCTCAACCCATTTTTTGTGGGTTCTGCTGCTCCAGGAATTGTCCTATGGCATTATTTGGAGGTTTTTTGAGTGATTGTGTCATGAGTTCCAAGAATTTACTCATCTGGCACATATTGGCTGTGACCCAGGGCAGATTTCATATTTTGAAGTGTTCTAGGCAGCCCTAGAAGACTATATGTTTCAGAGAAAGTAGTAATCTGAAATTGTAAAAGGGGTTCTTTCCCTGGGGGCTTTCTCTACCACTGGCCTATCTTTTATCATTTTAATACTGTCAACCAGCACAGCAACAACAAACACAGTGGGATCTTATATTCTCTACAGCTTTCAGTCAGTTATTTAAATAAGATCACATTTTGCTAAAGAAAATCATCTAGAAAAGTCTATCAATTTCTAACAAAAAGAGATTTTCATCAAGGAGATGAAGAGCACACAAATAAATGATTCTAATATAGATGTTGTAGAGATTTTTAAAAAGTAGGTTTGTGGGTCAGTAGTTTCTGATATTACCCTCTTTCATATCAGTACCATCTATGATCTTTGCATTCTTTATAATCTTCATCTTCTTTAGGTATCTTGAAAAAGATGCCTGGGTTGATTTAAAATTGTTTCATCTCCAACAGATTTCCTTTCTATGTATGTTGTTAAATCCAAGCACTTTATGACTTTATTTTCTTGTGTGGCCCTTTCATTTCTTCAGGGAGTGTATCAAATAGAAATGTTTTAGAATCCAAAAGCAGAGATTCAATGGTCATCAATGAAGAAAATAGATTGCTATAGAAATTCTGGCAGATATCTTCCTTTTCATATCTATATGTTCTCTTCATCTGAGTGTCAAATATAACTAAAGAGTGTCAAATATAAATTATATCATTCCCCAATGATTTATTTGATTCTCAAGTTAAGCTTTGTGTAGCTTTTTCCTTCTAAACCTTTTCCATGTTTTCTGTATTGATACTATGCATATTTTCTTATCAATTTCCTTCTTAATGTTTTTTTTTTTTTTAACAAGCTTGTACTCTAAACTGTTGTTACTCTTGCCTGCCATATCTCCCCACTTTGCCAAGAGATCAAATGTTTTCTGTGTAAGGCAGTTTGTGGGCTCTTTAGGTCTCTGATGGTCCTTGTTTTATATCAACTAAACTTCTCTAAGGAATCATAATAATGATTTGATCTCTTGACTTTTAGAGATTTCTTTTAGTTGTAATTATCTTTGTTCCTCTGGACCTGTGATTTATCTTTTCTCTGTGGGCATTCTAGCAGTATAGCTGAAGTATGGGCAGTTTATTTATATGTGTTGAGTTGGAATTGTTGTGATTACATAGTCTCTCCTCTTATTTATTCTTTATCCTTTCTTCTAATTAGATATTCATCTTGACATTTGGCTAACCAGTTGATGACCTGACGACACATAGACAAAAGGTTCTAAAATGACTCCATATTCATAAATGGAAAAAAAGGACAAATGTCAGTTATTTCAGTGTATTCACATAGAATAAGAGCTAAATATTGAAAAGTGATTATAAAAAAAGATGACCAAGTATGGGCTATTAGAATCAGTTCTATGTTTAGAGTGTGGGGAGGAAATAATTCTAAGGGCAGAAACTGCTGTGTTAAGGAAGGATGGACAAGTATAAATCTTCACTGGCTATTCTGTGTTGGCTGAATAGAGTTGATTCTAGGATAAGCAACCACGTGCTTATCCCCATGAAGTAATGTCAGTATTTTTAGATATAACATGATATGACAAGAATATAGGTTTGCTTTGTAATTGGAACTTAAAAGTTTCCATACTGGTTTTAAGAAGGCTTTATCTTCTTAAAGCCCTTATTCCTTGTTATGTAATTTAGCTTTGAACCCTGCCTCTGATGTTTGCTAGCTGTGAAACTGCACATTGATCATAGAATTATAGAATCATAGAATTATCAATAACTGGAATGAATGAATGAAGCATTTATTAAGCACTTACTGTGTTCAAAGCACTTGGGATACAAGTAAAAAAGTAAAAAAAAATTTCTACTTTCAAGTAATTCATATTCTAATGAGGGAAACAACATATGGGAGAAGTTTCCACAGTAAGTTAGGAGGAAAGATCCTATGATTCTTAGTACACAGCAGTAAAGTAGTTTGTAATGCCTTATCTTTAATGGCATTTCCACTAGCATCTCTTACATCAATTTCCTCATCTATTAAATATGATAAATCCTGTAGTATTTATTTCTTGAGTTGTAGTGAAAAATCAGTGGAATGATGTGGGTGAAATATTTTGTAATCCATGAGGTATTATATCAGTATCAATTATTATTGTTCTATTTATTGGTTTATTCCTATTTTCTCTCTCTTTTCAGAGCATTATTTCCATAATTTTTATTGTGGTGAAATGTGTTGGCCATGTTTTGAAATCTACTATAAATTGGCATGTCCCGTAATGCTCTTATTTCACTTGATGCTGTCATTAATTTGTCATACATTGATGTCTAGCCTTGATTTGGCTACTATTTTAATGATGAGTATGTTCTCTGTGGAAATATATCTAGACAGTTACCTCCTAATACTGAAATAGAGAAAGAAATAGCTTAGCACCCACATATTATTGATGCTGCATGATATGTTTTGCAATGATCGTAAATAATGATATTTACTATATAAGGTAGAACCCAATTAGAACTATCATTGCTTTTTACTTAGTATTTGTGATCTCATTTTGGTCTTCTTTAAATACATCGTTTTGGACACCTATTTAAGTAGACACATTAAATGAGAATACTGCATTGGTAATGGAAATTATTCCTGATCATACGTATGCTGATGAAGCAGTAACCTACCAACAAGGGGAGAGTGTTAGCAGGTTGCATATTGGAATGCTGATGAATGACTTGCTGAGGCCATAATGATGGTTCTGAGCAGTGTATCTGAATATTCAATCAGTCTCATGTGGATATATAGGAACAATGGAAAAATTTGTAGAAACAACCTCTAAGAGGTGATAATGAAGCCTTTAAAACATAACCCATTGTTTTTTCTCCCTTGAAAAGGGCTTCCCACACAATTCACCAAAGTCATGACCGTTATACTCTCTGGATAATATAAGGAAATGTAATATTTCCTGAATTATAATTCTGAACCCCAAAACTTTACATAGGAATTGAACATGATTAAAAATAACGACCCAGAATACAATCTAAGGTGAGTTTATGATTCTCAGACTCAGCCCTAACAGGACAAAATTAATGTTGCCACAACAATTGCCACCCCCTCCCTTCCTTTTATAATAAGTTGTGATATTTCCTTATGGTCCTTATAAAATTACTGTTCTACAGTGATCATTTGTGCAACTACTTGTACATGTGGAGATGGCAGAATTGCTTGTAAAATTAGGCTGAACCAGAAAGAGAGATGTTAATGTCTCTCAGCTATTACTACTATGAAAATCCAGAGTTGAAAGAATAAAGAAGTGAAAAATGGGAAGGAGCTTACCCCTAAATTTCTATTTTTTTCTCTTGTCCCAGAGTCTTTATGCCTTTCATTAAATCTCAAAAAAGTAAACATATTAAAGGGAAACTATCCCAATTGCTCTGAACCTCATGATTGTTCTTATATTTAGTCTATGGATCCTAATTCTGTATAACATGAACAATGACCTAAACATAATATGCTTTGCCACCAAATAATTGGGATTATAGCAGTTCACATAGTCCAATTAAATGATGTAGAACTGTATATATTCAAATCTACTGTCCCTATATAGATTTTTTTTAAAGGTTATCCCCAATCTTCCTTGAAGATTTTATTTACTGTAGATAGGTATTTACCTCCCTAGAAAGCTGTAACTCTGGCCTCCCAAGATATTTCTGCTCCCTTTCAGTTTCTCACTGAGAAATACATAAAATTGGCAATGGCAGAAAGAGAAGTGTTATGTTTGAATTAAAATTCCTGTGGTTAAACAGCACAGTTATGTTTAAAGTATTTATCAGTGGTTTGGATAAGGGCATAGTTGGCATGTTCATTAAATTTGCAAATGACACAAAGTAGGGAGTGTTAGCTAAAATGCTACTGACAAAATTAGGTTCCCAGAAGGTCTTGACAGGCTAGAAACCTGAGCTAAATAAGATGAAATTAATTAGGGTTTAAAGTCTTATAATTAGATTATACATAAAAAAAAATACAAGGTGGGTAAGGGATGGTTCAAAAGTAGTTTGTCTGGAAACAATAACTTGAATTTTTGATGAATTTCAAATGTAGTAGTGTACCTCTTCCCAACCCTACCCCACATTCCCGCCCCCCCCCAAAAAAAATCCAAACTCATTTGGATAGAAATTTGGCCTTGAAACCAAAAAGACCTGAATTCAAATGTTGTTGCTGCATGGCTACATGTCCCAGGGCAAGCAAAATTATTAACCTGTCAGTGTTTTAGGTAAATTGCTAATGATATAAGTTGCAGAGAAGATATCAAACTTCATTTGTTGAGAAAATATCCTCACTTCTAAATTCCATATATCAATGAAATCCTAGGCATAATCTTCATCCTTACCTATAATTCTTTAAAAAAAACTATATCAGAAGTTCACAGTTTCTTATACAAGCCTCTTCTTTTTTATGTGATGAAAAAATTGTTTTTTGATGACAAAGTTCACAATAAAAATAACCTTTTAAAGAATAGTTGACCTGTAAATATTTGTTCAAGAGACCCCGTTTAAGATTCTTATAAACACTTGCTTTCTTGTATAAATATTCCCCTTGACCCTGAAAGTTTTCTATGTCTGATGTTAGCCTTCAAAGCAAAATGTACCATTTGTTTTGGGGGACTCCTACTCTCAAGTATATGCATGATGGTGAACTCTTTTTATAAGGTTTTTATATGTTGGTGAATATCCATATCCTGAGAGTCTTTATTTTAGGTAAGATTAGCCATTTTGTCAAGGTCAGGCTTGCCTAGTTTATATGCTAGGGTCACCCATAAGAAATGGTATACTTAATTCAAATCTGAGAGGTATTAAAGCAGGATTTCTTGGTGTTTGTGTGAGGATGAGTGAGTGAGTGTGTGTGTGTGTGTGTGTGTGTGTGTATGTGAGATGGACCCTTGGTATATAGTTGAGGAAACTAAAGCAGATAGGGATTCAGTGATTTTCCCAAGGTCACACAGCTAGTAAGTATCTGAGGCTGGATTTAAACTCAGATTTTTCTGACTCCAGGTCACTTTGCAACTTTACTGACTTACAGATAAATAGATAGAAGGATAAATAGGTAGATAGATCAATGGATGTATAGAGGGAGGGAGGGAATTAAGGAAGGAAGACTTCCATTATAGCATCACTTTCTCATAGAATAGAGTGACTAGTCTTATGTCTCCTGCTCCTCTCCTTTGGATAAAGGTGAACAAGAACCAAAGATAATCTATTCTTTTTTTTTTTTTTTTGGCGGGGCAGTTGGGGTTAAGTGACTTGCCTAGGGTCATACAGCTAGTAAGTGTTAAGTGTCTGAGACTGGATTTGAACTCAGGTCTTCCTGAATCCAGGGCAAGTGCTCTATCCACTGCACTACCTAGCTGCTCCAAGATAATCTATTCTTGTCTCTCTGTGATCCACATTATGCAACTCAGGTAAACATATACGTCATAAATGGTCCACAAACACACACACACACACACACACACACGCAAACCTTTTACTTCCCCAAACCTATATTATTATCTCAATTTCCTAAATGAATAAACCATGACTGACTCAGAGGTTGTCCAAGATCATATAGCTAAAAAGTATTTGAGACAGAGTCCAAACTCAGGTCCTGTCTCCAAATCTACTACTGTATCTATTCTATTAACTACTCTACTATACTACCAAGAGGATTATCTAGAAATGGGAAACAATGATAGGTCATCATCTTTTCAGTCAAATTTTGCAAAAGTCCAAAGTAGATTGAGAAATGAGGCATAGACTTAGTGTCTTTAGGGGTGGCTAGGTGGCACACTGGATAAAGTACTGGCCCTGGATTCAGGAATACCTGAGTTCAAATCCAGCCTCAGACACTTGACACTTACTAGCTGTGTGACCCTGGGCAAGTCACTTAACCCCCATTACCCTGCAAAAAAAAAAAAAGAATTAGTGTCTTTAAAACAATTTAAATAATATAGACAACCAGTTATATCTGTGCTGTCTCTGTTCATGGACATGAAAACATATGCTGAGGGTTTAACTATAGAGCCTTGGGAGACGTATCCTCTGGATAACTAAATTAGTTCCTATCACAGTGCCTAACAAAGCCATATCTCACTTGCTCTAGGATCAGCAATCTAGGGACTATATACCCTTGTGGTACATCATTGAATGCAAGTGGAAACAAAAGCATTCAAGAGTTTGCTTGTGAAATGTCATTTCTGTGCAAAAGTGAGTACTATGTTTTTGTTTTTTGTTTCTTTCTTTCTTTTTTTTTTTTTTACTGAGCATATTTAGAAGCTGAAAGACTATTCACCCCACTCACCTTGGCAGAGGTTGATGTGCAGTGAGGCTGACACTTGCCACTCCTGAGCAGATGGTGATGGGAAGGGGATCTGTGCACTAGTGACCTATGCCAATAGGTTGAAATAATGGGGAACTACATGTGAAAAATAAGGAATAGAGAAGAGACAGAACACCAGCTACTTGAGCTAGATATTGTTCATTGGAAGCATGTACTTTGTAGCCTGGCTGGTAAGATCCACCTTATTTGTTTTGTTTTGTTTTGGTTTGGTTTGGTTTTTGGGTGAGGCAATTAGGGTTAAGTGACCTGCCCAGGGTCACACAGCTAGTAAGTGTCAAGTGTCTGAGGCCGTATTTAAACTCAGGTACTCCTGAATCCAGGGCCAGTGCTTTATCCACTGTGCCACCTAGATGCCCCAGAATTTCTTTTTTTGTTTTGTTTTTTGTTTGTTTGTTTTTTGGCTGGGCAATGAAGGTTAAGTGACTTATCCAGGGCCACACAACTAGTAAGTGTCAATTGAGGCCGGATTTGAACTCAGGTCCTCCTGAATCCAGGACCAGTGCTTTATCCACTGTGCTACCCAGCTGCCTCCCTCATCTAACTTCTGCTGAAATAACTCCAATGATGGGGAATCCAGTACCTCCTGAGGTAGCCCATTCCATTTTTAGATAGCAGAGTTGGTCACAAGACATTCTAGGAAACTGGAAGTAGAAGCCAAGTCCTGGTAGCAATCTTGATCATTTTCTGCAGGAGGTAAGGCATTTGAGAGGGAATTCAGTGATCTCTGTTATAAGAATACTATGAAAGCCTGAGTAATTAGAGGGGGAATAAACTGAGGAACCACAAAGGATTAGCAAAACTTCTTTTTTTAAAAGTAATAAATATTTTATTTATAGTTTTGGGTTCCATTTTTTATTCTTCCTTCCCTTCTCCCTTCCATCTTCCCTGAGAATTTACATGTTACAATTATGTAAAACATAACCATATTAGTCATTTTGCATAAGAAAATTAATAAAAGGGAAAAAATGAAAGTGAAAAATAGCTTTAGTCTGTGTTCCATCAATAGCAATTCTTTCTTTGGAGGTGGGTAGCATGTTTCATCAATAGTTCTTTGGGCTTGTCTTGGATCATTGTATTGTTGAGAATAGTTAAGTCCTACACAATGCATCAAACAATATTGCTATCTCTGCACAATGTTCTCTTGGTTCTGCTCACTTCATTATACATAATTACCAGTCTTATGGTTATTTTTTAGCTCAAATGTTTGAGAATGAATCTACATCGTACCCTGCTAGACTGCTTAGATGGAGAGTCAGAAACCAGTGCCCACCTCATGCCTTGAATGATGATCTGATCTTGTACCTCCTCAAAAGTAATGAGCAAATGCACCATGTGGCTAAAATAAAGTAAGGAAGTGGGACAATTCAGGAACAATGTGTTTTATGATTGATAGTGGACTACCAGTGGGAATAGATGACCTGCTATACCATTGATGGTGTTGCTTGATTATTATATAAAAACTATATTGCCTACTGGGTTTTTTGATGATATCATCTATACACCAGAGTAGGTGCCCACCAGCAAAGATGGGAAAAGAAAATCAGGGAAAGTAAAAAACAAGAATGTTCTAGGGAAAAGTCACCTGGACAATCAAGGATGAAAAGAAAGGTTACTTGGACAAATAGCCCATGGGGGAAAAATCTTTGTAGCAAGGTTCTCTGAGAAAGTCTTTCTTTCAAGATATATAAGGAAATGATTCAAATGTGTCACTAAGATCCATTCCCCATAAATAAATGATTAAAGGACATGAATGGGTGGTTTCCAAAGGAAGACAAAAAACCTTTGTTATTACTAGAGAATTTAGCAGCTCTTTAACAGCCCTTCTGTGTATGAAAACTATTAACAATCCCGCCCCCCCCCCCCCCCCCCCCCGCAAAAAAAGGTCCTTGTATGCACTATAGCTATTATATTGGAGAAGAGTCATAGGTGTTTCCTATGTACAATTTGGATAATTGTATCCATACTATCTTTACAAAGGAAGAAGTCCCTGCTTATGAAGGAAAAAAATAATATTTCTTTATTAAACCTCTGTTTATATTTTATGTATATGTGTTTTATATGTATATATGTATATGTTATAGCATATGTGTTTATGATTCTCTTGCAGTTTTAATGCATATTTAGGCATTTTCCATGTCAGGCCAGAAGGCAGGTAGGTACTGTTATGTCAATAAACATCTGCAGCAACAAGACCTAGAATTTATGGCAGAAAGAGCCCAGGAGCAGTCATCACTCTCTTGCTGTGGGTGAAGCTGGTCTGGTTCCTGGTATGACTAATTAACACCACTTTCAACAAGGGTATGCTAAAGATGTTATTAATGAACTCAGTATACCAGCATTCCCTTGGTTGTGTCCAGTATAATCCAGAATATGAAGTTTCTGGGCAGGGAAAATAAGACAACCTTGGTGATTGGGACTGTGACAAATGATGTGAAGATATAACACATCCTCAAGCTGAAGATGACTGTATTTTGTTTAGGAAGAGGTGCCCAGAATCAAATCCTCAAGGTCAGAAAAAAATATGAATCACTGATTCATAAATCCAACCACATGTCAGGATACTGTCCTGCTGTCTAGTCTCCATAAGAGCCTCCAGATTTAGAGGCACTTTACAGAAGTATTAGCCATCCTCTATAGCCACACCCAACAATATATACACTGTAAAATCTAAAAATCTTAGCAGGTCAGGGGGCATCATGACAGGCACAATTGAAAAATCTAAGCCTCTTCCTCTTGTTGTATTAAAAATTTTTGGACATGTTTTTCTCCTTAAACTAAATCTAAATTAATAGTCACAATGACTTAGGAGTTGATTTATTTTATGATGTATTTTTCTTTAGAAATTGTCAAATGCAAAAGATTTGGGGAATGGGGGCACTACAACCTTCTGAATCTTAATGTGTCAGAAGGAAGGTGATGGATTATCTTCTTAATTATAAATCTGAAATTCATAGTTTTTCACCTGGCCACTGTAAAATGACATTTAATTTCCCAAAATAAATTGTGGAGAAAACAAAAACTATGTAGGAAGGAATTTTGGCAAGATAGTCAAATGCATGTCTCTTGTTAAACCCAACTCCCTTCATTACTATCACAAAAACAGTAAGAAATGTGCCAAATAAAGGGAAAGGACTAGAATGAAAATAGGATTAATAAAAGAACTTGCCACATGGGAATCCTTACAGGGAAAACAGCAAAGAGTCACACACTCTGCTTTCTCTCTGTCCCCACTATAGGTCTTACACTGTAGGCTCTGGTCACTGTAGTTAAAGGCAGTTTAGAAGTAATGTTGGATAGGGATTGATAACCCCAATTTACTGAGAAATGACTGATCCTTGCCTATTTGTCATTACTAGGCCAATTAATTGCCGGGGGCTAACCAATTTTTGGCAATTTCAGAGTCTTGATTTGTTTTATGGATGTCACCCAAACAAACTATCTCCTCCCAAAGATTCCCAAGATGACTCCCTGGACTTTAGATTATTATGCAAAAAAGTTCATTTAGAGTTAAGTAGTTACTATTTGTGAGAAATTTACCTAACCCAAGGGCAGTCTCATAGCTCCCTTTGTTCTATTACCCCATATAAACCTGTCTTCAGTCCGGATCTTTGGGTATTCCTAGCAGTTTTGTTTTGTAATGCTCCAAGTATCCTCTGCCCAGATTAAAGACCTCATTTCTCCTATACTGATTATTTCATTAATTCTCAGGTTGATGGGATGACCACCCCCAGGGAGTTTAGTCAGCCACCTCAGTGTCAGGTGTTCCTTTTACCACCTTGTTTGTGACCTCAGGGACTCTTGTTGAGGATTTTGAGTGATAGCATCTCAAACAACTGCAAAACAGAATAATTTGTAGATAACTGAAGGTGGGGCAGATAATAGTCAGGCCTCTTCAACTGCCATATATAAAGGAAATTCTCCCTTGGCAATGATTCAGCTGGAAATTAGTACCATTCAAAATTGAGAAGGTTGGGGATTTAGGCACTATAGGAGATGAAGGAAAAATATAAGGAAACTAATGAAAAGAGCAAACAAAGGAAAGGACCTAATAGGATAAAGATATGATAGAGGATAAGAGAACCTCAGTATAAATCTCTGGACGAGACTAATTCAGCAACCACTGCAATTAGAAGCCCAAAAAAGGAAATGGAATGACCACAAGAGTTCTGGAAGTGGCTGGAAGGCTGAAAAGAGCTGAAGGAAGAAATAAAGAGTGAATAGATAGTTTAGAATAAAAGGTAGGAAGTTTTAGTGAAGAAACAGACTCCCTGAAAAAAATAATCTGAAAAAATAACAGGAATGGAAGAGACATTACTCAAAAATTCCATAACACATCAAAAAGTATGAGCCAAGCCAAAGATCATTACTGACCTGGAATTAACCTGGGGAATGGGGAACAAAGAGAGAATTTTAAAAAAAGTTTCTGAGAAAAGCTCAGATTAAATGAAAACATAATCATGGATCTAAAATCAGAAGGGATGTCAGGGGCCATTTGCCCAAGGTCATATAGGAAGTAAGTAAAATAGGTGGGATTTGAGTCTGAAGTCCTCTGATTACAGATACTGTTGAAATAAATGTGTATTTCTAAATTGTACTGCTAAGAATAAATATAACCTTATAGGAAAAAAAAATAATAGTCTTTATCATAATGACAAATGCATGAAATATTTTGTCACTAACATATAAATATGTATAAGGGATACATAAAAGAATAATTTGGGTCCATTTCATAATATCCAAGTCAGGTACTTCGTGGCATTCAGGGTTGATTTTGTTGAGGGTGGAGAGCACCCCAAAAGTTTTCTGGGGCACACCAATGAATCTTCTCCTTGAGAAACTAAACCAGAGGACAGATATGCCTAGAGAGATAAGCAGAACCAGATCTGACTGAGCTATCTTAGAGATCTCCACCCTTCATTCTGATCTCCCTTAGCCCTGGGGAGATAAATTTGGGTGTGGCTGCATCCTTTGTGTCCTGAAGAGAGAGATGGCTTCAAAGATCCATAGCCACAATTTTGAGAGGATTCTTCTCCTGCCATTCAAATGGGATGCCCTTAGATTTTGTAGGATGACTCTATTAATTCTCCACAAATTGGGGTCTATGATTTCTCACAGAGTGATGATCTCCTAGGCTGTTAGAACAAGTCTACTCATACTCTGTAGGTAATACCCTTCTTTGGTAGTAATTATCTTCCTGGGGCTTAGAACATTCAGTGACCATAGGTTTCTTGGTCTACTGTCCAAGAAGAATTATATTACTACTTAAAGTAGATAGAAATTACAAAAAAAAAGATGTCAATGGGTTTTTTTTTTGTTTTGTTTTTTTTTGTTTGTTTGTTTTTGTTTTTTTGCAGGCAATGGGGGTTAAGTGACTTGCCCAGGGTCACACAGCTAGTAAGTGTCAAGTGTCTGAGGCTGGATTTGAACTCAGGTACTCCTGAATTCAGGGCCGGTGCTTTAACCACTGCGCCATCTAGCTGCCCTGTCAATGGGTTTTTGTCTTTATTTTGTTTTGAAGACCAAGATCATAACTGTACTTTCAATAAAAACAGGCTTAAATCCTCATCATTCATATTTAACATAATGGTGGAAATGATGATAATTGTAATAAAATGTAAAAACATCTCAAAGAAAAAATATTCATGTACTCTTTTCAAATGATATAACATAAGTAAAACACTTTGCAAACCTTAAAATATGATATAAATGCTAATTATAAATGTTGTAATTATGTCAACATTAAGAATATGAATAAACTGATGGAAATAGGAAAGCCTTGACAACTTTATGACATATTTGGGGGTGAACTCATTAAGTTGATTAAAAAATCTACACAAAACAACATCGATTCAGTGAGAATCAAGGGAGAACTGGACAAAATGGAAAGATATTTCTGGTTGGGTTGAACAAATATAATCAAAATTGCAATTCTTCCAATAATTAATTCACAAATTTTGGCACAATACCAACCAAAATACAAATAAATTATTTAACATAAAGATATAGTCACAATAAAATTCAAAGGATCAGAGATTTTTAAGATCTGGAAGTAGAAATTTAAGGATGAAAGAGATTAAGTGCAGTCACACAGCTAGTAAAAAATTCTAAACCAGAATTTGCTCTTGGTTCTTTGACTCTAAGCCTGGTACTTTCTACATTCCATCATCTAACATATCTAATGAGAACCAGCATGATATATGCAGTTCTAATGAGCCAACCTCAAAATCACAAAGATCTGATTTTAAAGTCTTTGCCTCACTTTACTGGTTGTATTACCTAGGAGATGATACTTAAACTCTTAGTGTCTAAGGAAAATCTTTCAGACTAAAAATTACCTGATAAGTACAATGTGAATTGATGGAGGGAGTTTCATTGCTGAAAGTTCCATATATCAATGAAATCATGTGTCCAGACTAAATTAAAAACAAATAATGTAGAATAAAGAGAGATAAAATGTGAAGAAGAAACAAATATCAAAAATATAAGAGAAATTTTTTAAACTGTCTAGAACTATGGATAGAGTATAGAAATACAAAAATTGGGCAGCTAGGTGGCGCTGTGGATAGAGCACCGGCCCTGGAGTCAGGAGTACCTGAGTTCAAATTCAGCCTCAGACACTTAACACTTACTAGCTGTGTGATCCTGGGCAAGTCACTTAACCACAACTGCCTCACTAAAAAAAAGAAATAAAAAAATTAAACATAGCAGAAGTCCCAGAAATAAAATACTATGAATATAAAGATTTGAACAGAGAAACTAATTCTCTTCACCCTGTGAGATTAAAATTGGATATTAGATCATAAATCTACCCTACTTAACCTTTCCCTTAATTTATCTCCCAGACTAGTAAATGGAAGAAGCTTCTGGTTTTCTAGATAGAGCTTTTATTGTATAGTAGTCACAAGGTGATATTGATTAGAAGGATAGGAAAGTAGAAACACAATACAAATCTTCTTAAGTCTAGGCTTAGTCTATATTCTGTATAAAACTCACCAAAACCCAAGGCCACCTTTGGGGAGAGAGACCGAGTCAAGCTCGTGCTGTTAACCGAGAGCCGGGCCGAGTCAAACTCCAGTCCGCGTCTGTCTGTGCAGCGCAGCCAGGAAACCAGCGGAGCAGGATAAAAGGCCCACTTCTGTTCTCTCCTTGCCTTTTAAGCTCGCACCCCGGAAGTAGAGTGCTCAGCCGGCATTCTGGCGTGCGTCACAGGCAGACTGGTGTGCGTAGCTCATGCTGTTGGTCTCCTCCCCAAAAGGGTGGTCCTAAAAAAAAACCTGACATCTCTCCATTATCTAACTGACTGTTAAAACTTTTTGCCACAACCCATATACCAAAAAAAGAAGTAGAAAATGGAGTTACTTAATTGGTCAAAGAAAAACAGTATGGTCCAATGAAAGAAAACTGATCTCAAGGCCATGAAGAACTGGTTTGAAATTCTTTTCTAATACATACCATTTGTTTGATCTTGGGTAAGTCACTTGTGCTATAAGTTCTCTTTGCTATAGGCAGTTCTCTAAAATTGTAAGTTGAAGTGAGAGTGTTGACTTGTGTTGGTAAAGGGAGTTTCCTCACCTTGGTATTTCCTATACCAAAACATTACAATCCCAATAAAATAAAAATTATTTTTATTTATAAAAAATAGCTCATGCCTCTAAATATTTAATAAAAACTATAAAAATGGGTACATGATTTACACATAAAGGGTGATACCATAAGAAAATTAAGAAAGCATGGAATAATTTAACTGTCAGATTTATGGACATAGAAAGAATTTAGAATCAAAGATATAGAGAGCAATACAAAATGTGGAATAGTTAATTTTGATTATCTAAAATTTTAAAGCTTCCTCACAAACAAAACCAATGTAACAAAGATTATAAAGAAAGCAGAGGGGGCAGCTAGGTGGCATATTGGATAAAGCACCGGCCCTGGATTCAGGAGTACCTGAGTTCAAATCTGACCTCAGACACTTGACACTTACTAGCTGTGTGACCCTGGTCAAGTCACTTTACCCCCATTGCCCTGCAAAAAAAAAATAAATAAAAAATATAAAGAAAGCAGAAAATTAGGAAAGAACTGTTGAAATAAGCTTCTCTGATAAAGGCTTCATTTCTCAAAAAAATAGAGATCTGAATTAAATTTATAAAAAATACACATCATTCCCCAATTGATAAATGGTCAAAGTATATGAACAGGCAGTTTTCAGACAAAGATATCAAAGTTATCTATAGTCATATGAGAAAATACTCTAAATCACTGTTAATCAGAGAAATTAATATTAAACAATTCTGAGGTATCATCTCACACCTACTAGAGTGACAAATATAACAAAAAAAAGGAAATTATTGGAGGGTGAAGGATATGCATGAAAACTGGAACACTATTCCATTGTTGCTGGAGTTGTGAACAAATCTAATAATTTTGGAGAGAAATTTGGAACTGTGCCAAAAGGGCTATAAAACTGGACATACCCTTTAATCCAGCAATACCACCCAAATACATTCCAAGAAAGAGAAAGAGAACTGTTTGTACAAAAATATTTTTAGCAGCTCTCTTTGTGGTGGCTAAGGATTGGAAATCAAAAGAATGCCCATCAATTGGGTAATGGCTAAATAAGATGCTGTCTATGATTGTGATGGAATATTATTGTGCTATAAGAAAAGACAAGTAGGATGATTTCAGAAAGGCCTGG
Organism: Dromiciops gliroides; assembly: GCF_019393635.1. NCBI lineage: Eukaryota > Metazoa > Chordata > Mammalia > Microbiotheria > Microbiotheriidae > Dromiciops > Dromiciops gliroides. The sequence continues at coordinate 453,803,921 of NC_057862.1, read as the reverse complement.
AAAGATTTGTATGAACTGATGTATAGTGAAGTGAGCAGAACACAGTGACAGCATTATTATTTAATGAAAAATTATGAATGACAGCTTTTCTCAATAATAAAATGATCCAAGACAATCCCAAAGGACTAATGATAAAGCATCCTATCCACATCTAAGGAAAGAACTAATATTGATTGAACACAGACTCAAGCATGCTATTTTTCATTTTTATTTTTTTCTTTTATTCAAGTTTTCTTATATAAAATGATAAATATTTTAATATTTTACATAATTGCACATATATAACATATTTGATTATTTACTGCCTCAGGGAGGGAGGAGGAGAGGGAAGGAAGGGGGAAGGAGGGTAGAATTTGGAACTCAAAACTTTAAATAAAAATATTTATTATTATTTTAAAAACTGATATATAAGATCACAATAGCAAACAACAACAACAAAATTTAAGATGGACCTTGGAAGTCATCTGGTCTAACCTCTTCATTTTATAGATGAAGAAACTGAAGTCCAATGATCTTTCTACCTTTATTTCCCCTTGCTGCCTCTCTAGGAGTAGTTCGGAGGCAGATCTCACACACATTATACCCTAACTATCTAAATAATAATAAGAATTTTTAAAAATCAGGAAGTAAGAAGCATTTGTTACCATGATGAAGAAAAAGGGACATTTTTATCAATCACATAATTTAAAGAAATACTTATATTTGTGTATACACATACATACACACATAGATATGTAGATATCAATAAAAAAGCATTTATTAAGCATATACTAATTGCCAGCCATTGTGCTAATTGGTTCTGCCTTGAAAAGTTGTATTTGTTTCAGTAGGATTTCTTCTGCTTGGGTTATATGTTTATTTAGGAGAGGGATGGGTTTGTGATTGTTTCTTCCTTTCTTGGATCTTATAGAACAATAATAAAATCTATAGTGGATAGAGCAATGAGCCTGGAGTAAGAAAAAACTGAGTCTATATCTGGTTTTAGTCAATTCCTAGCCATTAACTTTTGTTTGTATCAATTTCTTTAAATGTAAAATGGGGAAAATAGCATCTACCTTGCAAGGTTGTTGTTAGAATCAAATGAGATATTTGTAATGGTTCTAACACAATGCCTGGCACATAGTAAATATTTGTTTAGAACATAGTAGGTACTATAGAAATACTTACTCCCTTCCTCCAATGTACATCTGCACCTTCTTTACAATTTGCAGTCTTACCAACCTAAGACATTGAGTAATTCAGCAATTTCCAGAGGACTACATAGCCATTATGTATCAGAGACAGGATTTGAACAGATCTTCCTGGTTTCTATGACTATTTCTATCCATTATAGATATTGGATTTTTTAAAATATTTTTTTTTCCGACAGTTATTTGGTTTAGAAAAACTAAAATCAAGTCAATAAGCATTTATATTTGTTGCCAGGTACCACATTCAGTAAGTGCTTGGGGAAACAAAGAAAGGCAAAATAAAAAAAAAAAATCAAACGAAATAACTGAACCACAAGAAAACAAACAAAAAACAATAGTCCCTTCTCTAGGGGAACTCAGAGTCTAACAGGGAAGACAACAGGCAAACAACTATGTACAAACAAGATATATTCAGGATAAATTGGAGGTTGTATTAGAAGAAAGGTCCTAAGGTTAAAGTGGACTGGCTGTAGTTTCTTTCAGGAAGTGGGAATTTAATTAAGACCTGAAGAAAACTACAAGTCAGAAATGAGGAGTAAGAGAGTTCTAAGAATGGGGGAGAGCTAGTAGAAAAAGTTCAGTCAGGAGAAGGATTTTTGTGTGTTAAGGGATAGCTAAGAGGCCGGTGTGACTGAGTCACAGAGTATATGGGTTGGGATGGTGGTAAGAGAAATAAGGTTTAAGAAGTCTGAAAAGGTAGCAAGGGGCGAGGTTCAGATATTTCCCTAATTAATAATCCTATCATAGAACATATATTATTCAGAGAGGATCCTAACTCTTCAGTTACATATGCAACATGGACTGCATGTCAGATACAAATAGCAGTGTTTTTTTTAACAAATTCTTTATGTATTTAATATACATTTTTCAAAATTCTAATGATAAGAATTTGTGAATATAGAGGTCATTGATATAAAATAAGCAAGCAATAAAAATATGAACCATTAAACTATAAATTTTATCAATTTTATAACAGTTTAGTTGAATGTATGTTTATATTATTTATGCAGATGAAATATTCCTTTGGACATTTCCCAGAACTTTAGATAAGATTATCAGAAAAATGGAGCATTAGAATATTTACCATGTTCCCCAAAGTGTGCTTATTAGGTTCATGCCAGATACTTTGACATCCTAAATTGGCTGCCTTAACTTTCCTCCCCACCTCACCCCCTGGCACAGTTTATAAAATTTCTCCATCAATTAATATCCATAATGAAACTGACTATGCTGCTGCTACTGCTGCTACTACTACTAATTGTCCCTACTATTATCACCAATTAGATGCATACCTAATAATAAAGCAAATCTAATTAAATTAATCACAAAACCTAATTTCCCTATGATTATAATTTGTAATCCATCAAATCCATATTTAATAAAATTGTTCCTATAAAGTGCTTATAGGAATTTATAGGAATGTAGCAATAAAATAAAAAAAGTCCAAATTAAAGGAAAGGATTTCAAGAGCATTTTTGCCATATCATCCTTCCATCATAAAGCTGGCATCAGACAATCTCCGGTCTCTGTGTGGAAGGAAATTATTTACACAGAATAATTTATTCTAATCCACAAATTCATCAACTAACTTTAAGCATCATCCCATGAGGGCCAGATGTGAGGAGATGAAGCAGCTTTATAAATGATAATCTTAAAACTTTGTAATCTAAGAACTAACTCTTCAAAGTTAGGGGATCAAATCCAGACAATTCATAATTCCAAACCAAATATATGAAGATTCCTTTTTTTTCTCTCTCTTTTCTATCACCTTTCTCTATTTTACCCCCAACCTGCTGGGGATCTTATAAGTCTTTTCTTTCTTTTTGAGTCTGTCAGCTCCCTCCTTTTCACTCACCTCCCACCCACAACATAGGTAGCATCAGAGGCTGATAAATGATCTTAAACTTCCCATGTTATCTTTACTTTGCAGCTGCTTCAGAAAGCTGTGGTAGAAAGTTGCTATGGAAAGACTCAGGATTTTCCCCCAAATAGCTAATACATTTGCACTGATTTTAAAATGAATAAAATACTTTAAGAATATTCATATGCCTGTGGGATGGTGGTAAGGTAGAGTCTTTAGTCATATGTGCATGCTTGCAAACAAACATATGCATGCATGTATACACATAACTATTACACACATGTATATGGATATGTGTATATGTATGTATATACTGGTTTCACTATGTTGGATTATTGCCAGGTCTTATTACACTGCCCTCTTATACAGACAGAGGTGAGGGAAAGATATTAGCTCTTAATTTCCTCATTTTACTCAGTAGTTTAGATCAAAACTACCCTGTCTCTCTTCCCTGGGGCTATCTTGGCTCTCTTCAGCCCACATATGTTTCTTTTGTTCACAAACCTAGGTTGGTAAGTAGCAGTCAACCCATTAACTTTCACCTCCTTCTATTTCCCATATTTGCATACACTAGGATCTATAGCTCTTCATTGATCTCCACCATTTGTGAGTCCTTATTCAACAAAAAGACTGAGGGAATTCAGCTAAGCTAAGCCTCAGCAAGGTCCTATGACCTTGGAAAGTCAGCATCTAGCTCTTCCCCGTGCTCCTATCTTTGTCCACATTTTCCTATCTTAGATTCCCCTTTGTATGCTCCTGTGCTCAAATCATTTCACTAAAATAAGAAAAGGTACAATCCATGTCTACTCAAAAGTCCATCCTTTCTATATTCCATTGTGCAGAAATCCAGATCCTCATTTCATAAGTTATCTTTTTAGGTATCTGTTCACATCCCACATTAACATTTCTCCTCTAAATCCCCCACATTCAATCATAAGTAACAATGCAAACAAAATGTGTCCCTAAGGTTTCTAGCTTTTCCCTAGAACTTCATAGCCCTTAGCAATTCTTTACAGGTTTTTTTGTTTGTTTATTTTACCTTCTGGCAAATCATCAGTATGAGGAAGTGGACATCAGGTTGGATAGGTCTCATGAGGCTCTCTGTCAAGCAGATCATGTCAGTAGACCATAGCAGATGTCTATTGTTAGCCAGTTGACAAATAGCTGCCTCAGTATTCTTAGAGCAGAGTCACAACCACCGCTATGTTTGCTTCCTTTGAGTCTTTCCCATCAGACTGCAGACCTCCTTACTTTTTCTGTCGGTTCAACAAATGGTTTTCTTCATGCAACTCAGCAAGAAGCTGCTCATCACATTTATTCCTACCTTCTTCCTCTGACCATTATTGAATATCTTAATATTACTTCAGAGCACAAATATCTGTTTTCTCTTGAAAAGGTGAGTTCCTCCATCTCTGGGAAAACAAACAAACAAAAACTTTAAACCTGTTACTTATTTGCACTTATTTTGTGATCTTCCTTGTTCCATTTCGTGTCTGTCTCAGCCTTTCAATTCCAACCTCCCAAAACAATTTAAATTCCCCTTCTGTTACCTTTTTTGCCTGAGGTTCTAAAGCTTGGAGGTTGGCAGATTCAAGAGAACTCTCCTTTGCTTCCTTCTTGAAGCAATTCTCCCTTTCCTTAAGGACTTTAACTTCAATTCTTTCTGATAACCTGAAGAATGAAGTGATAGTCCTCTAGCCTTTGACTTTTGTCTCCAAGATAGGGACCAGTTTGTATTTTGTGCAAATCTAAGTGTTACTTGGTACTTACAGAAACCAAAGTATATAAAGCTCTATGCAAGTCACTTAGAAACTCTTGTTCTACCTATTAGTAAAATCAAGATGTTCACTGTTTTTTCCCCTTTGTTGGTAGCTCTCTTGGCAAAATCTCATGGAGAACTATAGCAAGCTGCCAGTTTGTTACACTTGCCTTGTTTGATGGTCTGGGGAATAGAGAGGAAGGATTAATTTATTTATGGTGCTTATTTGTGCCTGTTTTTGCCATGGAATTAGTCTATTTGCTCAGTTGCCTTTAATTGGCAATTAGCACATTTCGGCCAAGTTTTAATGCAAACAGAAGCCATTCCACAATCAGAAAACTAATTACCTAATTAAATAGCTTATTTGCCTTCCTAAGCATCAAAATGGCCATGAGAAAGTGACCTAGGGAGATTTGGGTCTAGAATATTCCAGTTTGATGAGGATGCTCAATGTTGCTAAATACATTTTAAAAAATTACATTTCAGGAACAAATTTCCAAAGTCTTAATATCTTCAAAGATTAAACA